>NC_045448.1:51801566-52140972 GCF_002776525.5 Piliocolobus tephrosceles | reverse complement strand
AAAAAACCCTTATAGTCTTAATTTTGTATTTTTGTAAGAGAAAGCGATGATAGGTCATAAAATCTAAGGTCTTTACCAAAATAGGTGGGTAGAATTGGTAGATAAAACATTGTGATAATGAAAATATGTAGCCAACTTATTGACAGACTGAACTTCAGGTTTACAAACAAAACATGCCTATTTTTCTCACTTATGTAGCTCTCAAATATACTTTGTTGGAGGTGTTCTGTGCCCTCAACATACCCACAGATTTATAGTTAATTTTTATTATGAGAAAAGACAAATTTTAATACCTGAGATTGAATTTTAGTATTCAAGAGTTCCAGCTAGCTTAAATCAAAAATTCGATCACAAGTTCAGTTCAAAGACTCTCATCTCCCCTTACCTCAGCCCTGACACAGGACTTGGGGATGTTCAGTGGAGAAGATGAATGCATTCTCATTTTCACTCTTGCTCTACCTAGTTTATTTGCTGCTTTGATTCTTCAAGGACTTGGCCAGGAGGAAGGAGGAACTGTGAGTATTTCTCAGAGCCTGACCAAGGCAGTTCGCCTCATCCTTTTTCACTTTTAAGAGTCTCAAAATCTTGCCACCACTTTCTTGGGTCATGAAATCTCAGGAAGATTGTCCAAAATATTTACCTTATCTGGAATATTCTTGTCCCCAGGAGAACTCGCACATCTCCTCCATGTCAAACATAGGGAGTGCAAGCTGCTGCCACTGTCCTTCTTTTCTGTGGGGCTTGCTACTAAAAGTTGTTTAAGCTGGTTTTCTAGCTTCTCCAGTTGCAGGTAAAAGTAGGCACTGGGCCGGGCGCGGTGGCTCAAGCCTGTAATCCCAGCACTTTGGGAGGCCGAGACGGGCCGATCACGAGGTCAGGAGATCGAGACCATCCTGGCTAACATGGTGAAACCCCGTCCCTACTAAAAAATACAAAAAACTAGCCGGGCGAGGTGGCAGGCGCCTGTAGTCCCAGCTTACTCGGGAGGCTGAGGCAGGAAAATGGCGTAAACCCGGGAGGTGGAGCTTGCAGTGAGCTGAGATCCGGCCACTGCACTCCAACCTGGGCGACAGAGCAAGACTCCGTCTCAAAAAAAAAAAAAAAAAAAGCGGCTCAAAAAAAAAAAAAAAAAAAAGGCACTGGTCTCTCTGTTTATACACTTTAACTTTCTGTGACACCTGTCTTGTGATTTTCCACTGTGTTTCTCTTAATGGTGTGAGGACAACTTCAGCTTATCAACCATTGATCTGGGGAGCACAATGCAGTCTCTTCCTCTTTCAAACACTCCTAGATTCATCAACATTTTCCTTTTCTTTTCTTTCTCTTTCTGACATTTTCATGTGGAAGGACGTCCTTGGTTCCCCTCTCCTAGGGGGAGGAGATGACTTATTTGATTGGTGAGTTTGGGATAGTACACAGGCAAGTTTAAATCAGTCTCTGCTTTTCCCTCTTTGGATATGACTGCAGAAGACAAGCATATCTGTCTTTTACCAATGGGTAAAAGATCTGTCTTTGCAACTGATGATAATCTTAGAGATAGGTGTAGGTTTGAGATAAATTCAATTAAATGGCATATTAGATCTAGGTACATTGGCCTACAAACCTTGGAAAGTAAACATAAGTGGAATTTGGATGCAGAACCACACTTAAAGTATAAACATTTTGTGTATCCAGGCATGGCTATTTTTACCCTGACAATTTGCTGCATCCTGCCCAAGCAACTTAAAGCCTGAGGTGACATGATATTTTGACTTCTATAGCTCATGGCAGCTTTCTCCATTTGGAGTGTCTGTTTATATACATTCAAGACTAAGTATGCCTTAGCCAAACACCAGGCAAGGACTGAGCATGTAGAGAGATGAAAAGGTGCATGTAACCTGAAGCTAGGTGAGCTTCACAATCACAACAGTCATCAAATACAAGTTACAGTCATCTGTTTTTGAACTGCACAGTTACAGAATAGCCTGTAGTTATATACAACAACAACAAAACAAAACAAAACAAAACCTGATATTTACTAAATCTTGTTAAGGATAAGGGTAGTTTTTTTTTTTTTTTCTTTTTTCAGCTGAATCTGTAAGCAGCTCCTTCAAACTGCATATCAATAGTGTATCCTTATGTGACTGGCTGCCTGGGATGTTCCCCCTTTTATATTGTTGGCCTCCTGTTCCATCCTATTTAACATGTGTTGCCTGGAATGATATAGTATGCAGTCACCCAAGCTACTGAACAGTAAGGTATTAGCTTTAAATTATTAATGAAAAGCCTAGGTTTGCAGTATCAATAGGTTCCCCAAAATTCAGTTCCTTTTGATGTTTGAATTGCATTTAGGACTCATATAGGAAACAGTACAAGGAGAGGATAACTGCCTGGAATCATGTGGATTATACACTTTGCCTCTGTAAATTAATGTTCTATAATGGAAGTTTTCACATACACAAAAATAGAGACAGTAGTGAAATAAACATTTTTGGACCTAGAACCAACAATACTTGTTTAATTTAGCCCCCCACCCAACCCTAGCACCACCCTTTATTTTAGAGCATTATGAAGTAACTCTTAAGAATCCAATCATGTCAAATATAAATAAGTTAGTATTTGTAACACTTATTTTTATTTTGTAACAGATTTTGTAAACTTTTCTATTTTGTAACGGATTTTGTAAACTTAACAAAAATACTATGAACACACTCAGTGTTAATCATTAATTATTTTAAACAAATAAATGGCTCTTTATTTAATATTTAATTATTCAATCATTGATTAATATAAAATACTTACTGGCATCAGACACACAGTTCACATTTTACGTTGCCCAAAAGTTTTCCAAAAATTGTTCATTTTAATAAGAGTCCAATCAAGGTCACACACTGAATTGGACTGATACTCTATGAAATTTCTTTTTATCTGGAGCAGTTCCTTCTTCCACTTCTTTTTTCTCCATTTATGTGTTGTACAAACCAGGTCATCTCTCTGGTGTAATTTTTCACATTCTGTAAAATGTAATACTATTTAACATGTTCCTCTAGTTCCTGAATATCTCATAAGTTGGAGGAGGGGTACACGTAGAGGTACATTTAGACTCAAATACACTTACATAGTTCCAAGTATTTCCATTTGTATATTCTTAGTAAATGTTGAACCACAGGTTCAACTTGTGTCAGTCTCACATCTCTGTCTTAAAGTTCAAATAATCTTGTACCTAATGGATTAGCAGACATTGATTGTCCTTGATTTGATCCATTCTCTTTCATTTGCGTATAATTCATTCTCCTTGAATTTATTTGCTGTGATTCTTATATAAAGGGAAATTTTTTATCACCAATTCTTTGATTTGTCTCAAGATGGTCATTATAGGACAGGCTGGACAGATGCTTGCTTCTTTTTCTGTATTTATATTAGTTGAGGGTCTGGCTAGCCTGTTTTACACCATGGTTAAAAAACTACATGGAGAGGGAAGGATGTCTCAAGCATGGGATTATTCAGCTTAGCAGTGAGGAAGATCAGGAATTCAGGACGATGCTTTTGCCCAACTCAGAATTCATTGAGCTCATATGACCCATAGAAAAATTCACAGCACAAAATTTAGAGTTATATTAGGAAAATAAATATGCCAGAAGGGAATAAAAAGAATAAGGAAAAATATAGTCAACTCTAGCAACCAAAACTAATTATGTATATAAGGAACAAAAAAATACAAGAAACAGATTGGCATGTTAAAAACTCATCCAAGTTTGCTAAGCCCCTCAAAAATATGAAAGAAATAGAACACTTTTCTTTGGCCTGAGCATTTTCCAAGCAAGGGACGATGGCAAGAACCACAGATGCTGCAAAGAGAGCACAGAAACTTAGGCTCTACACTCAATGCACCACTTAGTAGTAAATAACTCAAAATTAAAAGCCAAAGTAAAATAATAAATTTGTATATGTAGGAAAGTTTCCTAAAGTAAGAGTCATTGATGAAAAATATATAATACTTCCAAAAAGGGCCTCCAATATCATTTTCTGAGAAGAGAGAAAGTGATCCATAGTTTAAAATTATTACCAGAATGGGCTACTTCTTCAAAGTGATTTCAGTTCTTAGTTCATGGACTCCAGATAACTGCTATAAATCTATTGATATCTTGGTAATGCTAAGACCAGAATTTGATCTGCTCATGTTAGATCAATGCTATGGCAAGCTTTTGTACTATGTTAAATCTTTGGATTCTTTGAAAAGTGATGCACATCAGAAAACTTGTTTTGAATTCTGAGACTTTGAAAGGAATACACCCATAAAGTAGTATAGACCAGGCTGCAGCTGATGAATTTAAGAATCTTTTGGAAACCACTAATTACAACTGAATAGACTAAGAAATTTGAAGGAAGAATTCTGAGTCCGAATTTCTCTTAATTTAAACCTTCAAAGTATTTAGATATGTGAACGTTAGTTAATAAGGATGTGTAGTATTTGGATTTTAATTTTTCCCCATGAATTTGATAATGGGAGGAGTTTTATATTCCACTGTGAAACATCTTATTGATGGCCTCTTATTGGCATGCCTTCTTCAAAATGATATCTGGTTAGCAGCAATTAAGATGGTCTCTCTAACATTTTGCTAAATGGAGAGAGGTAAAACTAGGACTGGCAGATAACCTCATACTAGAATTTAGATGTAAGTGCCTGAGAAATAAACATTGATTATAGGTGTATAAAACTAATATGTAGTCTTTTCTCTAAATCTTTATCCATTATAATTGCTTTATATATTAATTCATTTAATTATTATAACAACACTATGAGGTAGGTTCAGTTGTTTTTACCCCTTTTTAATCAATGGCAGAGTTGAGGCATAGATAGGTAAAGTCATTTGCCAAAGATTATAGAACGGGTAAGTGGCAAATAGTTGGATTCTAAGTAATATGGTTTCAAATAGAAGAGAATTAAGAAAAGTCAGCCCAGAGGTCAGTTCATAAAATACTCAATATAAAAATGCTTTTTTTCATTTAATATTCAGCCAAAAATATGTAAGAAAGAATAGAATGCCTTCAACCACAAGGGATTTTCTACTCTCAACTCAAAATCCAGACACTATATCATCTCAAAATGGGGAAGACGCAACTATAAATCCCACAGGAATTATGTATGAGATAAAGTAACAATAAATTCTTCTATACTTCAAGCAGTCCCCAATACTCTCCATTCACTCTAACACTACCATGCCATGTTCATAAAATCAGAAAGACTACAAAGTAGATAAATCAAATCTTAAGAATGTGTTTGAAAGCCTTGCATTTAACTCCTAGTATAATAAAGAAGAAGAAAACCAGTAATATAAATGGGGATGTAAAAGTAAAAGAGCAAAACAAAATAGGGGTTCAAGATGGCTGATTAGATGCAGCTAGTATGTGTCTCTTCCACAAAGAGGAACCAAAATAGAAAGTATGATATAATCTGAGTATTTGTCTCCTCCAATTCTTATATTGAAATATCATCCACACAATGTTGGAGGTCAGGCCTAGTGGAAGGTGTTTGGGTCATGGGGATGGATCCTCATGTAGGACTTGGTACTATTCCTGCAGTAATTAATGAGTTCTCACTCTATTAGTTAATGCAAGAGCTGGTTGTGTAAAGAGCCTGGCAACTCCTCCTTTTTCTCTTGCTCCCTCTCACCATATGATATGCCTGCTCTCCCTTCTCCTTGTTTTTCATTTGTATCTGTGTTATTGCAAATGACAGGATCACATTCTTTTTTATGGCTGAATAGTACTCCACTGTGTATATGTACCACATTTTCTTTATTCATTGTTCTGTCAATAGGCATTTAGGTTGCTTTTGAATCTTAGCTATTGCAAATAGTGCTGCAATAAACATAGGAGTGCAGATACCTCTGACATACAGATTTCATTTTCCCTTGACAAATACCCAAATAGTAGGATTGCTGAATCATAGGGCAGCTTTGTTTTTATTTTTTTTAGGAACCTCCATACTGTTCTCTATAGGGTTATACTAATTCATGTTCCTACCAACAGTGTACAGGACCTCTCTTTTCATTCCCTTTTTATCCTCACCAGGATTTGTTATTGCCTGACATTTGGATAAAAGCCATTTTCAATGAGGTGACATAATATCTTAATGTGTTTTTTTTTCTTCTACTTTTCATTTTTTTAAAAAAATTTTAATAGGTTTTGGGGAAATGGGGTATTTAGTTACATGGGTAAGAACTTTAGTGGTGATTTCTGAGATTTTGGTATACCCTCACCCAAGCAGTGTACACTAAACCCAATGTGTAGTCTTTTATCCCTCACCCCCTTCCACTCTTTCCCCTCAGTCTCCAAAGTCCAGTATATCATTCTTATGCCTTTAAGTCCTCATAACTTAGCTCCCACTTGTAAGTGACAACATACGATGTTTGGTTTTCTATTTCTGAGTTACTTCACTTAGAATAATGTTCTCCAATTCCATCCAGGTTGCTCTGAGTGCCATTATTTCATTCCTTTTTATAGCTGAGTAGTATTCCATTATATATACATACCACATACATGCATACCACATTTTCTTTATCCACTCATTGATTGAGGGCATTTGGGCTGGTTGCATATTTTCGCATTTGTGAATTGTGCTGCTATAAACTTGCATATGCAAGTATCTTTTTCAAGGAATGACTTACATTCCTCTGGGGAGATAATGACTTCTTTTTCCCTGGGTAGATACCCAGTGGTAGGATTGCTGGATCAAATGATAGATCTACTTTTATTTATCTAAGTAATCTCCACACAGTTTTCCATAGTGATTGTACTAGTTCACATTCCTATCAGCAGTGTAAAAGTGTTCCCTTTTCATCACATTCATGCCAAGATCTATTTTTTTATTATGACCATTTTTGTAAGAGTAAGATGGTATTGTATTGTGGTTTTGATTTGCATTTCCCTGATAATTAGTGATGTTGAGGATTTTATCATATGTTTGTTGGCCATTCACATATCTTTTTTTGAGAACTGTCTATTTATGTCCTTAGCCCACTTTTTGATAAGAATTTTTCTTTCTTGCTGATTTGTGTGAATTCCTGTAGATTTTTGGATACTAGTACTTTGTCAGATGCATAGTTTGCAAAGGTTTTCTCCCACTCTGTGGGTTGTCTGTTTTCTCTGCTGATTATTTCCTTTGTTGTACAGAAGCTTTTCAGTTTAATTAAGTCCCATCAATTTATCTTTGTTTTGTTGAATCTGCTTTTGGGTTCTTGGTCACAAAGTCTTTTCCTTGGCCAATATCTGGAAAGGTTTTTCCAATGTTATCGTCTAGATTTTTTTATGGTTTCAGGTCTTAGATTTAAGTCTTTGGTCCATCTTGATTTTTGTATAATGTGAGAGATGAGGATCCCATATCATTCTTCTACATGTGGCTTGCCAATTATCCCAGCATCATTTATTAAATAGGGTGTCCTTTTCTCATAAAACACTTTATGTTTTTGTTTGCTTTGTCAAAGAACAGTTGGCTGTAAGTATTTGGGTTTATTTCTGGGTTCTCTATTCTGTTGCATTGGTCTCTGTGCCTATTTTTATACTAGTACCATGCTGTTTTGGTGACTATAGCCTTACAGTATAGTTTGAAGTCAGGTAATGTGATGCCTCCAGACTTTTTTTCTTTAGTCTTGCTTTGGCTATGTGGTTAATTTTGGGTTCCATTTAAATTCTAGGATTTTTTTCTAGTTCTATGAAGAATAATGGTGACATTTTTATGGAAATTACACTGAATTTGTAGATTGCTTTTGGAAGTATGGTCATTTTGACAATATTGTTTCTACCTATCCATGAACATGGGATGTGTTTTCGTCTGTTTGTGTCATCTATGATTTCTTTCAGCAGTGTTTTGTTGTTTTCCTTGTAGAGGTCTTTCATCTCCTTGTTTAGATATATTCCTAGGTTTTTTGTTTTTGTTTTTGTTTTTGTTTTTGTTTTTGTTTGCAGCCATTGTAAAATGAGTTGAGCTCTTGGTTTGATTTTCAGCTTGGTTACTGTTGGTGTGTAGCATTGCTACTGATTTTTGTATATTAATTTTGTATTTTGAAATGTTACTGAATTCATTGATCAGTTCTATGAGCTATTTGGATGAGTGTTTGGGGATTTCTAGATATATGATCATATCACTGGTGAACAGTAAAATTTGAATTCCTCTTTACCAATTCAGATTCCCTTTATTTCTTGAGCTTGTCTGATTGCTCTTGTTAGCACTTCCAGTCATATGTTCAATAGATAATTGTGAAAGTGGGCATACTTGTCTTTTACTGGTTCTCAGGGGAATACTTTCAACTTTTTCCTATTAATATAATGTTGTCTGTGGTTTGTCACAGATGGCTTTTATTACCTTAAGTTGTGTCCCCTCTATGCCCATTTTGCTAAGGGTTTAATTATAAAGGGATGTTGGATTTTATCAAATGCTTTTTCTGTATCTATTGAGATGACCATACAATTTTTGTTCATAAGTTTGTTTACATGGTATATCTTATTTATTGGCTTGCATCTGTTAAATCATCCCTGCATTTCTGGTATAAAACTCAACTGAACATGGTGAATTACCTTTTGATATGCTGTTGGATTTGGTTATTTAGTATTTCTTACAATAGTATGCATTTATGTTCATCAGGAATACTGGCCTGTAGTTTTCTTTTCTTGTTATGCCCTTTCCTGCTTTTAGGGTGGTACTGGCTTCACAGAATGATTTAGATAGGGTCCCTGTTTCTCTATTTTTTGGAATAGTGTCAATAGGATTGGTAACAATTCTTCATTGAATGTCTGATAGAATTTAGCAGTGAATCTGCCTAGTCCCAGACATTTTTTGTTGGCAATTTTTCTTTTGTTACTAAATCTTGTTAATGGCCTATCAATTTTATTTTTTCAAAAAAACCCAGGTTTTTGTTTATTATGTTTTTTGTTTTAATTTCATTTAGTTCTGCTCTGATTTTTGTTATTTCTTTTTTTCTGTTTGGTTTGGAGTTGTTTTTTTCTTGTTTCTCTATTTGAGGTACAACTTTAGATTGTCTATTTGTGCTCTTTTGGATAGCTTGTGTCACTATTATCATTCAGTTCAAAGATTTTTCTTATTTTCATCTTGATTTCATTGTTAACCCAGCAATCATTAAGGAGTAAGTTATTTAATTTCCATGTGTTTGCATGATTTTGAGGTTTCCTTTTGGAGTTAATTTCTAATTGTATTCCACTGTGGTCTGAGAAAGTACTTGCCATAATTTCAATTTTATTAGATTTATTAAGACTGTTTTGTGGCCTATCATATGGTCTATCTTAGAGAATGCTCCATGTGCTGATGAATAGAATGCGTATTCTGCAGTTGTTGAGTAGAATGTAATATAAATACGTTATGTTCTTTTGTTCTGAATATTTGTTTAAGTTCATTTTTTCTTTGTTGGCTTTCTGTTTTGATGACCTGTCTAGTGCTGTCAGTGGAGTATTGAAGTTCTTCACTATTATTCTGTTGTTGTTTATCTCATTTCTTAGGTCTAGGAGTAACTGTTGTATAAATTTGGGTGCTCCACTCTTAGGTGCATATATATTTAGGATTGTGATATCTTCCTGTTGGACTAGTCCTTTGATTTTATATAATGTCCCTCTTTGCTTTTTAAAAACTGATTTCATTTTAAAGTTTGTTTTGTTTGATTTAAGAATAGCTACCCCTGCTCGTTCTTGGTGATCATTTGCATGGAATTATTTCCCCACCCCTTTACTTAATGTGAGTTCTCATGTGTTAGACAAGTCTCTTGAAGACAGCAGATACTTGGTTGGTGAATTTTTATCAATTCTGGCATTCTGTGTTTTTTAAGTGGAACCTTTAGGCCATTTACATTCAACATTTGTTTTGAGATGTGAGGTACTATTCTATTCATCATGCTAGCTGTTGCCTGTTGTTGTTTTTTCATTGTGTTATTGTTTTGTAATTTCTGTGAGGTTTATGCTTTAAAGAGGTTCCATTTTGGTGTATTTTGAGGATTCCTTTCAAGATTTGGAGCTCTTTTTTACCAGTTCTTGTAGTGGTGACATGGTAGGAGTGAATTCTCTCAGCATTTGTCTGGAAAAGACTGTGTCTTTATTGCATTTATGAAGTTTAGCTTCACTGGATACAAAATTATTGGCTGACATTTTTTTTTTTCTGGAAGCTAAAGATAGGACCCCAATCCCTTCTAGCTTGCAGGGTTTATGCTAAGAAATCTGATGTTAAGCTAAAATGTTTTCCTTTAAGATTACCTGATGCTTTTGCCTGACAGCTCTTAAGATTCTTTCCTTCTTCTTGAGTTAAGCTTATCTGATGACTGTGCACCTAGGCAATGATACTTTTGTGATGAATTTCCTGGGTGTTCTTTGACTTTCTGTATTTGGATGTCTAGCTCTTTAGCAAGGCTGGGAAAATTTTCCTCAAGTCTTCCCTCAAATATGTTTTCCAAACTTTTTGATTTCTCTTCATCCTGGGGAATACCGATGATTATTAGGTTTGGTCATATAACATAATCCCAAACCTCTTGGAGACTTTCTTCATATTTTCTTAATCTTTTTTCTTTGTCTTTTTTAGATTGGATCCGGCCAAAAGGCTTGTCTTTGAGATCTTAAGTTCTTTTCTCTAATTGTTTGATCCGATTGCTGAGACACTCAGTGTATTTTGCATTTCTCTAAGTGTGTCCTTTATTTCCAGAAGTTGTGACTGTTTTTTTTTTTTTTTTTTTTTTTTACCTACGCTATTTCTCTGGAATTTTTTGTTCATATTCTGTATCATTTTCTTTTAATTTGTTTAAATCGGTATTCACCTTTCTCTGGTGCCTTCTTCAGTAGCTTAATAATCAACCTTCTAAATTATTTATCTGGCAATTCAGAGATTTCTTCTTGGCTTGGATCCACTGCTGGTGAGCTAGTGTGATATTTTGAGTGTATTAAAAACCTCGTTTTGTCATATTACCAGAATCGTTTTCCTGGTTCCTTCTCATTTGGGTAGACTATGTCAGAGGGAAGATCTGGGGCTCAAGGGCTGTTGTTCAGATTTTTTATTCAATGGGGTGCTCCCTTGATGTGGTGCTCTCCCCGCTTCCCCTAGAGATGGGTCTTCCTGATAGCCAAACTCAGTGATTGTTATTTCTCTTCTGAGCCTAGCCACCCAGTGGAGCTAACAGTCTCTGGGCTGGTAATGAGCTGTGTCTGCAAAGAATCCTGTAATGTGAGCTGTCTTCAGGTCTCTCAGCCATGGATACTAGCACCTGCTCTGCTGGAGGTAGCAGGGGAGTAAAGTGGACTTTGTGAGGACATTGGTTGTAGTTTTGTTCAGTGTGCTGGTTTTGTGTTGTTTGGCCTCCAGGCAGGAGGTGGCGCTTTACCAGGAGGTGACAGCATCAGCTGTGGTAATATAGAGAGGATACAAGCTTGCCCTAGGGTCCCCTGTATAAGTATTTCAGGCCGTGGATGGGCCCATAGAGCCCCCAAGAGATTATGTCCTTTGTCTCCAGCTATGAGGATGGGTAAAGAAAGACCATCAGTTTGGGGCAGGGTTAGGCATGTCTGAGCTAAGACTCTCCTTGGGTGGGTCTTGCTGATGCTGCCATGGGGGATGAGGGTATAGTTCTCAGGCCAATGAAGTTACATTCCCAGGGAGACTATAGCTGCCTCTACTGTGCCATACAGGTTCCCATGGAAGTGGGGAAAAGTCGGCAGTTATGGGCCTCACCCGGCTCTCACACAGCCCAAAATGCCAGTCTCATTCCCACTGTCCTCCCCCAATAGCACTGGGTTTATTTCCAGGCAGCTGGTGAGCAGGGCTGAGAACTTCCCCCAGGCTACGAGCCCCACTGATGAGAAAGCAAGCAAGGCTTTCAGCTTTCATGTCTCCCCATCAGTCACTGTTCCTGTTCTTGTATCTGCCCTCTCCATTCACCCCTTCCCCAGATTCTGTTAACAAAACTTCATGTTCGGTTGAAATTGTTACAAAGTTCAGCTGGAGGTTTCCTTCTCCCTATGGTCTTTCCCCAATTCCACCGACAGCCCTCCCCAAGGACTTCTATGAAACAAAGTCAGGAGTGGCTTTCCCGGGGACTGAGAGTGCCCACAGGGCTCTTTCTGCTGCTTTGTCTGGTCCTATAGTTTGCTCAGCTCTCTAAATTTGTCTCAGCTCCAGGTAAGGTCAAATCCTTCTCACATGATCTGGACCTTCAGGTTCTCCAGTGAGGATGTGTGTCTGGGGCTGGAGGTTTCCCTTCTCGTACTTTGGGCACTCACAGTTTTTCAGCTGTCTCATAGAGCCTGCAGCAGCAAGTCACTTCCTTCAAAGGATATGTGGATTCTCTCAGCTTTCCTAGTATATTCCTGCCATAGCTACTGGAGCAAAAGTGTAAGTCTCCACATGCTACTCTGCCCATCCAAGTGGGAGCTACAAGTTAGTCCTGCCTCCTCCTCAATGTAGTTTTAATTTGTATTATTCTGATGATAAATGATTTTGAGCACCTTTTCATGTACTAGCTAGCCATTTTTGTGTCTTTGTAAATAGTATCTATTTATATCTTTCACACATTTTTAAATAGTAATAATAGATTGTTTTCCTATCGAGTTGTTTAAGCTTCTTATATATTCTTATATATTATATATTCCTATGTATTTTGGTTATATTTCCCTTGTTAGATGGATAGCTTGCAAATATTTTCTTCCATTTTGTGTGTTTTCCTTTCACTTAATTGATTGTTTACTTAGCTGTCCAGAAGTTTTTTAACTTGCTGTGCTCCCATTTGTTTATTTTTGCTTTGGTTGCCTGTACTTACGGGGTTTTATCCAAGAAATCTTTGCTCAGGCCAATGTCCTGATTTTCTTTCAGGTTTTCTTTTAGTAGTTTCATAGTTGGAAGTTTCATAGATTTAAGTCTTTAATCTATTTTGATTTTATTTTTGTATGTGGCAGGAGATGTGGGTCTAGCTCTGTTCTTCTGCATATGGATATCCTGTTTTCCCAGCACCATTTATTGTGGAGAATATCCTTTTCCCAATGTATGTTTTTGGCACCTTTTTGGCATAGAGATCTATGGATCTCTGTATTTTCTTCTTTTCCATCAGTCTATGTGTCTGTTTTTCCGGCAGTACTGTGTTATTTTTGTTACTATAGCTCTATAGTAATATTTGGTGTCAGGAAATGTAATTACTCCAGTTTGTTTTGTTTTGTTTGCTCAAGATGTCTTTGACTATTTTGGGTCTTTTTTGATTCCATATAAATTTTAGAAACACTAATGGGGAACCTATACTGAGACAGTGTGGAGGTGAAATGTGCGGTTGGAACCCACACACAGAGTCCTCACTGGGTCCTGCCTAATAGAGCCATGAGAAGAGGGCCACCACCCTCTGGACTCCAGAATAGTTTACAAATATTTTCTTCCATTTTGAAAAGTAAACAATACGCTTTTTCTTTTTCTTTTTTCTTTTTCTTTTTCTTTTTTTTTTTTTTGAGATAGAGTGTCACTCTGTTTCCCAGGCTGTAGTGCAGTGGTGCGATCTTGGCTCATTACAACCTCTGCCTTCAGAATGGACTCCAGAATGGTAGATCAATTAGCAGCTTCCATCCTGAATGTGAAAAAGCTGGATGCATCCAACCACAACCTGTGAGAGCAGCTGCAGGCACTGAACACTGCAAAGACACAGGGGCAGAGCTGCTCAAGGCCTTGGGAGTCTACTCTTCACATCAATGTGCCATAGATGTGAGTCAAAGATTATGTTTCAATTTTAATATTTAATGACTGTTCTGCTGGTTTTCAAACATGTATGAGGCCGTAGCCCCTTTCTTTTGGCTGATTTCACCCTTTTTGAAGGGTGATGTTTACCCAATGCCTACAACATGTTGTATCTCTGAATAAGCTGATGTTTTTGATTTTACAGGATCATAGTTGGGAGGAACTGCTTTGTGCTAGATGAGACTTTGGACTTTGAACTGTTGAGTTAATGATGGAATGAGTTAAGACTTTAAGGGACAATTGGGAAAACATTATTGCATTTTGCAATGCAAGAAGGACATGAGGTTTGGGGGTCTGGAGCAGAATGAAGTCCCATCAGAATCTCCTGTTGAAATGTAATCCCCAATGTTGGAAGTAGGGCCTGATGGAAGGTGATTAGATCATGGGGGTAGATTTCTCATGACTGGTGTAGCATCATCTCCTTGTTATTGTCCCTGTAAGAGTGGGTGTATTCCCATGAGATGTGATTATTTAAAACTGTGTAGCACCTTCCTTCTCTCTCTCTCATTCCTGCTCTGGCCATTTAATGTGCTTGCTGAAACTTCACCTTCCACCATGATTGTAAGGTTCCTGAGGCCGCCCTAGAAGCAGAGCAGATGCCAACATCATGCTTCCTGTAAAGGCTTCAGAACTGTGAAAACTTCTTTAACAATAAATTGCCCAGACTCAGGTATTTCTTAATAGAAATTCAAGAATAGCTTAATACAACTGCTATGGCCATGTTGGTGTCCAAGCTGCTAGATAATACCCTTTTACTCTAATGTTTTTGTTTGTTTGTTTGTTTTCTTAAGCAAAAGGAGTGTCCTCCCACGGCTGCCACAGCTGGAAATATGCTTGGTCACACCTGAAGTCAGCATAGCCCTGGGTCTCACCCTGGGTCTGTGGCAAGTACTAACTGGGTGCAATTGCTATTTATTCAAGGTCCAAGGGCTCTTTGATCATCAAGTAATGAATTCTTCCAGGTCCAGGTCCTTCCCTTCAATGCAGCAGTCTCCCTTCTGGCCCAGGCTCTGTCTAAAAATGTCATCCAGGAGCTGGGGCCTGGAAACAGGGCCACATGACTCCACCTGGCCCTGTTCTACTGTGGCTGAGCTGCCATCCAAGTTGGAAGACAAAGTCCTCTTTACTTTTCCCTCTTCACTCCTCACATGGAAGGAAGGGATCTCTCCTCAAAGTGCATGTTATACTGCCTAGGGTTGGGGGGAGGGGTGATGAAAGCAGTCCCTTGGCCACCCTTGCCAGTGTCTCACTAGATCATGCACATCCAAATGCACTGGCTCTGAGCCCAGCACAGAATGTTGACTTGCCCAGAAATTTCAGTCCTTGTGACCTAGACTGCCTTTATAGTTTATTTAGGCCCCAGAGAACTTTAGCATGTGGTGGTAGGGCTAGCTGGAACTCAGGTTCTAACCAGTGAGATGGCAATTCCCCTTTGGTTACGGCTGGTCTAAATGCTCCCTCCATGGGTACTGGTTGAATTCTGTCTCATGTTGCTTTTCTCTGACAGGGTAGCATTGAGTTTTAATGCAAAGTCCCACAATCACTACTCTCTCTCTCCCCTATGCACACAGATTCTTTCTATGTGCCATGTGACTACTGCCAGGAGATGAGGTAGGGGTGGTGTTGGTAATTCAAATGGTCTTTCCTACTCTCTTCAGTGCCTTCTTTTTAAATATAATGTTAAAACCAATACTGTGGTTTCTCACCCGACTGGTTCTCATGAAAGTGCTTTCTTGTGTGGATAGTTGTTCAATGTGGTGTTCCTGCAGGATAACCATCACTGGAGGGTTCTATTCAGCCATTTTGCTTTGCCTCCTCCAAGATCATGGTTTTTTGATCTTTCATGTTTTTCAAATATAAACATTTAATACTATAATTTTTTCTCTGAAGACTGCTTTAGCGGCATCTCACAAATGTTTATATGTTTTCATTTTCTTTCAGTTCAAAATGTTTTAAATTCTTTTTGTAATGTCTTCTTTGAGCCGCAAATTACTTAGAAGTGTATTGTTTAGGCTGGGTGCGGTGGCTCACGCCTGTAATCCCAGAATATTGGGAGGCTGAGGCAGGCGGATCACAAGATCAGCAGTTTGAGACCAGCCTGGCCAATATGGTGAAACCCCATATCTACTAAAAATACAAAAATTAGCTGGGTGTAGTGGCGGGCACCTGGAGTCCCACCTACTAGGGAGGCTGAGGCAGGAGACTCACTTGAACCTGAAGGCAGAGGTTGTAATGAGCAAGATCGCACCACTGCACTACAGTCTGGGAAACAGAGAGACACTCAATCTCAAAAAAAAAAAAAAAAAAGAAAAGAAAAGAAAACGTGTATTGTTTAATTTTCAAAAAAATGGTGACTTTCCAGCATATTTTTGTTATTTTTAATTTATTATGTTTTGGTCAAATAATACGCTCTATATGATTTTTATCTGCTTTAATTTTGAGTCTTGTTTAATGTCCTAGCATATGATCTATCTACATAAATGTTCTATGTATAGTGAAAATAAATGTGTATTCTGCTGCTGCTGCGTGATGTTTTATAAATGTCATTTAGCTTAGGTTAATTGAAAGCGGCATTCAAAGGTTACATATCTTATTGATTTTCCGACTTTTGTTCTATAAATTACTGAAAGAAGACACAAATGTAATTATGAAGTAATATGAGATAAGATTTTAAAAAAGCCAAATCATTATTAAATTTGGTGGGAGAACTTAGGCAACCACAACTTTTCTGTGTAGTAAGACTTGCCATGGGCTACGACTAACTTTAAACCTCGCTGATCACATAATTACACAGCTGTAAATGATAAGTGTATATTTATATACACTACCTTTACTTCATACACTATACATATTATAATTCTAAATATACCTACTAATAGTTTCAAATAAAATAAACAAATAAATAACTGGAATTGACATGGTGGTTGCTCTTGTGCATCTATATAGCATTCTGTATCTATTTTTAGAAAATGCCAAACTTGGGGATTATATATATACATATTTAGAGGAAGGAAGTTAAATTAAATGAAATAAAGAACAGGAGTAAGAGAGAAAGTGGGAGGAAAGAGAAAGGGAGAGAGATGTCATCAATGTGTTCTACCACTTATTCTGAAACATCTTTTGACAAGTTTCTGGTGGCCTCAATCCTCTGGAGAGTGGTTTTCAACTTTGTTACCATTACACCACACGTAACAGATGACACTTTATGTGTCACACGCTCCCATGTGCAATGCTCAGAACACTGAATGCATCTCTATTGCTTTATTTACTCTCAATGAATCATTGGTGTTTCAGACCATTTTCTGCTGATTTAAAAAAATACCACAGACTGGGTACTTTATTGACAACAGAAGTTTATTTGATTCATGGTTTTGAAAGCTAGAAAGTTCAAGAGTATGGTGCTAGCATCTGGCCAGGGTCATCTCATAGCAGAAGGCAGAAGGCTGAAGGGTGAAGTAAGCACTCAAAACACAGAGAAGATTGTGAGCTAAACTCATTCTTTTATCAGGAGCCCACTCCTGCAGTAACTAACCTCCTCTCACAATAATAGAATTAATTCACTAATGAGGGCAAAATCCTCATGACTTAATCACCTCTTAAAGGCCTTACTTTCCAATTCTGTTACACTGGCAATTAAATTTTTACATGAGTTTTATTTGTAAGCTGGTAGTTCCACAGTTCAGGGTTCTTGGGAGTAGCCTCACTCCCACACTTCATTAGGCATTGCCCTAGCAGGAATGCTGCTATCAGCTCCAGTCCCACATTTCTGCTTGGCAATGTCCTAGTGGTGCTCTCTTCGGTAGTTCTGCCTCTGTACAACAGATTTCTGCCTTGGCCCCCAGAATGCCCACGACATCCTGTGACACCTGGAAGGAGTAATTGTTTCCCCTATAGCTCTTACATTCTTTGTGCCTGCAAAATTAGAGCTATGTAGACACTGCCAAGTTTTATCGCTGTACCTTCTGGAGCAGCAGGTTGAGCGGCAGCACCTGGGCCCACTTGAGCCGTGGCTGGGGTGACCTAGGAGTACTGCACCAGAATTTGGGGAGCAGAGACCTGAGGTGGGTCTGGGCAGTGAACACATGGAAGATGCCCTGGGATCATCCCATAAAACCATTCAGCCCCAGGAGAGCTCTGGGTCTATGATGCGAGGGGCAGCCTTAGAGATCTCCAGAAACTTTGGGGTCATTCTCCCATTGTCTTGATTATCCTGTCTATCTCTACTAATCTCCTTAGCAAGTAGTCATTTGCCCAAGCCTTTAGTAATCTCTCCCAAACATGCTTTTTTATTCTCTGCATAAGTAGGCTGTGAATTTTCTAATTATTTTCTATTTTCCTTTCAATTTAAAATTCTAATTTGAGGTCATCTTTCTGCTCTCATATCTCAGTGTATGTGGTTAAAAGTAATCGTGTAGCAGCCTGAATACTTTGCTGCTTTGATATTTCTTTCACTAGATATCCTAGCCCATTGTTCTTAAATTTCGCCTCTCATGAAGTCCTAGGGCATGGACATAATTCTGCCAAGATGGTTTCCACTTTATAATAAGAATAGTCTATACTTCAGTTTCAAATAGGACTTTTTTTTTCTAACTGAGACCTTAGCAGAATGACCTTTATTGTCCATATTCCTATTAATGTTCTAATCACAATCATTTAACTAATCTCTAAAAAATTTCAAACTTTCTTTAAGGGTATCCTTTTTTTCTGAACTCTCACCAGGATTGCCCTTAACACTCCATTCATGGCAATCCAGTCTTTACTAACTTACTCATCCAAATTCTTCTAGCCTCTATCCATTATCCAGTTTCAAAGTTGCTTTCATATGATCAGATATTTGTTATAGCAACAGTTTCACTTGTTAGTACCAATTTTCTGTCTTAGTCTGTTTTCTGCTGCTATAATAGAATACTACATCCTGGATAATTTATAAGCATTAGCAGTTTATTTGGTTCATGTTTCTGGAGGGTGGGAAGTCCAAGAGTATGGTGCTGGCATCTGCCAGGGATAGCTCCTGGCAGAAAGTAGAAGACAGAAGGCAGAAGCAAACAGTGAAGACAGAAAGAGAAAACTGGACCACAAACTCATCTTTTATCAGGACCGCACTCCCACAGTAAAGAACCCACTCTCATATTAACAGCGTTAATCCACTCATGAGGGCAGAGCTCTAATGACCTAATCACCCTCCAAAGTCCCACCTCCCAGTGCTATTTATTTGAAATTAAATTTTAGATGTGTTTCAGAGGAGGGGATAATTCAGACCAGAGAAATTGGCAACAAAACTGATTTTGAAAATATTATAGGTACACATTAAGTATATAAAACTTAATTTGTTAGTTATACCTCAATAAAAATGGGGAGGAATTTAAAAATGATAATTTCTTAGACTCTATACAATAAATATTTTTGCTTCATTGAGTGATATTATAAAATTTAGCATATTAATATTTAGTCAATTGTATTTTTAAACACTTATTCTCCCAGAAGTGAATAATTTTTACCAGTATCATACCTCACTCTATGGAAGTCATGTGGGCTGAGAAGTTTTCTTTCTTCCTTTAATTCTTAATTTAATGAATTTTTAGGGATAATATTCAACTTTTAATATTTAATTATTAGTACTGCATTTAACAACATGATGTAAATGATTAAGACCATAGTTTTTTGATTAGCCAGATATGACTTTGAACTCAGTGTGCTAATACCAGCAGTAACAATAGTAGAAGCAGCCAGAGAACTATCATGATGTCAATCCAACTGAGAAGTTACCAGTTGTGTGAACTGGGGCAGTTTGCTGAAAATTTCTAAATCTCTCTTTCCCCATATTAAAAATATAAAAAGTACCTTCTCCAATATAATTTTTCAAAGGCTAAATATATAATCCATGTAAAATTTTGGTGCAGTTTCTGGAAAGTATTAAATTCCCTATACATGTATGATGGCAGCCAAAGTAATGGAAATAGTAGCAGTCATAGAAGTTGTCACTGTAGTTTAAATTGTAGTCATAGCAGTAGTAACAGTAACACATTTCTGCTACACCTCAGGTTGTGTCAAATCATCTTGTTTGAGAGTCAGTCAATTCCTTGGGATATAGTCCTGTGGGAGGAAACTTGTGAAAATGATCCCTGAGAACCTGAAATGCCTGCGATGACTTTGTACTGATCTCTTTAAACCTGATATTCAAGATTTTGTTTTCCATTACTGTTATTATTCTTCTTATTCAGACATTATATACTTTCACCACAAAAGGCCAAGGGTGGCCAGGGTGAGGTAACAGATGGAGGTTACAGGCTGACAGACTGTGAGATGTGGGCTGGCATGGGGTCATACACAAGCATGTCCTTGCTCTACTCATGCCAGACTGCACAGTAGTACTGAAGGTTCACAAGGATTTGTGTCCTAGATGCTCTTTGATGCTAGCAGAACAGATTGCCTATCAGAGGAAACCTTCATTCACTGGCTTTGCTTGAGTAAATCTAGAGAAGGGAGTATGGATGATAAAAGTACACTCAGAATCCTAGAAAATTATAGCCCAGTAGTAATGTTAGGATATGGAGAATTTATGCCAAACCTCATTGAAGTGGAAATTTCCACCAGGAAAACAAATGTTTGAGATTTTAAAAGTTATTTTTTAAATCTATGTATTTAGTCACCTATTTACCTACTTATTGATGAAATAAGAACTCTACCTATAAAAATTGCCCAGGGCAATTATCTTTGTCTACCCAAGAAGTGAATTAACATACACATTTTAAAGTTTTCTTTATATTTGGTATGTAGCATAAACTCCTTCAATTTCATGTTCTGTTCCATAAAACAGATTGACAATAATTATTCAAAGGTCTATTTTTAGACTCAAATCCATAGTATTTGCAAAAATACCTGACATTTAGCAGGCCTTCCATAAACCTAAGTACTTTTCTTTTTATATATAGTGACAGAGCCAAGAACCTTTTCACTGGTAAATTACAAGAAGCAATTACATAATTTTGTCTTTAATTTAGTATTATCACTAAATTGTTAATCCTTGGCCCTCTCACATCAAGGCTGAAAATAGCCTTGTGTATAGTTTGTAAGGATAGTATTACCAGTTCAGCTCATCTTTGCACAATTAGTTCAAATGGTTAGACTGTAGTGTTAATAATTCCAAGGTATCAGGTTTAATTTCAGTAATAATACTTGGATTAAAATAGAAAAGCAAACAAAATTCTGTTCTACTGCCAATACTACAAACCTAACCATTTTAAGCCAGTTTATTGTAATGTTTTATTTGTCAACAGAAATTGCTCTGGCAATAACAAAAAAGAACCTGGGCAGTCCATTTTTGCTGCAGGTAAAAGTAATCTCAAGTTAAGAGAATAACACTATTGCTAGGTGCCCAAGATGACATTTCACCTCCCAGTGTGGACAAACCCAAACAGGAATTTTGAGCTCTATTGGAATAAGAACAATAGAGACAAACCAGTGAGTGTTAAAAGGTTAATAGTTCTGTGTGGGTTCCTCTTGATAAGAAATCCCTGATTTGGGACTAGAAAGGGTTTAATGAATAATGATAAGAAGAATTTTAATTTAAATATTATGGAGGGATTTTCAAGAGATCTATAGAAGAACTAGATTTAGTTTTCCTGGACCAGGTAAGTTCTATTCTTGAATTTAAAGAAAACTTTTGGATGAAAATGCTTAACATCAATAATCTATGAGAACTGGGGAGAGGTTGCTGCAATAGGTGCATAAGAAAATGCCATTCTGATTTTTTTAAATAAAATTTTAAAAAGCAAAAATTGTAATATTTAAGCTATAGTGTTGTATAATTAATGTCAATAAAAGCTGTATCACACTTTTAGAAAAAGTGTGACAACCATTTAAAGCAGACAGGAATCTACTAGAGCAAGTGAAGCCAGACAAACTGCATTATACATAAAACAGTCAAAACAGAGAATGGTAGATAAGGTAAATGGATGCGTAACTACTTTGCAAATGTGTCCTAGAAACTCTTGACTAATGGGTCAGTATCTCCCAACTATACATCATAGTTTTATGCTCTCAACTTGTTTTTACATTAGTAATATAAAGCAGACATACAATATCCTTCAAGTGTGAAAGTGAAATGAAACTATAGTGGACAGACCATTAATACATGAGGCAGCATAATGCAAACAATTCAAAAGTATACAACAATGGGCCAACTGTTATTTTAAATAACTGAACCAATAATACAGTTTTCCAAAACAAACTACATCTCAAGACAGGGGAGGTAGTATGTGAATCGATTATCCAGAAAGAGATGTACTGTGTGAGTTATCTGAAAGGACAATAGAATAAAGAAATAATACCATCTTGGGGAATATATTTAAGGAGGAAGAGTACATAGAACACAGGAGTTTATTATAAGGTGAAATATGATGAGAAACAAGAAGTTCTCTAGCTTTGTGGGAAAGTCAGACATAATTGAAATATTGAATGGGTGATCTTTGGCAAATTTACTTAACCTTTATAAACCTGATTTCTCCTTTTTGAGTTATGGAAAATAATATTAATTTCCTCATGCAGTGTTGCAGGTTTACAGCACAATGACTGTCATTTGTTAAGAAATCAATAAATTTTTATTGCTATTTTAGCTAAAAGTGTAGTTTTAATCCTATTCATGTGTTGGGTCATTTCTTTGCTTTTCACTTGCCAGCGAGAATTCAGATATCTTCAAGTTTTTCTTGGGTAAGTAGAGAACAATGCTTCTGCCTTATGACCTACATTAGGTTTCATTTTACTTATAGTAGTATTTCTCAGTCTCCTTCCATAAGGTTGGTCACAATCAAGTTTAATCCCTCCTTAGACTCGTGCTGAGCTCGAAAAAATACTTCCTAGCCAGTATCTTTGCTTCCAGGATTCCCTTATCTGTATTTATTCAGAAATCCCCACCATATTCATTTGTCCAAAAACCATTTCTAAAATATCACTGCTGTGTTCCAAAACATACAATGGCATTATCTCACCCTCAGGAAAACATCCAACTTTCTAGATGTTATTTTGATACTTTCCTTCATGGTCCTCTTCCTGTTATCACAGCAGCCTTTGCTATTTCCCTTCTATTTCAGGACTCTCCATTTTATCTCATTGCCCCTGTATTTCCTTTGCTCCAAGTGAGCACCTTTTTCTTCTGAAATTCCCTTTATATTTGCTGATGCCGTTTCTACCAATTTAAATTTCCTACTCTTGAATATTTTATTATCATGTAAGCTTACACAGAAACCACTGTCCTATCAACTGCATTTAATTATGCAACTCCTGGTTATGCCAAGTTATTATTAAGGCTTATTTTGGAGGTTTACTTGTCATACATATAATTGTTTCCCTACCTAAATATTAGAACATATATATGCATTTTTTCTCATATCCACTGTATACAGGAACATATGATACAAAAATTTGCAAAGCAGGTGCAAGCTAAGAAAGTTGATATTATATAAATTAACAAAGCTGCTAACCAATTGGTTCTCTCAACATTCCATCTGTTCTATGTCTCAGGGTCATGTAAATTTACAAGGATGTAAAATAGTGATGGCTTATTAAGTTGACTCTAGATATCTAAATCAAACAATTTGTAGAGGAAGATTTTTCCTTTATTCACAAAGATTTCTCATTTGAATGACATGCTAGTAATGTTTTACTTACATGTATACTCCATGTACAGATAGCTTTTCTATTTCCTGCCTCTGTTGACTTCACTACAGATGCCTTTGTGGTTAGAACAAAGGCCCAGGTTTCCCCGTGATTGCTTCATCATTAATTAATATACCATGGAGCAGAGTCACAGCTAGCAATTGCCAGAATTTCCCATTCCAGCATGCAAACCTTTGTAAAGCTTGTTCTAAAATATGAAGAAAAAAGTATCCACTGGACTTTTCAATATTCTTCCCTGAGGCTTACATTGAACAATGAACTCAATACAGCACTATACATCATACCCCTGAGCTGCTAGAAGAATTCAAACTTCACTAAGCACAAGAGCCAAGGGAGCTATTAGCATGCTTCTAAGTCCAGAGCTTAACATTCGGGATGAGACTACTGTCACAGGTTCCTTTGGAGTGTGATTTTTCTTGATTCTGTTCCATTTGGATGTGTGAAAGTATAAGGGAGGCTGGAGCAGCTGGAGAGGGAGGGAGAGCATGTCTGGAGTGATGACACATTTAAAAATATCATTCCGAGGAGCCCTGAGCTCTCTGGCTATGGATTCTAAATATAGTAATGCCAACAGAAGAGAAGTGTGCCAGTTGGGCTCTCAGAAAGCTGCTCCAGCACCAACAGGTAAATATGACTCACCCCGGGCGAGTAGGGCTATGATGTGCCATTTCAGCATTTTCTTACCAAAGCCTTCTCAGTCAGACCCTTCTCAAAAAGTCAGACTCTCCTTGGAGGACTGAAGAGTAATAATGCATAATACTGAATTTCTAACATTAGATCATTGTTGATCTCCTCAAAAAACACATTTCTCTATGGAACAAACCTGCATGTTCTGCACATGCATCTCTTTTATTTTTTTTTAAGAAGAAATAAAAAAAACACATGTCTGTTACAAAAAGGCTTTTTAGCTAATAACTTGTATTGGCAAAGGAAAAAATACAAAAAAAGAGGTAGTGGGCATTAATTAATCCTGTACATAAATTGATTTAAATGTTTGGTCATCTTTTACCCCTGATTTGGTTTATTTAATTTTTTTAATTTTTTTGGTAAGGGAACCTAAAACTAGTGCTGCATTAAACATGTGCCACTAACATCCCAAACACTAAGCTGAACAAGTTTATAAAAAGGAAAAACCTTTATTTATTATACAATTCCTAGTTTCTTTTCCTCTTTAGAGTGCACACATATAAATACACAATTTAAACACACAATTCTCCAAAACCTCATTAAAATCAAACCTATTTGAGCTTATTGTTCAAGTAGAGTCTGAAGCTATCTTTTATGGTTCTTGCCCACTGCATATTTATTGTGTTGAGCTTTATTGCATTTTAATGACTACGTGTTCATAAGTTGCTTCTCAACTAGGGCTATTTAAAGACCTCCAGGGATGAGCTAACTATAACAAACTTGCCATCTGTATCTCTTAGGAAGCAAGAGTTTTAAATTTAGTCAACTCTTTCTATTCTATTTTTCAGTCCAATCTCTTCTGTAGATTCCTTCTACTGATCCTAATTCTGGAGGTAGGGAGGGTGGATAGACTAGGCTGACTTCCTAGCAGGAGTAAGAAACAGAAGAAATCTCTTAACTATGACTTCATCTAGCGGTGGTGATTTAGCATTCTTATTCCAGCTCCTGCTTTCTACTTCCTCACTCCCCTTCCAGGACAACATATTGAGGTGCTACCATCACCTCCACCATTACCACCTGGTGAAGTCAGAGGGAAAGAAGCCTTGAAGGGAGAGTCACTTCTCTGGGAATGAGAGTAGAAGGTGCCTGATTTCATTAATATCCTGCAGGCTGATTCATTCAGTGGTTTCTAACACCTAAATTAGTCACTAAGCATGCAAGGTAGGCAGTTAGGCCTTCTATTTTTTTAGAACCCACTATTTAGTTTTTCCTTAGAATCTCAAGCTTCTCGCCTTATCTTGATGAAGTGAGGAGGAGACAGCCTCCACTTTTCAGTTTTTTTAACAATGCTTTTGAAATTTTTTATTTATCCTTCTGTTTCTTTTCTTATCCGTTTTCCACTTTGCCTATTTTCATTTTTGATTTCCCAAAAAATATTTAGAAAGGAAAAATGAGATAATAAAACAATGCAAATCATTTTTCTCCCTTGCTTTTGGGCAAAATTCATCTTCAAAAATTTGGTCTATTGATATTAGCAACAAAATCCAACTATAGAGCATTATCAGTTTTTATTAATTTTCTTTACAGCTCCATATATCCAGAGACACTTAAAATGATTTAACAATAACAACTGGGTACTAAACTTCAGTAAATTTTAGGATTTCTCATCTATCATCAATTAAACTGAACAATTTCCCCATAAATTTCAACTGACTACAATGAAGACTTTTATTTTAGAAATATATGCCATGCTATATTTTTTCCAAAAGCATCATACTTTACAAAGCCCAGACTCAAAACAGTATCCAAATGCCAGAAAGCCTTCTCTATTCCAAATGACAATCTATTAATTAAAACTGGGAAAACAAAGAGTCTGTCATAAGAAACCCACAAGGTAAATCAGTACTTAAAACTATGCCCTGCCCAGGATGACTAGTGGAAAAACACTAAAATGCATGTGTTTAAAATTAACTATGAAGACAAATTGACCCGTGCCTATCACCCAAATATGATATAAACTGAAAAATAAACAAATATGAACAGATTGTGACCCTTTGCTTTCATTTAAATACACTTTGAGTCAGAGACATTGAATTCTGACATAGAAAAATTTTGACATTGTCAGATACACAATTACTTTCCATGATAGATAAGATGTCCTTTCACACACCTGGGATCTGAATTTCCTAACATTTTGTTTCTTTTCTCTATCTTTACATTTAATTAAATAATAACATATAGAAGCTGCCTTGGGGACAGATTTAAGCTGATGACAAGCAGTTTGACAGAAAGTGACTTCAGCCCACAATGGCACATGTATGTAGTCCCAGCTACTAAGGCAGCTGAGGTGACAGGATCACTTCAGCCCAGGAGTTTGAGGCAAGTATGGGCAACATAGTGAGATCCTACCTTCAAAACAAACAAACAAAAGAAAATAGTGACTTCAGGTCACTATTCAGGAGGGAAGGGACAGTGAAAGAAAGGGGAATGTCTGAGACTGAACACGATTTGCACTCTGAAGCCCCAGCATAGTCTTATTGCTGTGTCCAAGGGAACCTCAGGTACTTGGCCTGCCTCAGTCTCATTTTGAATCCAACCGCAGGAACCTTTTTACACACCAAGGCCTCATCTCATCCCAACTTCTACCCTTTGCCTTACCTCTGATTCCTAGAACAATTACTCACTCTGGAGACAGAAATAAAAATATACCAATAATGAAATTTCTATTCCATTAACTTTAGTCAATTCTAAAGTTTGGACAATTGGTCAAGTTTCATTTTGGTTTCTTGCTTTTGATCTTGGCCATGCAAAATTGCATTAAAAAAGAATAATAATTATTAGAACTCATTAATATTTGTTACCATTAAATAAGCAGATATCTTTACTCACATGACTCTTACTGCTAAGGAACCAGGTATAAAATTGAGGTCATAAAAAAAAGTGAAAAATATTTCCTTTCATATATATTCTGGGGGTTTGTTTCTTTGGACACTCATCTATTTAGGATGAATCAATTTTTAAAACTCACTTTAAAAAGGTATCCCTGGAAATATAAATTATGAATGCCACTGTGCATTAAATAAACTTGTTGGGATAATATTAAAAATAATTTAAAAAACATTTTCAGGTTCAATAAGTAGTAGGCTAGTCTAGCGAAAAAAAGCATTGATCTTAGAATCAGACCAATCTCCTTTGTTGCTGTGACCCTTACACAAATTTATGACCTTGAACAAAACATTTAATTTTCCTTTTTGTGAGTCCTCGCTTGTAAGGTAGTACTGAGGTTTTTTTTTTTGAAATTGATTTCTTAATAATAGACAGTGATTGACTTTTTAATAAATGCTCTTTTGCCTTGGTTTTCTCCATCTTCTCCTACTAAGAAAGATTTTGAGCTTTATGAGAAAAAGTAGACGTTACATATCCCTTTAGGTTACAGTAGAGGTTACAGTTCCCTTTAGGAAGAAACACTGTCAGTTTTATGTGTCACTATGCCCCCAGGACCTAGAATATAGTAGGCTACAACATATATGCATTGAATGAATGAATTAATGTGCTCTTGGACGTATATTTTTCTTTAAGATTTATCATGTCTAAGAGGCCCTTTCAATCTTATCACCAGAAAGGAAACATCTTCAGCTTTTTATTTGTGGAATAAAAAGCAAAACTAAGATAAAAAATAGTATTCATTCTGTCTCACAGCTTGTAGCATATAAATCATAGATATAATACCAATGCAAAGTACTTCACTGATATTATAAGAACATTGCAAATGCTTAATTTATCTTAAGTATGCCTGCACCTGAAATTGTGAATGAATACATGTTAAAAAGATGCCACAAAATTTAATTATTACTGTACATTAATTAGATATCAGGAATTTTTCATGACATTTCTGTTTTTGTCATAACAAAATGAGTCTTTTGTGAATCACTATTTTGTAAAATATTTAAACATATATTATATTTAAAGTGAAAAAATCACCTTATGTATTTACTTATTTCTTTTTGCTTTCTTTCCTAAGGTACTGCTTAAGAGGATACCATGCAGAGCCAGACTAGGTTCAAAGTCATAATTCAAATTCCTACTCTGAAACTTGGTCTCATTAATTAGCTCTCTCATCTTTAACACGAAGATAATAACTATAATAATGTAAGTGGGTTGTTGACAAGATGATATGAGTTACTACATGAAAGTCATTTGGAATGAAGCATGTCACAAAACTGATATCCAATACATGTTAATCATTGTGGTTTTCAGCAAGGCTTTTTTTTTTTTTTTTTAATAAGAAACATCATTAATTTTTCAAAAAGGAAATACATTTATCTTTGAAAATTTATAATCCACTCAATGGATGTCTTCAACACATGGTTTCTTTCCACTTTCACCACATTCCTCAGATATTCCAGGCTTCCTGCCTTCCCCACCAGCAGAGATTAGGTATGTCTGAAAAGAAGCCAAATCAAGCCAACTTCTTCCAGATCATGGGCCAGGGGCAGAGGCCTATATACTCACAAGTGAGTTGAAGGAGGATTGGGTGAGACACTGCAAACCCTCAGGGTCCAATTTTATAGCTACCAGGTCATTTTCTTATTATTAAATGCTTCAGAGTTCTTATATGTGTAAACCAAAAATAAAATTCTAAGGAACCCCCCCACCCCAACTATCTGAATAGACTTTTTCCTCAGCCAGAACTCTTTTAAAATTTAACCTGAAGGACTGGCTCAGGCTATGACAGGAAGACATTACCATCAACACAGACTTTAAGTCTGATAGGAAACATTTTATATACTATTCTCTCTGAAACCTGCTACCTGGAGGCTTCACCTGTATAATAAAACTTTGGTCTCCATAACCTCTTATAGCAACCCAGACATTGCTTGTTATTGATCCCAGGTCTTTAGACAAACTCAACCTACTGTCACTTAGAAAATGTTTAAATTTACCTATAGCCTGTACAGTAGCCCTCCCACTCCCCGCCCCACAGACTTAGAATTACCCCACCTTTCTGGACCAAATAAGTGTATTTCTTAAATGTATTTAAATGTATTTGACTGAAGTCTCATGCTTCCCTAAAATGTATAAAACCAAGCTACACCCCAGCCACCTTGGGCACATGTTCCCAGGACCTCCTAAGGGCTGTGTCATGGGCCACAGTCAATCATATTTGGCTCAGAATAAATCTCTTCAAATATCCCACAGAGTTTGACTCCTTCTTGTAAACATCTGGACCAGCTCATTTTTCATGTTCAGCAACTTACAGATATTAACCAAATGTGCAGAATAGACGTGACTGATTACAGCCACAACAGTGCCTGACATTTGATTTTTTTGACACTGATATCTCTCTCTCTCTCACACACACACACACATTATTTGTACCACTTCACTCCTCCCATAAATAGAAAAAAATAATATAGCTCTGACTTTTCAGGGTCAAACTGGACGAGTAAAACTGAGAAAATATGGATTGCTTAGGAAGCCTTAGCTCCTTTACGGGGACAAATCTGTCAAGGGAATCCTCTAATCTACTGATCACCACAAATGTCAGCAGACCAGATTTGCAAATTCTGCCTCAAACATTTTCAAAACTATTTGTCGATCTCAATGAGAATAAATTGGACAATGATAATATCATGCATTTTTATGATAGAATAATAAGTGACCATGAACAATATGACTTTTAAGTGATCACTACTAGGGTCTGTTTGCATTTTCACTAGCATCTTCTTGCTATTTATCTTTTTACTTGAAAAATATCCTAGGATGATTTGAACACTTAAAGATTCAAACTGATGCTTTCAGTTGCCCTTTTAATGAAATTTTATTTATCTAGATGAGTGCAGCTAGAATCTAATAAAAATCTGAAAATGACTACTGTTGAAGTCAATCTTTTATAAATAAGGACAAACATAAAATCACAATTGTATCTGTATTAAAATGGCCATAACATTTTATATTCACAACAGCAATGTATGAAATTTTCACTTGTTTCATATCCAAACCTGTTTTTCTGCATTCTAATTGGTATCATTTTAGCATTCTCTTATTGACCCATTCATACATTTATCAATTTGTTCATTATTTGTTTACTTGAGAAATATCTTACTTTGATAGTCAGGACGTTTATGTTAAAAACTCAAGTTGAGGTGGACAGTGGCTACTGGATGCTCCATGAGCAGCCCAACTACTCGGGCCCCCAGTACTTCCTGCATCGCAGGGACTATGCTGACTACCAGCAGTGGATGGGCCTCAGCGACTCAGTCCACTCCTGCTGCCTCATCCCCCACACTATAAGATCCACTTTCCTAGCAGTCACTTAAACCTCAAAAAGAATTGCTTCCTCTCAGTTCCAAGATGGCTGAATAGGAACAGCTCCAGTCTACAGCTCCCAGCATGAGTGACGCAGAGGACGGGTGATTTATGCATATCCAACTGAGGTACCGGGTTCATCCCACTGGGACTTGCTGAACAGTGAATGCAGCCCATAGAGTGTGAGCTGAAGCAGGGTGTGTCATCGCCTCATGTGGGAAGCACAAGGGGTCTGGGAATTTCCTTTTCTAGTTAAGGGAAGTCATGACAGACAGTACTATGTCTGGAATTTGTGGGTTCTTGGTCTTGTGGACTTCAAGAATGAAGCCGAGGACCCTCGCAGTGAGTGTTACAGTTCTCAAAGATGGTGTGTCCAGAGTTTGTTCCTTCAGATGTTCAGATGTGTCCTGAGCTTCTTCCTTTGGGTGGGTTTGTGGTCTTCGGGGCTTCAGGAGTGAAGCCACAGACCTTCTCAGTGAGTGTTATAGCCTGTTACAGCTCATAAAGGCGGCGCAGACCCAAAGAGTGAGCAGCAGCAAGATTTATTGTGAAGAGCGAAAGAACAAAGCTTCCACAGCATGGAAGGGGACCAGAGTGGGTTGCCACTGCTGGCTTAGGGAGCTTGCTTTTATTCCCTTACCTGACCCCACCCACATCCTGCTGATTGGTCCATTTTACAGAGCAATTATTGGTCTATTTTACAGAGAGCTGATTGGTCCATTTTGACAGGGTATGTTTATAAACCTTGAACTAGACACAGAGTGCTGATTGGTACATTTACAATCCTCCGGGCAAGACATAAAAGTTCTCCAAGTCCCCACCCGACTCAGGAGCCCAGCTGGCTTCACCTAGTGGATCCCACACCAGGGCTGTGGGCAGAGCTGCCTCCCAGTCCGGTGCCATGCCCTGCACTCTTCAGCCCTTGGGTGGTCGATGGGACTGGGCACCACAGAGCAGGGGTGGTGCCCGTTGGGGAGGCTCAGGCCACATGGGAGCCTACCAGTGAGGGGGAGCTCGGGCATGGTGGGCTGCAGGTCCTGACCCCTGCCCCTTGGGGAGGCAGCTGAGGCCTGGCAAGAATTCGAGCACAACGCGGGTAGCCCAGCAGTGCTGGGGGACCGGTGCACCATTTACAGCTGCTGGTGCAGATGCTAAGCCTCTCAATGCCCAGGGCCAGTGGCGCTGGCTGGCTGCTCTGAATGCAGGGTCTGCCAAGCCCATGCCTACACGGAACTCGAGCTAGCCTGGGAGAGCCACACACAGCCCCAGTTCCCACCTGCACCTATCCCTCCACACCTCAGCGCAAGCAAAGGGAGCCAGGGCCAGATTGGCCAGCCCATAGAGGGGCTCCCACAGTGCAGTGGTGGGCTGAAGGCTCCTCAAGCATGGTCAGAGTGGACGCCCAGGCCGAGGAGGCACTGAGAGTGAATGCCTCTAGCACATTGTCACCTCTCAGTACCTAGAAAATCGGGACACTCCGACCCTAATACTGCACTTTTCCAATGGTCTTAGCAAATGGCACATCAGGAGATTATATCCTGTTCCTGGCTCAGTGGGTCCCATGCCTGCGGAGCTTTGCTCACTGCTAGCACAGCAGTCCGGGATCAATCTGAGAGGTGGCAGTGAGGCTGGGGGAGGGGCGTCCACCATTGCTGAGGCTTGAGTAGGTAAGCAAAGTGGCCAGGAAGCTTGAACTTGGTGGAGTCCACCACAGCTCAACAAGGACTGCCTGCCTCTGTAGACTCCACCTCTGGGGGCAGGGCATAGCTGAACAAAAGGCAGCAGAAACTTCTGCAGACTTAAACATCCGTGTCTGACAGCTTTGAAGAGAGCAGTGGTTCTCCTCCAGAATGGAGTGTGAGATCTGAGAATGAACAGACTGCCTACAACGGGTTTCTGACCCCCTAGTAGTCTAACTGGGAGACACCTCCCAGTAGCGACAGACTGACACCTTATACAGTTGGGTACCCCTTTGAGACAAAGCTTGCAGAGGAAGGATCAGGCAACAACGTTTGCTGTTCTGCAATAGTTGGTGTTCTGCAGACTCTGCTTGTGATACCCAGGCAAACAGGGTCTGGGGTTAATCTCCAGTGAACTCCAACAGACCTGCAGCTGAGGGTCCTGACTGTAGGAAGGAAAACTAACAAACAGAAATGAATAGCATTAACATCAACAAAAAGAATATCCACACCAAAACCCCATCTGTAGGTCACCATCATCAAAGACCAAAGGTAGATGAAACTACAAAGGTGGGGAGAAACCAGAGTAGAAAAGCTGAAAATTCTAAAAATCAGAGCACTTCTTCTCCTCCAAAGGATCACAGCTCCTTGCCTGCAATGAAACAAAGCTGGACAGAGAATGACTTTGATGAATTGATAGAAGTAGGCTTCAGAAGATCAGTAATAACAAACTTCTCCAAGCTAAAGCAGGATGTTTGAACCCATCACAAAGAAGCTAAAAACCTTGAAAAAAAGATTAGATGAATGACTAACTAGACTAAACAGCATAGAGAAGACCTTAAATGACCTGATGGAGCTGAAAACCATGGCACAAGAATTATGCAACACGTGCACAAGCTTCAGTAGCCAATTCAATCAAGTGGAAGAAAGGGTATCCGTGACTGAACATCAAATGAATGAAATGAAGAAAGAAGTTTAGAGAAAAAAGAGTAAAAAGAAACCAATAAAGCCTCAGAGAAATATGGGACTATATGAAAAGACCAAATCCATATTTGATTGGTGTACCTGAAAGTGACAGGGGGAATGGAACTAAGTTGGAAAACACTCTTCAGAATATTATGCAGAAGAACTTCCCCAATCTAGCAAGGCAGGCCAACATTCAAATTCAGGAAATACAGAGAATGCCACAAAGATACTCCTCCAGAAGAGCTACTCCAAGACACACAATTGTCAGATTCACCAAGGTTGAAATGAAGGAGAAAAAAATGTTAAGGGCAGCCAGAGAGAAAGGTCGGGTTACCCACAAAGGGAAGCCCATCAGACTAACATCAGATTTCTCAGCAGAAATTCTACAAGCCAGAAGAGAGTGTGGGCCAATATTTAATATTCATAAATAAAAGAATTTTCAACCCAGAATTTCATATGAAGCCAAACTAAGCTTCATAAGTGAAGGAGAAATAAAATCCTTTACAGACAAGCAAATGCTGAGAGATTGTGTCATCAGTAGGTCTGCCTTACAAGAACTCTCAAAGGAAACACTAAACACTGAAAGGAACAAATGGTACCAGCCACTGCAAAAACATGCCAAATTGTAAAGACCATCGATACTAGGAAGAAACTGCATCAACTAACAAGCAAAATAACCAGCTAACATCATAATGACAGGATCAAATTCACACATGACAATATTAACCTCATATGTAAATGGACTAAATGCATCAATTAAAAGACACAGACTGGCAAATTGGATAGAGTCAAGATCCATCAGTGTGCTGTATTCAGACCAGTCTCACATGCAGAGACACATATAGGCTCAAAATAAAGGGATGGAGGAAGATATACTAACAAATGGAAAACAAACAAACAAAAAAGCAGGGATTGCAATCCTGGTCTCTGATAAAACAGACTTTAAACCAAGGAAGATCAAAAGAGACAAAGAAGGCCACCACCAATTGTTCCCATAATGGTAAAGGGAACAATTAAACAAGAAGAGTTAACTACAATAAATATTTATGTACCCAATACAGGAGCACCCAGCAAGTCCTCAGGGACCAACAAAGAGACTTAGACTCCCACACAATAATAATGGGAGGCTTTAACACCCCACTGGCAACATTAGACAGATCAACGAGACAGGAAGTTAACAAGGATATCCAGGACTTGAACTCAGCTCTGCACCAAGTGGACCTAATAGACATCTACAGAACTCTCCACTCACAATCAACAGAATATACATTCTTCTTAGCACCATATAGCACTTATTCCAAAATCGACCAAATAGTTGGAAGTAAAGCACTCCTTGGCAAATATAAAAGAACAGATATTATAACAAATTCTCTTTCAGACCACAGTGCAATCAAATTAGAACACAGGATTAAGAAACTCACTCAAAACCACACAACTACATGGAAATTGAACAACCTGCTCTTGAATGACTAATGAAATGATGGCAGAAATAAAGATGTTCTTGGAACCCAATGAGAACAAAGACACAACATATGAGAATCTCTGGGACACATTTAAAGCAGTGTGTAGAGGGAAATTTATAGCACTAAATGCCCACAAGAGAAAGCTGGAAAGATCTAAAATCAACACCCTAATGTCACAATTAAAAGAACTAGAGAAGCAAGAGCAAACACATTCAAAAGCTAGCAGAAGGCAAGAAATAACTAAGATCAGACCAGAACTGAAGGAGATAGAGACACAAAAAACCCTTCAAAAAACATCACTGAGTCCAGGAGCTGGTTTTTGAAAGGATCAACAAAACGAATAGACCTCTACCAAGTCTAATAAAGAAGAAAAGAGAGAAAAATCAAATAGACACAATAAAAAATGATAAAGGGGGTATCACACCAATCCCACAGAAATACAAATTACCATCAGAGAATACTGTAAACGCCTCTATGCAAATAAACTAGAAAATCTAGAAGAAATGGATAAATTCCTGGACACATACACCCTCCCAAGACTAAACCAGGAACAAGTTGAATCCCTGAATAGACCAACAACAGGCTCTAAAATTGAGGCAATAATTAATAGCCTACCAACCAAAAAACTTCCAGGACCAGATGGATTCACAGCTAAATTCTACCAGAGGTACAAAAAGGAGCTGGTACCATTCCTCCTGAAACTATTCCCATCAACAGAAAAAGAGGGAATCCTCCCTAACAAATTTCATAAGGCCAGCATCATCCTGATACCAAATCCTGGCAGAGACACAACAAAAAAAAAGAATTTTAAACCAAAATCCCTGATGAATATCGATGCAAAAATCCTCAAGAAAATGCAAACCAAATCCAGCATCACATCAAAAAGCTTATCCATCACTATCAAGTTGGCTTCATCCTGGTTCAACATATGCAAATCAATAAATGTAATCCATCATATAAACAGAACCAAAAAGCTTATCCATCACTATCAAGTTGGCAAGGCTGGTTCAACATATGCAAATCAATAAATGTAATCCATCATATAAACAGAACCAAAGACAACAACCACATGATTATCTCAATAGATGCAGAAAAGGCCTTTGACAAAAAGGCCTTTGACAAAATTCAGCCCTTCATGCTAAAAATGCTCAACAAACTAGTTATTGATGGAATGTATCTCAAAATAATAAGAGCTATTTATGACAAACTCACCAATATCATACTGAATGGGCAAAAACTGGAAGCATTCCCTTTGAAAACTGGCACAAGACAGGGATGCCCTCTCTCACCACTCCTATTCAACATAGTGTTGGAAGTTCTGGCCAGGACAATCAGGCAGGAGAAAGAAATAAAGGGTATTCAGTTAGGAAAAGAAGAAGTCAAATTGTCCCTGTTTGCAGATAACATGATTGTATATTTAGAAAACCCCATCATCTCAGCCCGAAATCTCCTTAAGCTGATAAGCAACTTCAGCAAAATCTCAGGAGACAAAATCAATGTGCAAAAATCACAAGCATTCCTATACACCAATAACAGAAAAACAGAGAGCCAAATCATGGGTGAACTCCCATTCACAATTGCTGCAAAGAGAATAAAATACCTAGGAATCCAACTTACACAGAATGTGAAGGACCTCTTCAAGGAGAACTACAAACCACTGTTCAACAAAATAAAAGAGGACACAAACACATGGAAGAACATTCCACGCTCATGGATAGGAAGAATCAATATTGTGAAAATGGCCATACTTCCCAAGGTAATTTATAGATTCAATGCCATCCCCATCAAGCTACCAATGAGTTTCTTCACAGAATTGGAAAAAACTACTTTAAAGTTCATATGGAAGCAAAAAAAGAGCCGCATTACCAAGACAATCCTGAGCAAAAAGAACAAAGCTGGAGGCATCAAGCTACCTGACTTCAAACTATACTGCAAGGATACAGTAACCAAAACAGCATGGTACTGGTACCTAAACAGAGATATAGTCCAATGGAACAGAACAGAGCCCTCAGAAATAGTGCCACACACCCACAACCATCTGATCTTTGACAAACTGGACAAAAACAAGAAATGGGGAAAGGATTCCCTATTTAATAAATGGTGCTGGGAAAATTGGCTAGCCATATATTGAAAGCTGAAACTGGATCCCTTCCTTACATCTTATACAAACATTAACTCAAGATGGATTAAAGACTTAAATGTTAGACCTAAAACCATAAAAACCCTAGAAGAAAACCTAGGCAGTACCATTCAGGACATAGGCATGGGCAAGGATTTCATGACTAAAACACCAAAAGCAATGGCAACAAAAGCCAAAACAGACAAAGAGGATCTAATTAAACTAAAGAGCTTCTGCACAGCAAAAGAAACTACCATCAGAGTGAACAGGCAACCTACAGAATGGGAGAAAACTTTTGTAATCTACCCATCTGACAAAGGGCTAATATCCAGAATTGACAAAAAACTTAAACAAATTTACAAGAAAAACTCAAACAACCCCATCAAAAAGTGGGCAAAGGATATGAACAGACACTTCTCAAAAGAAGACATTTATGCAGCCAACGTACACCTGAAAAATGCTCATCATCAAAGGCCATCAGAGAAATGCAAATCAGAACCACAATGAGATACCATCCCACACCAGTTAGAATGGCGATCATTAAAAAGTCAGGAAACAACAGGTGCTGGAGAGGATGTGGAGAAATAGGAATGCTTTTACACTTTGGATGGAACTGTCAATTAGTTCAGCCATTGTGGAAGACAGTGTGGCGATTCCTCAAGGATCTACAACTAGAAATACCATTTGACCCAGCCATCCCATTATTGGTTATATACCCAAAGGATTATAAATCATGCTGCTATAAAGACACATGCACACGTATGTTTATTGCAGCACTATTCACAATAGCAAAGACTTGGAATCAACCCAAATGTCCATCCGTGACAGACTGGATTAAGAAAATGTGGCACATATACACCATGGAATACTATGCAGCCATAAAAAAGGATGAGTTCCTGTCCTTTGTAGGGACATGGATGCAGCTGGAAACCATCATTCTCAGCCAACTATCACAAGGACAGAAAACCAAACACTGCATGTTCTCACTCATAGGTGGGAATTGAACAATGAGATCACTTGGACATAAGGTGGGGAACATCACACACTGGGGCCTTTCCTGGGGTTGGGGGGTAGGGGAGGGATAGCATTAGGAGAAATAACTACTGTAAATGATGAGTTAACGGGTGCAGCACACCAACATGGCACATGTATACATCCATAACAAACCTGCCCGTTGTACACATGTACCCTAGAACTTAAAGTATAATAATGAAACAAAAAGTGAAAAAAAAATTAAGTTGATAGTCTTAGTTAACCTTTTAATTATTCATGTTTATCTAGAGGATTTTGAGAAGGAACTAATCAAAGTCAGAAAATACCATTACTGAATTATATAATTTATAAATAAGGACAAGGTTAAAAACTGTAATATTCTACAAATACTAGGAATGTTAAATAATTTTAAATACATAACTTTATGTAATTCACAATAAAAGAAAATTATTGCTTGTAAATATATTTCAGTGAAATATTATAGCTTGCATTCCTTTAGACCTGCATTGATATATTTCAGAAAACGTTAATGTCAAATATTGTCTTATTTATAAAGTTACTATAGACTTTTACTTCTATGACCCTTCTCTCTTCATTATATAGCTGTATGTATCATGGTACATAAACAATGATTTGCACATGATTCTGTGAAAACTATTTGAAATATGAGTTACTAAAATATAAATGCTTACTGCTGTAGCTGGATGTTTGTTCCCTGAAACCTCAAGTTGAAGTTTGATTTCTAGTGCTGCAGGTGGGGTCTCATAGAATTTGTTTGGGTCATGGGGATGGATCCCTTATGGTAGATTAATGCCCTCCCTGGAATGGGTGTGAGTCAGTTCTTGCTGTGTTAGTTCCCATTAGAGCTGGTTGTTAAAAAGAGACTGGAACCTCTACTCTAACTTTTGTTTCCTGTCTTGCCATGTAATCTGCACACACACATGCTCCTTTTTGCCTTCTGCTACGAGTGGAAGTAGCCTGTGTCACGCTGCAGAAGCAGATATCAGTGCCATGCTTTTTTGTACAGCCGGTAGAACTATGAGCCAAATAAACCTCTCTTCTTTATAAATTACCCAACCTCAAGTATTATTCCTTTATAGCAACACAAAGAAAGATGCCTACCACATAATTTCAGCAAATACTACAATAAAAGGATTACTTATGCTATAAGGAAATAATGTGTTTACCTCAATTAAAAATAATAAAAAATTTTAGTCAAGTAATAAACTTAAATGAATATAATGTTACAGTAAGAAAACCAGAAATTTTGACAGTTCAGAAACCTAACACTTTCCCAAATTTCCAAATTGATGCATTACTATGTTAAAACTATTTGTGTTTTACGACATGATTGATTTTATGACTTGTGCAAACTTGAATGTGACTGAAGTTAAAACTAAGCTGGAAGTAAAGAACAATAAAGGCTGACTTAATTATTATCATGCAAAATTAAATAGTTCATACAGAAGTTAAAAAATGAGCACTGATATATAAGAAATGAGCATAAGACAAACAAGAAGAGATGTAAGTACACAATGCTGACTTTCAGAGCATGAAAATTTGAGTTTTAGCTCTAGAGGTTTCAATTCAGAGAACTTAATGCTATCTATTCTGGGAGGTTTAAACATTCAAGCTCCTGGAAGCAAGGGAATGTACACCTGAATTCCCTTCAAAAAATACACTTCACAATTTAGGCTTTATATGTTTCTCAATAAAGCACAGTGAAAGAAAAAATGTCTACATTCAAAATGACTATGTCATTTTTAGAAAATGTGTCTAAAACTAGATCAATCTTTTTAACTGATTTATGAATACATAATTAATGTGCAACAAACTGCATGCATTCCAAGTGTACAATTTACAGATTTTAAAATACATAAATATATATGAAACAATTACACAATAAAGATAAGGAACAAGATTCCTCTTGCCTATTCTTTTTATTAAAAAAATTCACAAATAAAAAATTCTATATATTTTTGACAACATGATGTTTTGATAAATCTATATACTGTAGAATGGTTTATGAAATTGAGCTAATTAACATATACAGTACCTCCTATACTTACGATTTTTTTTTTTTTGTGGTGAGAACACTTAAAATACACTCTCTTAGAAAAATTTAGATACACAATATATTGTTTTTAATAATCATCTCCATGATGTACAAAAGACCTCATGAATCTATTCCTTCTGTTGAATTGAAGTTTTGTATCCTTTGACCAACATCTCCCCAATTCTTTCATTCCCCAGCTTCTAGTTACCGTTTTTCTACTCTGCTTCTACAAGTTTGACTGTTTTAGATCTTCTGTATGAGTTAGATTGTACAGTATTTCTTTTTCTGTGTCTTATTTTACTTAGCATAATGCCCTCAATATTTGTCTATGTTGTAAATGACATGGACAAATATAAAAAGTTTTTTAAAAGCTGAATAGTATTGTCTGTGTGTGTGTGTGTGTGTGTGTGTGTGTGTGTGTGTGTACTTCATATCTCATCCATTGATAGACATAGGTCGATTTCAAGTCTTGGCCATTGTGAATAATGCTGCAATGAACATGGAAGTACAGATATCTTGTTGACATACTGACTTCATATCTTTAGATATAACCAGCAGTGGAGAATTGCCGGATGATATTAATTTTCTGAGGAATCTCCATAATATTTTCCATAATGGCTTTAATGACTGACTTTCCCACTAACAGTATACAAGGGCTCCACATCCATGCCAGCATTTATTTCTAAAATCTTTTTGATAGCAGCCATTCTAACAGCTGTGCGGTGACATCTCATCATTGTTTCAACTTGCATTTCCCTGATGATTAATGATGGTGAATATTTTTTCATATGCCTGTCAATCATTTCCATATAGTCTTTTGAAAAATATCTATTTCCTTTGCCCATTTAAAAAGTTGGCTATTTGTTTTCTTACTGTTGAATTGTTTGGATATTTAACATATTTTGGTAGTTTCCTCTTGCCTCTTTTTAATCTCTCTTTCTCACTTTTTCCTAAACTCACTTTCATCTCCAGCAAACCACGGACCAGCTTTCTGGCAACACAGATTACTTTGCAGTTACCAGAATATTACATAATGATACCACACAATATGTTCCATTTTATGTCTGGATTATTTCACTCAACATAACTCTATTCGGGTTCATCCACGTCATAGTTTGTACCAATATTTTATTCTTTTTTAAGTTTGTGCTGAGTAACTTTTAATTTCATGGATGTACCACAATTTCACTTGTTAATAAACATTTGAGTTGTCTTCCAGACAACTGTGAATAAAACTTATGATTTACATATTCCATACCAAATAATTATTTCAGAGAAATGAAACTTATGATTATAGTAATATGTTTGTAATAAGTATTTGGTATGGTGTATGTGAATCATATGGCAGGTGTAGGGTTAACTTTTTGAGAAACTTTTAAGAAACTGTCAAATTGTTTCCTAAATTTGTTGTTCATTTTTACATACCTAGCAACAGCGTTTGAGTTTCCGTCATTCTACACCCTTGTCAACCATAGGTATAATCAGTCTGCTTAATTTTGGCATTTTAATAGATGTGTAGTCGTTATACTGGTATCTCATTGTGGTTGTCATTTGGCTTGTTCTAATAACTAATGTGTGTTTATATCTTTTCACATGCTTGTTTGCCATCAAATAAGTATATCTTCTCTGGTAATGTGGCTGTTCAAGTTTCTTGCCCTTGTCCTTTCATTGGGTTGTTAGCTTACTATCACTGAATTTTAAGAGTTCCAGATGTATTCTAATTATTATTCCTTCACTATATGTATATAGTGGAAATGGTTTTTCTTGCTCTGTGGTTGGCCTTTCATTCTAACTTTGAGAATGAAAGTGAAGATAAATTTATCAGTTTGTTCTAATATGAATCATACTTATAGTACTGTATCAAAAATTGTTCTTATCGTAAGGTTACAGAGATTATTTTCCTTTGTGTCCTTCTAGATGTAATTTTAGGTTTTAAATTTAGGTCTATGATTTTTTAGTTACTTTTCATCAATGGTGTATAAGGTATTTTATTTTTATGCTTGTGGATAAATAATTGATTTCTGGCATTATTTGTTGAAAACAAAATCCAATCTCCATTGAATTGTTTTTTTAACCTGAGTTATAAATTAGTTGTTCATATATGTGTGGATCTATTTGTGAACTGTCTGTTCTTTTCTGTTTATCTTTTTTTATTTGTATCTTTATGTCAGTACTACACACTGATTTAAGACCTTTCTTTTTATATATTATTGGGTATTTACTGCTCCACATACAGCTCTAAATAGTGATCTAGTGGTATTCCACAAAATTTGACATGTTGTATTTTTATATTTAGTTCAAAATACCTTAGATATTTAGTTTTAATTTCATCTTTGACCTATATTTAAAAGTTGATTTGAATTCCAAATATTTAGAGCTCTTCTAGATAATCTTTCACTTCTTGATTTGTAATTATTACTTTATATCACTTGAATTCTTTTACATCTATCTAGTCTTGTTTTATGTCCAAGAAGATGTTCTATCTTCTATCTTGCTAAATATTATGAAGGCATTTGAAAATAATGGGAAAATAATCTGTATTCTACTGTTGTATTCTGTTGTTAGGTGCTATGATTTTTAAGAATTAATAGATATGGTGTTTTTAGAGTATTAACCAAATTTTCTACAGTCTTACTAATTTTCTGTCTACGTTTTATCAGTTATTGAGAGGAGATTATTGAAATCTGACAGTAATTTTCATGTATTTTTTTCTCCTTTTAGTTTCAAAAGTTTTTCTTCATATTATTAATATTATGCCATTAGGTACATAAATGTTTAGAATTTTTATGCCCTTTTGATGAATGAGCCATTTTATGTTTATGAAACGACATTCTCTATCCCTGGTAGCATTTTTTTGACCATTAAATTAAGTTTCTGACATTCATTAAAAAAACTATTCAGACTTACTTTTGATTAGTTTAACATGGTATATATTTTATATCCTTTTATTACTTTAAATTTTTATTTTGAGATAATTGTAATAATCATGTTAAATTATAGAAAATAATAGCGATTATTTATGTCCTATAATTGATATCTCCTAATTGCAACACTGTGCCAGGATATAGTCAAGATACAGAACATTTCCATCAAAACTAGAATCCCTCATGTTACCCTTTATGACCATATCCTATTTCTTATAATTCCACACCGTTCTTAAATCCTGGCAACCATTAATCTGTTCTCCATCATTATAAATTTGTTATTTCATGAACGTTATGTCAACAAAATCATGCAATACATTACCCTATGGAATTGATCTTTGTAACTCAATATAATTCACCACGGATTTATCGAGGTTGCTGTATTACTACTTTGTTTCTTTTTATTGCTGAATAGTATTTCATGGTATGGATGTGTCACAATTTGTTTACAATTAACCAGTTGAAGAGCATCTGGGTTGTCTCCAGTTTTTGTCTATTACTAATAAAGCTGTTACCAGCATTCATGTACAGATTTTCATTTCTCTGGGATAAATTACCAGGAGTGCAATTGCTGGATTTTATGCCAATTATGTATGTGTTTAGTTTTTAAGAAACTGCTAAGTTGCTTTTGAGAATGATTTTATCACTTTACATTTCCGGATAGTGTTATCTCATTGTGTTTTTAATTTTCTAAATAACTAATGAAGTTGAACATCGTTTCACGTACTTATGTGATATCTCTCTATCCTTCAGTGGTGATATTTCTCTTTACCAGTTCTGTATTTTACTAGCGTGTGATTTTGGACAAATTACTTAGCAGAATATTTCAATCCATATTTATAAGATAGAAATGCTATTAGTCCTCATAGTATTGGTATGAAGATTAAATAATTTGATATGTGTTTTATGCTTAGGCCAAAACGTTGGTTATCATGTTGTATTATTATTGTTACCATTGTTTAATTGAGTCATGCACCCTGTCTACCTCATAGGATACTCCTTGATAGTTGGGACTTTTTATGTCTACTGTTTTATCCTAATGCCTTAATTAGAATGTGGTACATAGCAGGCCGTTAATAAATATTACTTGAATGAAAGGTGAATCACATATTAGAAAGTAACAAGTGAGTATTTACATTTTCACCAGTCGAAATTAATAAGGCCTTTCAAAACTTAATCACCTTTTGCATTTTAGACTTTTGTATTTTAGACAAATTCCTCCTTATTAAGTGGACCGGTCCTACAAAATAGGCTTCTGCTATGTTCATCTTACGTATCTTTAAAACTTTAACTCCATTGTTATTTCTTTCCAGGGTTACTTTTAAACTTTGCTTTGTATTTCAAAGTACATAGGAAAATCTAAAAAGCAGTTCTCTCCAGGAGGCATGTATTAACGGTTTCCTTCTTTTAATACAATAAAGCAGGACGAGCTTAACTAAATCATTAATATCAATATGTCAACTGCCTAACTCTCAGTCTATTTCTAGGAAACAATTCTTACTCATTACACTTTTGTGAATTATTACCGAACCTTCTGTGGAGGAATATAACTTCAAATACACCAATGGTCAGTAATAAGTTGCAGGGCTTTATATAATAAATTTTACTATTCAGTCTAAGTAGATAAAATAAACATTAAATTGTTTTTTAATTCATGAAAATCTCTACTGATACATTCATGCAAATAAAATAAAATAACTTCCTCAAAATAGAAAGTGAATTGATTTTAATAGGAAACACTATTCTGTAATAATCCCTGCAATTAAAATTAGATATGAATTTGGTATAAAAGTTTCTCATAAAATAGTGTAAAGTTATACTTATAAAAAACAAATGATCTACCTAAGAACTTACACCCTAGCTCTACCTTCCCTTCTAAGTATTTGAGATGTTACTTCTTGAGTTGTTCAGAAAGGGCATCAGGATAAAAAATAAAATCTGTGAATTAATTAATTCTATACATTTGTTTGCTGGACACTAATAAAGTACGATAAAAGGATTATGGCAAATGGAAAGTTGACAAATTGAACTCAAATATAACATTTCCCTCTTTCCCTATTATTCTTAATTTCTAAATTAAGTACTCTTCTGTCTTTTTATTTCATTTATTAATAAGTTACCTCAAAACTGCAGTTGGCCTTGGAGAGGAACAGGTTTTTGTAGCAGCATTGTCCTCTAGGTAAATCACACAATTCACTTTGCTCTCCTAATGAATTCAAGACAAAATATAAATACATAGTATTAAAGCAAAACAAGCGATAATCCCCCAGTCTACATATTTACATATTTTCTTATTCACACTCCCCCTTTCATTTTGTCACTAAAAACATACTTATTTTAATAAGAAAAAGCTGGCAAAGCAGTATTCAAATAGGCACCCTTGCAAGGAAGATTTTAACTATATTTTATATGCATAGTCTATGTTCAAGTTATTTTTACTTTGGATGTGAACTATTAATGACAGTTACATTGACATGTTTTGTGGCAATCAGCCTGTATTTCTTGTGTTAACAACTACTGAAGTAATCTTCCTCCCTATGCATTATTGGTAATGTGCAACCTAATGCATGCTTTACTATTTGATTTTTTAAAATTCTATAAATAGATTTCCATAAAATAGACCCTGGAAATAAATGCAAGGCAGAAACACATTTCTAAATAAATTTATTGCTTCACTAAATTAAACATTAATAAGGCTGCTAAAGTAAAACTAATATCAGGTTATGCTATATTGTATTAGCATTTCTAGATTTTTCTAAACAAAATAATTAATCTTAGAAATTTCCTCAGCTATCTAGTGTGTGTAATTACTAACACAGTCATTTCCTGTACAATATTTGATTTTCATAAAATTTTATTTCCACGTACTAATGAGAAGTTGTAATAAAAATAATGAAACGAAAGTAATACCTAACAGGCTAAAGGAAACTAGTATTGTAGTCATTGTTTAGGAATATGATTCATATTTATTTATATTAATTTATACAAATAAGAATATATATTACATAATATATAATAAAGTATATTATAAAATATAACAAAATATTATTTGTATGTTAATATAAAATATATATGTTAATATAGAACACATATTTATGTATTATAAAAATATATATTTTTATAATATAAAATAATTATATAATATATAATATAAATATAATTATAAATATATATTTTTATATATCCTGATATATCTAATACCTCGTAGTCCTGTATAAAATGATAAAATGAGCTTATGCATGAATCTGTTGCTATATCGTTAAAAGTCTGAAGCAAAATATAAAATATTTGCACTGCACATTTAACATATGCTTTTAATATATCCATTCTGCACAAGTATGTTCAATGCACACTTACTTGTAATGTATGTTTCAGTTTCACTATAAATTATTGCTGAATCTGAAACATCAAATGTTGCAATTCTTTTGTAACTATTAAGGTAACAATGCAGTGATACTGGGAACAAACATTATAGAGTAAGCATGATAGATACTATGACATATTTTTTCAAACTAAGCTGAATGTTACAATGTTGACTGCAATGCTCTGAAGTCTATTTGCTTTAAAATAATTAATCTATTTTTTTGCATGACTGCCTCCTGAATCCCCATGGCATGTGGTTTGGAATTTCCAAGATTTACAGTGAGTCTAATGTTGCTGAGGCACAAAGTTATTGAAAGTTACAGAAGTTTGGGAGTTATCCAAAAGTGGGACTAATGCAAACATAGTGATAAAACATGTAGAGAACATCATAAATAAGTTAGAGAAGTAATTAATTCCTCCCCCAAATAAAATTCATGGTACAATTAAACAAACTGAACTATAACATAACATGTTTTAAATTACATATAGAAAACATGCCATTGGCTTATAATAGATTTGTGTTTCTGAAAGAATAGAAAAAAAAGTCAAGAAAAATATTCCCCAAATTCAAACATTATTTTTTAATCACACATTTTCTTCATAACAATCTCACTCTTTGGGGGAAACATGAGAGAAAGCACTGGATTTAGAAGATATGGAGTCTGATGTGATTCTAGACTTCACTCTCAAAACTAATATGTTTTTCTGTCTCTATATTTAAAGGGGTACTTGAACTTGCTACCCTAGTTTAATGTTTCAAAATGATTAAGTATACAGTTTATTTTTACAATATAAAACTGAATGATTTTTATTCAAATACTTATCTTGGCAATTGAGTCATTATTTTTGTTTTGAGTTTCAGCAGTGTCTTAGTATAACAAACAACACTTGACTAGCACGTTTAGTCATTTTTATAAAAAATCATTTCTGACAAGCACTTTAATATTTTCTAATAAAAAATTAGATATTTAGCTCTGTAATTCTTGCTAGTTTTCTGACATCCAGCCATCATTTCTTACATTTCATAAAAGGTTCGTAGAAAGAATAAAAGAGAACATCTTTGCTGTAGCTTCCTGTGTTTTTGTATCTCCAAATATCATTCTTCATAAAATAACCAGTCTATTTTAATCTTGATGCACTTCCACTTTCTAGCAAATCATTCAGATCATTTCATGGGAAACCTCCTTTTACTGATAAACTGAATACTGCCTTTCATAGTTATTTGCTACTGAAAATATGAATGAGCTATGTGGTCTCGAGCAAATCATTACCTTTCCATAACTCAATTCCCTCTACTGTAAAATTAAAAATGATGCATAATTTATGACTCATAGGATCAAAAGCAACAATGTTAGGCACACTGTAAATGTGCTATAAGTGTTTGCTCTCAGTACCATTATTCCTACCCATCTACGCATTTCAGGATTCTATTCTATTAATGCTCTATTTAAATGATTGTACTTAATAGGTATGTGGTACATTCTAAAATGCTAGAAACATATTGATATTTTTTATTTCCTTATGCTGTGCTAAGTATTGCCTCAGACAATGCAATAATAGTCTGTTAGTCTAGATATCAGTGCAGTAGTAGTCTTTATTTCCAAATTGAATTACTTTTGATTATTCTATATGAAGGCAGGACAGTTGTTGCTTCCATGGAGAATATGTATAGAAGAGTAGGAAAACTAGAAGAATCAGTAAGTGGAATTACAATTCCCAACTTGTTTTGTAACTTTGGTTAAACCATTTAACTCTTTCTGCATCACGATTTCTTCATCTGTAAAATAGGCCCAGTATGTTTACTTATGTCATAGGGTTGCTGTGAGGATAAAACCAGCCATACTTGAAAAATTTCTTTGAAAAACAAAAATCACTGTAAAATACTAACCAGCGTCAGTATTAGGAATTTGACAGCAAGCATTTTATTGTATCTAAAGAACAGGGGAATTATCTTACGAAGTATTAGTCTTTGGCCTCACAGAACTTTAAAACATCTCCATTTGTGAAATAAACGTCAAGGCAGATTCATTTTTATGATGGTTAAATGTTATGGCTCTATTTATGAATTTTTTTAAACCCAAATCTCATTTTAAAAGACTATTTATCATGAATTTGACATCGTGTATTGATGAGAGTGTATCAGCTTCTTGGAAGGCCTGTATCTATTAAGAGTTAATATGACATCTTAAGCTGTATAAGGATATCTTGACTCATGGTATTTTTTATTGAAGAAAAGGGCATAATATATCCATATAAAAATGTTCTTTTCTCAGAGGTCAAGAACTAAGATAAAATACATACATCACTCCAATGACACCAAACAAATAACAAAAATAAATCTACTTTGAGAGCGGTATTAGTGTTTAAGAACCATCATTTTCAAAAACCACACTTGGGTCTCTTTAGCTTACATTTACTTTAATCTCCTTAATATATATTCACAATGTCATGTGTTTGTTTATTTACTTTTTCTACTACCTTAGTGTAATATACTAAAGGACAGTTGAGCTGATATATGTTTTAGGAATTTTGTCTACTCTCCATCGTTTGCAAAATCCTTTTAGAAGTTTGACAATAACATACCTTCCTTTATTGATTTCTTCTCCTCAATTTAGCAAATATTGATTTTTTTGTGTGCATTTACAACACTGCTCCATTTTGTTTAATTCTTTCTCTATGAATCAGCATTACTGACAACAGAAGCTGAAACAACTAGAAATTGAAAAAATACCTTTGATTGAGTAGTTGTCTTAGAGCTAGAAATAAGAATACAACAACACAAAAATGGGACTTCTCATGGGGCTGTATAAAAGTCATACAGGTTAATCTTTGTTTTAAAGATTAGAAATCGAAAATAGTTTATTAACACTGATGTGGGATCTTGGAAATGCTTGGAAATTAGCCATATTTATAAAACCTTTTAGATCGTGTTTCACAGGAGTTTTCATTCATTGCCTGTAAACCTTTCTTTATCTTAAAAAGTTGGCAAAGAAATAGTGGTAACCGAGAAAGCAATATCCCGTAGTATACAATACTGCCTCCACTCTAAGCACTCTAATTGGATCAACGGTGGTCACCCTACTACAAAGAATATCATCTGTGGATAGCCCAGTGACCTGACTAATGGGACATAACATTAACAACAACAAAAGAGTGAGACAAGTCAGTTTTCTCTCCCAGAAATTTAAAATAGAAAACTAATTGCGGGAGATTAAAGTGATATCAAAAAACTAGAGAATTCATCATCACCAAACAGAGGTATTGAGATAAGAGAAAAAGTAAATAGAGAAAGTGATTTGCTATGGGAAAGATGAAAGCATACGTACAAATATTAGAGTTTCTCTATACTAATAAAGGACAGTAAAATTAAAATTCATCCTTCAGTTGCTAAAGTTCATTCAGTAGCCTTAAATCAGAACGTTCCTAAAACTCCAAACTTTGCCTTGAGGTATCTCCAGGGTCTTCCCCAATGAGTTTACTTATTAGTGAAAGTGATATTTTCATGAGCATTTCATAGAAGTATGCATAAATCCAATGGGTACAGAGAAAGAAAGAGAGGAGTGGTAAACCTTACACAAGGACGTCTGGAAAGACTTAAGCAGGAATAATCCATATTAGTTGAAGGATGAAAAGAGATTAAATCCATTGGGTGCTGAAGAGTAAGCAGATGAGAATTTAATAACGAGTTCTCCAAACTTAAAAATTGACATTTGGCAAAATGAAATCTATTGATTTATTTCCTATATTATAGCCCAGAGTAAACATCAGGAAAAATACAAACAGGTAGATAGAATGTGTGTGCCAAAGGTCATAGAAAAGTGTAATTAAAAGTTGAATAAATGAACTTAATAAATGAGGTAGGAAGTTTTTATTGAAAATTGCATAAAACGCTGAGTTTTAAAATGTAACATGATTTCATTTCAAATATAATTTTAACAAAGATATGGAATTGTCAATTAATTGACAATTATTGGGAAGTGCCTTCTTGTTTTATATTGATTGATGATGTTATTCTTTCTAGTTTTAACTTCAGTGCTTTTTACAGCCTGGATTCATGATTTTTTTCACACTGTGCTTGTCCATTAAAAATACAATTTTACATTTTTTGTTCTTTTAATTATTAATGTCACTTATTTAAAATCTTCAACAAGCTTCCCTTAGAATTCAGTTGTTCTTACAAATCTCTTGTAAGTGGTGTATGGATATAATGGATACATCTATTTACTGGTAACCTATTGACCTCTTTCTCCTATGCTTTCTCAACTGAACCATAGTTGCTAGACATTTCTCAAGTTTCCCTTCTGATTTTTAATTCTGGGAAATAACAACCACCCATATTATTTTGTAAATACATTTTGGGGATTTTTAGGGCAGTAAATTACCATATTTAAATATTTATTTTTTGAATAGCATTAGTAATTACGTTATATAAATATTAAACTGCCCAGGAAAAATTATTAATATTTTATCTCTATTACTGCAAGTCATATGTATATCTGTGTGTAAGTATGGATATATATTCCTTTAAAAGAGCAAATTACTATTTTCATCAAAATGCATACTTGAACGTTGCTAACAGAGTAGATTTTAGTGTTCTGGACACAAAAATTATTAAGTATGTGTGGTCATGAATTTATTAAATAGCTTAATTTAGCCATTCCACACTGTGTACACATATGGAAACACCATGCTGTATACCATAAATCTATAAAATTTTTACTTGTCAATTAAAACAATAAAAATTTTTAAAGTGGCTCATATAATTAACATTTAAATTCTGATTTTTTTTTTGTTCAAAGTATTTCTTATATACCTTTCCATGTCGTAAATATGACTCTATGTCATTCCTTTTTAGGAAATATTTAAAAATTAGTCTATTGAGATACATATGAACACATATGTTTTATACATAATACATAATGTTAGACTCCTCCTGCTTCCATTGATATCATGGCAACTAAATAAGTGTGAAGCACACCTGAATTTCAGTAGTAATTAGATAAATATGTTCCATGATTTTTAAAAGCCTGCTCCACTTGGAAGAAAAAATGGTGAAGAGAGCAGGAGAGAAGAGGTTGCCAGAGACTTACTTAAGGCGATGTATTAGTCCCTTCTCAGGTCGCTATAACAAAGTACCTGAGAGTGGGTAATTTTTAAAGAAAACCGGCTTAATTGGCTCATGACTTTGCAGGCTGTTCAGGAAACATAGGCTTCTGCTTCTGCAGAGGCCTCAGAATGCTTCCCATCATGGCAGAAAGAGGAGAAGCAGGCACATCTTACCTGGCTGCTGGAGCATGAGGAAGAGAGAGTTACGGTAGAGGTGCTCCATACTTCTAAACAACCATATATGGCAAGAACTCTTTCACTCGAGCAGCACCAAAGGGGGAAATCTGCCCCCATGATCCCAGCAGCTCCCACCAGGCACCACCTCCAACACTGAGGATTATAATTCTATGTAAGATTTGTGCAAGGCACAGATCCAAATAGTATCTGGAGAATTGCTGCTCTGCTGTGTCTCACTGAATTTTCTTCCTATGAACACAGCAGGAAGCTACCTTCTAAGCAGGCAGTCTTAACTTGTGGGCAGTTTTACTGTCCACAAGATATACAGCAATGTTTGGAGACATTTTCAGTTTCCACAATTAAGAAAGTGCTCATGGAATCTAGTAAGGAGAAACCAAGGGTACTGCTAACCATCCTACAACGTATAGGACAGTCCTTAACAACAAAAAATTTTCCAGTTAAAATATCAATAATGCTGTGGTTAAAAAGCCCCAAGCCCCTTTGAGAGCATTAGAAAGCTATGAAATGTAGTCCACATAGCTGGAAAACACAGAAGACTGGTGCCAGATCCATTCCCGAGAGAGCTAAAATAGACAGCAAACAGTGGACAGAGAAGAGGTGACTATTTGCTGTCATGTGTCTATTTGGGACCCTGACATTTTGTTGAATCAAGAGATGTGTGATTTTCTTTACTGGTACCAGACATGAACTATAGAAGAATGAAGGGCCATTTTGAGTATCCAATAAAACTAGCAAAAAGACAATAAACTCTTTGATAAAAAATAAAAAAAAAAAAATAGAGGTTGGAGATGTGTTATCAGATGCCCAGAATCTAAGAGAGTAGCTTCAGTGCATCATTTGTAATAATTATACCTTTGCTTGGTCAAGGGAACATCCAAATACCTGTGAAAGCTCCTTGGGAGAGAATCAACCTGCTAGCAGCTGGCAAAGGGAGAGAGGAAATCAGGAGATGGAGGCATCCTCTATCTCTGCCTTTCCCACTATAGAATTCCAGTTCAAATCATGCTTGAGCTGGTGCTGGACATTCTAATTATTGGATTTACACTGTATCCTCACTCACAATATTTGAGTAAAGCTGAGTATGTACCATGCATTGTAATATATGTAACTAATTCCCTATTTGTTATTGATGCATATTTAAGTAGCTTCCAGTTTCTTCTTACTGCAACAAAAATGGGTTAATGAATTATTTTCTCCTATTGATGGACACTTAATTAGCTTCCAGTTTCTTATGTAAAAAAAAAAGTATAATGAATATCAATCTATTTTCTTACTTTCTCCCTCGACCTCTCAATCTTTCCCTCCCTTTCCTTCCTTTCTTCCTTCCTTTCTTCTTCCCTCCGTCCTTCCTTTTTCTTTTTTCTTTTCCTCTTTCCTTCCTTCCTTCCTTCTTGCTTTCTTTCCTTTCTCTCTCTCTTTCTCCCTACCTCCCTCTCTACCTCCCTCCCTTCCTCCCTCCTTCCCTCCCTCGTCTCATTGAGAAATGTAAAACCATGATTCAGAGTAAGTGAAGAAGCATTAAGGGTATTGAACTACCTCATTCAAGAATTAGTATTTTCTTAACAGTTTCATTTCACATCAGAAATCATGGAACTAAAAATTTCTCCTGTTTTATTTGATTCATTTCTGTGGAATCAGATTAAGGAAGTAGACATTTTTATATTCATATTTTACCCACGCAATTTTAACAAGGATAGTAACAGATAAATACGGATCAAATTTATTCAAAAGCTATTTTGTACTGGGTTGCATAGCACTAATAGTACATTCATGGTTCTAATATTGAAAACAATCCTATTAGGATGATATTATTATTCCAGTTTTTTTGTTTTGTTTTGTTTTGTTTTGTTTTGTTTTGTTTGAGACGGAGTCTCGCTCTGTGGCCCAGGCTGGAGTGCAGTGGCCGGATCTCAGCTCACTGCAAGCTCCGCCTCCCGGGTTTACGCAATTCTCCTGCCTCAGCCTCCCGAGTAGCTGGGACTACAGGCGCCGCCACCTCGCCCGGCTAGTTTTTCATATTTTTTAGTAGAGACGGGGTTTCACCATGTTAGCCAGGATGGTCTCGATCTCCTGACCTCGTGATCCGTCTGTCTCGGCCTCCCAAAGTGCTGGGATTACAGGCTTGAGCCACCGCGCCCGGCCTATTATTCCAGTTTTACAAAGGAAATAATGTAGGGACAGAGGAATTAATGGGCTTGCTTGCCCAAAGTCTCATTGCTACTATGTTATGGTGTCAGTATGTCAAGGCAGGTGAATCTTGCTCTATACTGACTCCCTATATTGAGTTATTCTATTTCCTGTAATGGATTCTGAAATAAACTCATTTCAATACAGTTCATTTCCCTAATTTTAGTTAAATTTACATAGTGCTTTCTTGTATATGACAACCCTATGAAATAGGTAAAAGCTATTATTCTTACTTTATACATATAAAATTGAGGCAGTGGCAATTAAATAATTCATTCAAGATTACAAAGTCAATAAATAGCTTTTTTTTAAGAAAAATATTTGAACCTAGGCAGTGTGATTTAGTGCTTTTAAGTATTGTGTTCTACTGTTCCTTTATAGAAAAATGTTTAAAATTTAGATATAATGACTTGTTTAGCACAATCTTTCAATCTCCTTCTTATATTTCTAAATGTGTTTTCTTAAATAATTTTTTAAGAAGATTCTATCTACTCCAGCTAAATCGATTTCCTTTTCTTATGACATCATCTCATAATTGTAATAATAAACCCAACTGTGGTTGAAATTACAGATGGCTCATACAGGTGAAGATGAGCTCAGGTGAGAAGGAAGATGTAGCTGATTATATCCTAAGGAACAATAATTCTGTTTTTTTCAGCAGACTCAGTTAGTGACTGAATGTTTTTTGAAGAAAAGTAATTAGAAATAACAGCTGGATGAGCAGAATCATTTTCAACCAGGTGGTCAACAAAATTAAAATATTGAAAAGTAAATGAATAATGAAAAGTTTTTTTAGATTGAACAAGGGACTTTTTAAAAAGAGATTAATGGAGTCTTTATACAAATAGCAGTTTAATTTTGCAGGAAACTCAATAATTAATCTGACAAATCAGTGAGAAGGTATTCTGGGGACATGGTAGCCCAAACATATGTCTAATGCCTTCTACTATTTTTAATCCACTTCCACTGAGTGGAACATTAATTGGGCAGTTTGGGAGACAAGGTCTAGAGAGTTGTGAACTTTATAAATCATCCTAGGCAAAAAGAACAGGTCACTTGTAGTACTTCCCCCTGATTGAGCCTGACCATTACTAGGAGACCAGTTTCAATGAAAGACAAACTTCTTTGTAGGCAGCTTTTCCTTCAAGACTGAAGTACACAGAAGAGGAAAGGTATAATGAATTGAATGTCTCTGGCTTGAGAGGAGCTTTGATGAAGGTGCACAGGTGAACTGAATATTTGCCTGTACCTGAAATCCAATAATATAAACTGTTGCCATGAAGAACTCAGACCAGAAGCTTCTTCTACTTGTTTTATTTGAGAAGAGATGTGTTGGTAATTGTGTATAAATAACTTTTAAGAACTAGAAGTTACTGTGGAAAATCTACTTGAAATACCTTAACAGTCTTACCTGAAATATATGCAATATAGAGCCACAGGCTGGCCAAGGAATTAAAAAATGCTCTTAGGTGAACAGAGAAATTAGTGTGTAAAAATAGGCACATTATTTAGAAACAGCAAGCCTCTAGAGAAATCAAGCTATCAGAGAAGATGGATCTCAAATAAGAGAAAATTTACCAAAGGAAGAAGGAAAAATACTTCAGCATGAATCATATTTTCTGAAATTAAAATCTAAGGTTTCAGTGTTTAAAATTCCAACTCTTTTTATCAGCAATTTGGTGGACTACATGTCCAGAAAAACCTTCTTGAAAGAGGACAACTAAAAATGCTGCGTTAACCACTTTAAAAACATTATTTCAAAGTGGCAGAGTTGGAAGTTCATAAAGCCTTAAGAATCCAGAAATAGCAACCAACTATAGAAATGATCCCTGAAATAAAGACTTAAGCTTTAAGACCTAAAACCGTAAAACCCTAGAAGAAAACCTAGGCAATACCATTCAGGACACAGGCATGGGCGAGGACTTCATGACTAAAACACCAAAAGCAGTGACAACAAAAGCCAAAATTGACAAATGGGCTCTAATTAAACTAAAGACCTTCTGCATAGCAAAAGAAACCATCTTCAGAGTGTTCAGGCAACCTATAGAATGGGACACAATTTTTACAATCTATCTATCTGATAAAGGGCTAATATCCAGAATCAAGAAAGAATTTAAACACATTTACAAGAAAAAAACAACTCCATCAAAAAGTGGGTGAAGTATATGAACAGACACTTCTCAAAAGAAGACATTTATGTGGCCAACATACGATAAAAATCCCCATCATCACTGGTCTTTAGAGAAATACAAATCAAAACCACAATGAGATAGCATCTCACGCCAGTTAGAATGGTGATCATTAAAATGTCAGGAAACAACAGGTGCTGGAGAGAATGGGGAGAAATAGGAATGCTTTTACACTGTTGGTGGGGGTGTAAATTTGTTCAACCATTGTGGAAGACAGTGTGGAGATTCCTCGAGGATCTAGAACCAAAAATACCATTGACCCAGCAATCCCATTACTGGGTATATACCCAAAGGATTATAAATTATTATACCATAAAGACACATGCACATGTATGTTTATTGCAGCACTGTTCACAAAAGCAAAGACTTGAATCCAATCCAAATGCCCATCAATAATAGATTGGATAAAGAAAATATGGCACATACACATCATGGAATACTACACAGCCACAAAAAAGGATGAGTTCATGTCTTTTGCAGGGACATGCATGAAACTAGAAACCATCATTCTACGCAAACTAACACAAGAACAGAAAACCAAACACCACATTTTCTCATTCATAAGTGGGAGTTGTACAATGAGAACACATGGACACAGGGAGGGGAGCATCACTGGGGCCTATCGGGTGTTGAGGGGTTAGGGGAAGGGTAGCATTAGGAGAAATATCCAATGTAGATGATGGGTTGATGGGTACAGTGAACCACCATGGCACATGTATACCTACGTAACAAACCTGCACATTCTGCACATGTAATAATAAACAATAATAATAAAGGCATTTAAAATAGATCAAGAATAAAATAATCCAGAAATATTTCTTTTATGAAAACCACAAATCCATCACCACAAAGCTAACTTTTGCTTTACAGGTATGTTAAATCCAGATACAAAGTATACAATGATTATTCAATAGTTTTTTAAAAATCAAAGAGCATTAAAATTCTGTTAAAATCCTGTAAAAAAAAGTCTTGAAACAGAACAAAACACCCCTTCTGGAAATGAAAAATAAAGCAAGGATAATTATAAACTTAATAGATAGGACAAATGTCAGATAAAACATGCTTGAAGGTAAAACTATTTAATTGGAAAATAAATCTGAAGATATTATTCCAGAAGGATGAAAAAGGAAAACCATGAAGTTGACATAAGGAAGATAGAGTAATCATTAAAACAAAACAGAACCTATGAAAAGGAAGTTGTAGTCAGCCATACAGTAAAATGGGGAAAGGCAGTATTTGAAGACATTTTGTCTGACAACTACCTAGAATTAATGAAACACACAATCCTTAAATGCATTAAAAAAAAACCACGGTGAACTTTTTTTAAAAAGTGCTTAACACATTATAATACAAATGGAGAATATCAACATGACAAAATAAAACAGAATATTTATAATAAAGTAATAGTAACAAGTCTATCAAAATATGTGGAAGACCTTTGTGGGGAAGTATTTTAAAGCATTATTAAAATATATTAAAGAAGTTTTCACTATATGTTTTCACTTATAAGCAGGAGCTGAGCTATGAAGACACAAAGACATAAGAATGATACAATGGACTTCGGGGACTCATTGGAAAGGGTAGGAGGGGTTGAGGGATAAAAGACACAATGAGTACAGTGTGCACCCCTTGGGTAATGAGTGAACCAAAATCTCAGAAATCACTATTAAAGAACGTATCCATGTATCCAAACAGCATCTCTTCCTCCAAAACTGATTGAAATTGAAAATAAGGTATTAAAGAAGTTTTAAACAAGTAGAAAAACATAAAAGATACATGTCTTGTCACAGTTATCCCTCTACAGCTGTAGGTTCTACATCCATGAATTCAATCAAGTGCAAATAGAAAACATTTGAAAAAATATAAATAAAAAAACACAAAAACAAAAAATAATACAATTAAAAAAATACAGTATAAAAACTATTTACCTAGCACTTATGTTGTGGTAGGTATTATAAAGATAATCTAGAGATTACTTAAAGTATATGGGGAAACTCCTGTAGGTTATATGCAAGTGGTACACCACTTTATGTAAGAGACTTGAGCATCCAAGGATTTAGGATTTCAGTATCCATACGTGGGGGAGTGTTGTGGTGGGTAGATGAAACCATTCCCCTGTGGATACCAAAAGACTGTATATTAAAAGGCCAATTTCCCCAAATTGATGTATATTTCATATAATTCATACAAATATCCAAACTGGGTTATATGGAATTAACAAACAAATACTAAAACTTATATGGAAAAGAAAAGTCCAGATTGGTCCACATCATCATTAAGAAGAGGTGTAGGGATTTGTTCTATCAGATACCACAGTTGGACAGAAGTCAAGTAATAGTTATTGTATGATAATGGGGTAAATCCTGGAGTAGGCAAATGGAACAAAAGATAAAGTCCAAAAATAGACGCATGCACATATGGACATTTGATATAAGACTGATGTTTCCCTGCATATCAATGGGAACTGACATATTTTTCAATAAACTGTCACGGGATTTTTGCTTATTCCTATGGAATGAAAATAAAACTGTATTCCTAAAAGATATCATGCCAAAAATCAAATTTCATGCTATCAAAAACCAACCAGCCATTGCCAGTGGGAATATGGAGAAAGGACATTCACATATAGTGCTTTAAGAATGTATAATACTAAAGTTTTTAATAAAAAATATTCTGACACTTATCTACTAAAAAATTCCACATATCTGTCAACCCACAGTCTCACTCCTGGGGTTTTATTCCAGCAAAAGAAAAGCACCTAATAGTACCTAAGAATGTCTGTAAAAGTTGCTTATTGCAATGCTTTCATGAGTGAAAAAAATGAGTGTAAATACTGGAATTTTAGAATAATTTGCATTACCATAGAATTCCATTTAGCTAGCCATTATGAAGAGCTAGTTAAAACTATGTTGGTTTACTCAGAGGGATTCCAGTTACATTTGTTGAAGGAGAAATTTTTTTTAAAACTAACTATAAAATCTTGTGATCTCAGTCATGCAAAAAAAAAAAATAAGATTTCTGAAACTGTAAAAGTTTGTATGAAATTTGGTATAAAAATCTGAAGTGTAGAAAGTTAGCACAAAGCCCCTTAATATTGGCCACTGAAAATGAGAAACGTGGAAATAGAAAAGCAGAAGAGAAATAAAGAGGTAAGTTAAAAAGTGAAGAAAAAGCTATTTTTAAAATTGTGCTCACTTTTGTAATTATTACCACATATGCAGAAACGTTTTATAAGTGAATATATCTGTGCACAGATAGTGTTATATCGGAAGCCACTGAAATAGTTTTACTAGTTGTCCCTCAGTGTAAAATTTCAAAAGATTGTCCTAATATTATTTTATATCATTTCCTTTTTTAAGCTTAGTATAGATTAATATAATCAGGAAAAAGGTATTTTCATGGTACGTGGAGGAATATGAATTATGCTATTAATAAAACATATGACACTGGAAGATCAAAAAGGGTAAGAAATCTGAAATATTTAGTTATATGCATTAAAAAGGTCTTGGGTCCAGATTCTATCTATTCTTGTCATGCAATTAGCAAATGAAAGAGCAAATCATCTCCGGATTAAAGTCCCAATAGGAGATGGTAAATCATGCTTCTAACATCCAAAAGGTCTAGATTTTATGAAAGTAAATTGGTTTTATTTGGGTGATTTTCCAGAAGTAAATGTTACTGCTCTAAAATAATAAAAAAAGTGGAGAGGGTTGAGTTAGAGACAACTTAGTGGAAAACTAAGTTTAGATTATGTTTCTGAAAATTAGAAAATTCTTTTCTTTATATAAAACAATTATATATCTCAATTAATCCTTTTAAAAATAGTAAGCATTCAGCTAGTGAAATGAATTACAAGCCATTTATTTTGTCTAATATTCTAAGGGCCTAATTTAATTTCAAGACTATGCTCTTGTGGGAGTAATTCTTAGGAATACTCTACATTTCAAAGCACTCTTACATCAAACCTTCTTTCCCTTCCAACTTAAAAAAAAAAAAAAATCCCCACTGTATTGTAAATCAGTTTGTTTCAAGAAGCTTGATAAGCCTATCAGCATATTAAGCAAATATTACTGTGACTTTCTCAAGGGAAAATTGTATGTTGTCCCTTCTTCATCGGAAAAATTTTTCATGATTGATTTAGGAACATATTGTCATCTTGTTGTGTAGTGACTTAATCTTCATTATTTTCATTTTACATCGGCCAACTTAATGTTGAGATAATCATATCTGCATTGACTTTTGCAAATATATAGTTATCACAGTCTGTTTTTGCAAGCATCTACTCTGTTGCACTTAAAAATGTATTTTTGCTACATATCCCTGATATCTACTTAAAGAATGAAAATAAACTTGCTAATAGTGTTGCATTGTCAGAACAGTTCTGTTCACTAAGAGAGTCTTCTTTTCGGTATGCAGTTCCTCACACTGTTCAACACAAGTTGTTCATGCGGGTGCTCTAAACTTATTTCTATCAGAATAGAAAAAGTAACGCTTTCACATTTGTAACCTTGTCTATGCCCTTTCTCTTCCTATTAATTTATAATGATGGAGAGAAAACATTTATAGAGGGAGAGGGTTGGTGAGAAATGTTTCATCGTTTTGAAAAAGTTAAACTTCTGATTTTCAGTTTTGCTGCAAAAATAGGTAAAGAGGTGTTGCAGCAGCTGTGGCAATTTAGCTCAAGTGGATCATTTATATTGGCAAACATATGTGCCATAAGCTATGAAGGCAGCAGCTTGTGAATCCATTAAATGGTGAAATTCTGCTTCGGTATTATTTGCTAAAACTTTAGAGGCAATAATCTTTTGGGCTGAGCATTGAAGGATGAATTGCAACTTCCAGGGATAAGAGTAGAGGTACAGCATTATGTATTACAGCTATAATGATAATGCTGTGTTATCAAGACAACAATGATCTAGTTTGGTGCTTTATGAGACAAGTAGGGTGACTGTAGTTAAAAATAGAGTTTACTGTATATTTCAGAAGAGGTAGAAGGAAGACTGGAGACCTACTCAACAGAAAGAAATTATAAATGTTTGAGATGATGAATAACCTAATACCTTGATTGGATCATTACATACTGGATATGTGTACAGAACATCCTGTGTGCGCCATAAAAAAAGTACAATAATTAGGTATCAATGAAAACTAATTAATTAATAATTGTGTCTGTATATTTGTAATAGAGATAAGTTTAAAGTTATATTTGAAAAAAACTTAAGTCTTGTCAATCATTTCTAAGCTAGAATAAAAAAAAGACTTTTGGCAGATTTTATCTTTTTTATCGTCAGTGCTCATCTGTGGCCTCACTTACATTGGAAAAGCGATACCTGTGGAGAGTGGCTTCTTAAAAGTTTGACTTCTTCATTTATAAAACTAGGTACGAGGAATGAGTATGAGTATATTAGCGTAGTGTGCCAGGAATCTTCAGAAAATAAAAGATCAAGGCCCCCATCCTTTCAAAGTTAGTCAAACCTCACTGATGCCTTGACATGCTTCCAGAAAGGGCCATTGCTTATCCCAAATGGAAACCCATTACAAAGGAAGAGGTCTGGGCTGGTGAGAATTTGAATATTAGCAGCATAATGCTAGTTCTGGGCACACTTTATGTCTCAGGCTAGAAGCTCCCTCTTACCTCAGATATGTTGGAATAGTGGTCATTTTGAGGGCACAGTGGTTGAGAATAGAGTGCAAATGGAAGGAGGTCTAAGCTTAGGATCCCCAATATGATGCAGCAGTGGCAACTGTGCAGGCATGGTCACATCATAAAAGTGATTAGGTGCATATCCTCCTGTGTGTGAATAACAAAAGAAGCAGTTACCATGAAAAATCAGGGGCTTTTTTGGTATGAAATAATTTCTGTTTTCCTTTCTCTTGCTCTTTCTCATATTAAAAGTATGATTGGCCACTGCTCTGTGGACTGCATAAGTGAATCCTGAGGATTCACGTACTATGCATAAGGAAAAGGGAGCAGCAGTTGGCATTAAAGAGGGAAATCTTGGACCAATTGCTAATAAATTCATGGAGTATTTGAGTAATTAAGCTTTAAAATAGGAAATAAAATAGTATGTGTGTTCCATACTAATGAAGAGTGTCATGTATTCTGTTTTTTTCCCTAAAGAAATAGCAAGAAAAAAATGGAAAAAAAAAGATACCCAACAAGATTAAATATTTTAAAGTTTCTTAAAAGATTAAGTTGCACTTATTTAAGAAATTGGTTCATATATAATACAACTTTTTCCCACAATGCCAGATGAATTTAATTTTACAGAGCTTCACTGAAATAAAAATTCTGAAGCACTACCAGATTTAAACTCTTTCTTTAGCAAGGCCCATGTGTCACTTTCAGTAGGTGTCAAATTGATCCAGCTTCCTGATATAGCACTAGTACTTAGTCCAGGTTCAATCCATATTGCAAAGTTATAATAATCACTTCATCTTAGACATTTACTTTCATTGCCCTTAAATTTATGGTCTTTCTACTAACGTCCTATCAAAAATCAGAAGCTGCTGGGTAAGTGTAATTGGTGCTTTAACAAATGAATAAGAGACTTACTGGAGCAGAGTTGAAAATATAGATCATGAGTTCTAATATATAAATAAAATCATCCATCTTTTTTTGAAGTAAAAAAGAAAACATTTCAGAATGCATGGCAAATATGGGGTATCATGCTTCGACTTTTTCCTCTTGAACAGATGACAACCAGTGTTAATTGACATTATTTATTTCTGGTAAGTTTCAGATTTACTTTCAAGTCAGTGCTCCAGGCAGTCACACTCTATCAACTAGAATTGATATTAAAGATAAAATAATTCCCTATCCCTAGATTAGGGAGATTAAAGAGTTTTTGCAGGGATTATTTAACAATGCCTTTCTGATTATAAACATTACGTATTTGTTGCAGCAACACTGGAATACGGAAACCTAAAAAAGGGCTAAAAATAAAATGTTATGAAAACATTCAGATTCAAAACTATAAATATTTAGCACTAGCTAAATATTCAGATTTTTAACTTTTTTTCTTTTATTTTTTTGAGACAGAGTCTTGTCCTATCCCCCAGGCTGGAGTTTAGTGGCACAATTTCCACTAACTACAACCTCTGCCTCCCAGGTTCAAGTGATTCTCCTGCCTCAGCCTCTCAAGTAGCTGAGATTACAAGTGCGTGCCACCACACCCGGCTAATTAAATTTTTTAAATGTATGTAAAATATATAAGTGTTTAATAAAACTGAGGCAATACAATTTGACTCATCTTTATTTTTCTTTTTTTCAGTTAACACCAAAAGTAGTTTTCCAAATATTCCTCACCATATATTACTCATCATCTTTAATGATTACATACTTTTATGTTGTATGTCATATGACATGGATACAATATTCTTAAATTCCACTTTATTTGTCTCAGACCTTCATGATGTTTTCAGTTTTTTTCTTGGTGACAAATTTTTATAAATAAATGTATGATTTTATTTTAGCAAGATTCGGTGGTGATGGGGAAATAGAGTATTATTACAGTTTTGTAAATTTGAACTGGCAAGGATTCTCACAGATGTTTCAGAATGTGATGATGTAATGACACAAACCCAGGGAGATGGGAAAAAAAAAAAAAAAAAAAAAAGAAGACGAATCCAGGCTGGCAGGCAGCCTAGTGTGAAATAACTGCATCTGTGACAACTAGGATCAGGCACCTCAGAACCGGCTCACCTTCCCCAAGAAGGGCAATGTGGAAACATGCCTCTGCATTACTTCTAACTCAGGTTTGTCATATGGAGATCCAGGCAGAGGGCATGAAATCTATGTCAGGGCATCAATCTGTGATATCATAAAAGTATTTACTCATTTTTATTACGAAAAATGTGCACATTTTCTATAGTATTTGTAAATTCCCTGCATTCTCTTTCTCTCTCTCTGTCTCCATCTCTGTCTCTCACTCTCTCTCTGTGCCTGTGTATCTCTCTGGCTATGTCTCTTCGTTTTCTCTCTCTGTCCCATTCTCTGTAATCATTTATATACAAGAAGAAAGAAAGAAGAAAGTATTGATTTGCTTTGAGCTAGAGACCAGGGAAGATACAATGTGATTGTTAAATATAGATTATAAAGGTAAAAATAGAACACAGTGGTAAGTTTCTGAGCACAAGAATGAGAAACGAGATGATTTTATAAGGACTCAACAACTCTTCATGAAACTGTTGGTCAAAATACAACTTCATAGAATAAGCATTTCAAATAGATTATTTAACCATTGACATGCCAAATATTAGGGATACTAAATTCACTTGCATATTTCTGATAATTGGTAAAGTGGAGGCTCCTTTCACGTGAATTTTCTGGTATCCAAATATATAAATATGCAAGGTGGAAGAGTGTGCAGCTGAGACACTCTAGGGAGATGTGTTTTCCAGAATAAAGGATTTTGTGTTTTTATCTTCCTTTGATCAGGACAATTGTTCATGATTTGAAAGTAGATGTTAGTAAATGCCTTATGGAGTTTAGGACTAAATCTAACCAGAAAGAGAGAGAACTAGTAATCCCTAGATGGCCCTTAGCAAAATGATGCTTTCTTGTATTATGCCACAACTAGTAAATGCTGGTTAATTGCATTAGATTTTACGCCACTGAAGCATAGTCATCAACATACAGAAAACGCTAAATACTGCCATTAGCAATTTGCTTTTGCTTAAAAGGATAACAAAGTAAGTACATTTTTCTTTGGCCTAAATTCAATATTGTTTTCAAAATAAGAATTTCAAGGAAAAAATCTATACTGTAATAATTAAAAATATCATCATGTTTAAAATTTAATCATAGCCTTACAATTATTTCAAAGTGTAGAGCAAGGATCCCGGGTGGTACACAAAGCAATACATTAAGACACGGGAAAGAGTACTAGAATTTTTTTATATTTATTTTCTAAGTAGTCCATTTTATTTATTATAACAGGTTTCATGATTATTATAACATACTAGCACAATAGCACATTTTTATAACTGAAACAGACCTATAATTTTTTGGCTATAGAAATATATCTACTTAAAAAGAAGAAACATAAAACTAATAGAAGCCTGTGTACAAGAAGGAAGGTTTGGGGACTAATGATCTAAGGCACATTTTAGTCATTTTTCTGGTGAAAAACTCACCACATCTCAAGATACCATAATTTATCTTTAGATAATTCTTTCATATTTTTTTAGTAGTTTTGATTAAAATATGCCCTCACTAATGCTCCCTCATTGGTTTCACGTCTGCTACTTTACATGAAAAAAAGCAAACGTATCTCTGCTTTTATGTTAGAACCAGTTATTTGTAGTCAGTTATTAAATTTAATTTATTTAAATATATATTAAGTACCTGTTATGCTACAGAATGCTGGCGATATAATCTCCACTCATAGAAAATGTATAGTGCATTTGTAGACACATACAATTATAAGAATTATTTTGTTGCAGTAGGATAAGATCAAGGAGATAGGGTGCAATAAGAAAAAGAACCTAGTTGCAGAGAGGGTGGTGGTTCAGAGAAGGCTCTCCAAAAATAACGACATCTGCAAAATAAATACTCCCAGTGGGGCCAAGACAGCAAAGCTGGTGTCCGGAAGACCCAAAAGAAAGAGAACAAGGCATGTTTTAGGAAGTGCTAGCAACTCAGTAAACCTCAAGCAGAGCAGGTAGATAACATTGGGATCTGAGATGGAATTAGATCAAGAAGGTCCCCGTTATGGCAAAAGTTAAGATTTTGTATGCAAAGCAACAGTTAACAGTTAAAATTCTTTAAACCAGAGAATGATATACATAGTGCTTTAAGGAGTTCTCTCTAGTTGAACAGTAAAATAAAATGCTTAGATGCTCATAGGCCAAAAGTAGATAAGAATGTATGTACCAAAATGTCTACCTAGACTAGGATTGATTTCATAGTGGCATTGCATTCAACAGCTGTGAACCCCATCTCCAGACATTTACTTGTAAGATAAGCAGCCTCCAGGGACACTTAAGTCAAAGAAGTGAAAATTCTGTGATAAAGCTGAGGAAGTGGAAATGTTTACTTATAAATGTCCCAAAAGACACAATTGAATCACTTGGAGAAATAAAATCAAGAGAAAGGAGTCCAGAATAGTATGAGGATAAAGTATGAGTGAATCCATGGAGGAAACTGATTATTAAGTGGACTAATATTTTGCAAAGTAACCAAATTATTGAAGGATATGTTGGTAAACTTGGCCCCAAAATCTCTAACCCTGGCATGTACAGCAGTACAGGCCTTTTTAGAAGGAGTCATTGGTAGTCTGAACTAGTCATGTATCTGAGATTGTCTTCTTCTATTCAGCTAGCTCTGAGTTAAAAATGGGAGCAATCTCAAGAAGTTAGTGACATCAGACCCCTCTAAAAGTAGTCTGATGTGTGTGCTCCAGGTCAAAAATCTCCAATTCTTCCAGCTCATCCTTGTAGCAGTTGGTTTCACATCCCTTCAGGAACTTGACTGATCTACAGATTCCATTTTGCCTATGACCATAGAGCATTTTAAAAGATTTAATTTTTTATTTGTATCAACGTGGTTCCGGAAAGAATTTAAAATGGCTAAAGTAGGAAATGTAAAAATATGTTAAGGAGGAAAATAAGATAATAGGAAAAAGGAGTGAATAACAAAATTGAAGTCAATAGTGAGTTTAAATATGTAAAACACATGCTGTTGGGCCTCAGATGATTGCCAGAATCAGGCTACGACGTTGACTATACTATTTTCTACAATAAGGTGTATGTTTATGAGTGTGTGTGTTTGTGTACATTTGCATGCAGGTATGCACATCTCTGTGGTCCTGATTTTGTAAAAGAGAACAGTCAGAATATCATAAAGCTCCAGTTTTCTTTTAACTCTGTTCAAGAGTTGTATAAAGCTTTAATGTCATGGCCTTTTGTGATGAATCTATCTTCACAGAAGGTTTGCTGAATGACAGCCTAAGTGAATGATACATTAAGGTTGTCAAAGATCACAGCAGTCACTCCAAAATCCATTTCCAAGCACCTAAACCTGTGAAATTTATGGAGATTCAAGGCCCCCTAGCTCTTGAATGTTCTTCTGTGAAGCTAATCATACCAAGCTATATATTTTTAATGACACTCCTGACCCCTCACCCTGGCCAAGTCAATTACTCTAGTTTAGAATACATCTGACATTCCATATGGAACAGATAATCTCACAGGTGCTCTGATCTGTAGTTGGCACTCCCGACTGACTTCAACCACAGCTGGCTGGACTGCTGAAGTAAGACACCATTATGACTAGCTCATGTCATTGGATGAGACTGAGTTAAGCCATAATGAACTAAAGTAAATAAATAAAAGAAGTTGATTTTTAAAAAATGAATACACGAAGTAAGGGAAAAGTGCTGCTGCTATGATGTCTCCTCATGACTTATTTCTTGATGGTAAAGAAAAAGAGAAATAAATAGACAATTTCAATTACCACAGAAAAGAAAGCAATTTTGGGGGGAACTATATCTAAAAGTTTTATGTCATATAATTTCTCAGAGACCATATGTTTTCTCTTATAAACTATAAGAATATGTAAACCAAAGTAACTGACTCACCAGGACACATATAAGACAGTTAATAGATGTTTCCTCATTCACATTAGTGTGGACCTTCCCAAAGAATGTACTCCCTAAAGGAATGTACTTTGTATGTATTTCCTTAAAAAACAACTCTACATTTTAAAACGAAAGTAATAATAATATTTCTGGTAGGCATTATTTGTGGGAAAAATCATTGAAAAAGGAGCATTTCACATTTAGATTTTGGAAACAAGCATCAGTGTCAGCCATTGAAAACAAGCATCAATGTCAACCACTGGAAAAACATTTTTTTTTAAATTTGCATCTATCTCTTTTTCTTTGCACTCTCCTTCCCTACTTCTATACTGTTTTCTCATTTTCTACTTGTCCCCATCAGCTCAGCCCTTTTTTGCTCTTTCCTCACTGATACAAAAGAAGTAGGTTTAGCCATTGGCACCTAAGTAGAAATTAGTTAATATGAAACCCTTCTGAGGATAATGATAATTTCAGGTGATGATAATTTCAGATATATGGTTGAGGGAGATCTTTCACAACTAAGAGACATTAGAGAAGGAGAGAATATATTGCATTTTCTTACTGACATTGAAACTTAATGAGAGTCACTCTGCTAGATATTTTCTTAAGTTTTTTTCCAAATATTAATTCACTTAAACTTCACAGCAGCCTGAAGTATGTCCTGTCATTGTCTTCATATTACATATAAAGAAAATATGATATGCAGAGATTAAATAATTTCTCTCAGCTGGGTTATAAGTAATTTTTTCCTATCTACACTTGAGTACTTCTCTCTAGGATTTGACTCAGCCTGGATTCAAAAATGGCAATTTTCTTTTCCCTATGCCATACTGCCTATATAAAGAACACAAAAGAAGATGTGTATATTTAATATTACAAAATACTTATTTTTAAAATTATAAATATTATAATTAAAATATTTCAATTCAAATAATCTCTGTAGCAAGGTAGTCCATATATATATATATGTATATAAAGTTAATTTATACAAAAAATTCATTGTAGATGATTTAGAAAATGCACAAATGTTTAAAGCAAAGAATTGAGAATTACAAGCAACTTCAACAATTATAGAAAGCCACTAACATTTTGGGAGATTTCTTTCTAATTATTTTATACATATACATATAAGTATTTACTTTCTTGAACTTACTGTGGTCACTTCTGGCATTCTGATAACATTAATTACATTTTATCATTCAGTTTTTTCCTTATACATTGGCTCAAACTTCTCAGAGAAACATTACTTTTATGTAAGATCTGCTCAAGTAAATACGAATGGTTTCTTCACACAGTGATATAACTTGTAGTGACTCATAGTCTTTTCTTTCTGTTGTCACCACCTTAAGAGAAACATTTGCAAAGCACTCTTCCCTACAAACGGCCATATTCTATAAACGAATATTCTAACTTAGTTATCTTTGAATTCTACTAAGCAACATAGATTGCACAATCCTTTTATGCTCCAGGCCTTCAGCTAGTATGGTTCAAATTAAACTCAAAGAGTACTGTGAAGACTGAAGAGTAGACCTAAAGTCTTTAAAACGTTTTAATTAATATTTTATCAAATCTTAATTAGAAGAGTTTGAAATAGCTATGCTGGCAAAATGTGTTTAGAATCAACTAGGATGGTAAAATAATTGTAAATTTCTAAGCTGGGTCAGTGGAACCTGGTTATAACATCATCCAATGGACTAGTTCACTTGTTATTATATGTGTCCGTTGATAATTTGCAGATTATTTTTAGAGGAACTCTTTAAGTTTATAATAATAACAACCATTTTTATTGCTTTTATTCCTTACTGAATGAAATATATTTAAATCATGTTTAAGTTTTTAATAACCTAATGAGCTTAAGGTATTTGGAACACACTATAATATGTTTTGTATGTCTCTAGCTTCTAAAGAGTTTTTTCCTTGCCTTCTAGAATCTGCAGAATGCCATGCCATAAATGCCCTGTTACTTTAGGGAGGTTTTCACACTATTGTTTCTGCATTTATCCATTAAAATACATTTCCCAAGTGGTGTATTTTAAAAATTATGAATGCCCAGTGGAGGCTGGGCATGTCAGGATGGTATACACAGTGTTCAGGAATAATAACCTAATTCAGTTCATAATTGATATGTAATTCCCCTCTCAACTTCACCAAAATCATCCAAGGAAAGAGGCCATGAATGTAAAGTGATATAATGAGTGTATGTGTTTTTCTCTGTTCCTAGTTTATCTTATTAATTACTTTTAAAATGGTAGAAAAGGTAAATGTAGTAAAACTCTTCAATGTAGACCCAGAAAACACACCTAAGCTTTTATAAAGTGTTCTTTTAAAGTAATGATGAGAAAATTATTCTCTTAATGTGGATTTATAATAAACATTAACAACTGTAAAAACTGTAATTTTCAAACAATTTATATTATCACTAACCATGAGTTTCATAAGGTTTAACTTGAGAGAAAATACTTGATAATAATATAAAATGTAATTTAACTTGATAATTTAATACAGAATATATTTCCTAGTTCTGTTACTCCATGAAATGTTTTAATGTACTTTTTTGGTATAAATCTCTTATATATTTTCATGTGTCATCTAAAATATTTTTTAAACTGTTAGAAATTCTACCTTAATCTAATAAAAGAACAGAAAAATTATTTAGACTAGTTTGAAATTATTAAGGAATTTGAAAATTCATCTTTCTGAAGGTTACATATTTAACTAAAGATACAATTACAGAATTTAATCTTTCAACTCTGAAGAAATTGTAACTTCTATATAACATGGGAATAATAATAAATGACTAATAAAAGCAGTATGCTATGCTTGAGTTCTCTTCCAGTTCTAAAATCTACAATTATAAATTGCTGAATCAGAGAAACACTGCAGAAATTTTAATACTTTTTTTAGTATTCTATTTATTTTTAAAGTCCAAACATTAGTTAGCCACTTTGAAAGATATTGTCAAGGTTGTCTTTTTTTTTCTAATTAGTGTGGCTACTACAAAGCAATAAAATACTACTCAATTTATAACCTACATTTATAAATCACACATCTGCTTATTTAACTAAAAGGTTCCCATGGTCTTCTCAGCTACAGGGTTCCTGAGCGGCTGAACATAATTTACAAAGAAAAAGACAAAAAGCCTTTTAAATTTTACTTCATGATCTAGAGCTGGTGATGAGAGAGAAATATAGAGGTTCCACAACCTTTAAGAAGCTATAAACCATTGTGCTCTCTTTAGCATTTATCAATTTTTAACCACTGCTACAAGGCTTGCAGCAATCAATTATTCCCTGGCTCAGCGAGGGGCTCAAAGCTATACCAGATAAACCAGAAATCAATTTTACTGCCTTGTGGCCGGTTTCTAAATGTGTTCCTGCTCGCCACATTTAAAACAAACAACGCTAGAATTCCACTGGTTCTGTGACAATTATTTTTACATCACATGGAAAAGTTAATATTTTTAAATGGGAAGGAAGAACACATTTTGATATATAAAGCCTAGATCTGTTTTCTTTTTCTCAATAGTGAAAAATGAGGAGGGAAATTTTTCCCCTTTTCTGCCTTGCATGAAACTGATTTCTAATTAATGGAAGCCTTATTTATTTCAGCTAAGCGATCATCTTTGTTCATCTCATTTCTACTGGATTGCTGTCAGATACTGCACAGAGGGATATTTGGTATGTACCACCATTTAATATGCTCGCCTCTACGCTAGCCACTGTGACCAGTGAGAGCCTTCTTGAAATGTTAGATTGAGTTAAATAGATGCATCAGAAATCTCCTTTTCATCCTCTTATATTTACACTCCAATTTAAATTTTGCCTCACTTTCCATTCTTGGGCCTACTGCTCCAGTTTATAATATTTCCATACAAGTCAATCACCAGAATATATCATTATATTTCCGAAAACCTTCAGACTGATTGCGGAAGTGAGGGATATAGGTTTGGGCGATAGGCTGTTGAAATAATGTTGAATATTTCAACATTATGTTGAAAACAGTTTTTTTTAAAAAAAAGAAATAAAAGTATTAACTTTATGTTTTAAAGATTAACTTTGCAAATGTGTAAATGTTGCCTCAAGCAATTTGAACGTAATTCTGTCAAACAGTTACTATAGATATGTATTCTATGTTAACCAAAGTAAGAGTATAAAATTGTGTTTTCTATATATCTTACATTTATCTAAGAGTATTTAATTTACTTTTCAAAGGGATGCTTCCTTAAAAATTATTTGTTGAATCTTAATGTATGCAAATTAAAAAAAAAAAAAACTATTTAGCAAGCTACATAATTCCAGAAAGAAATGCAGACTCTGGCAAGATAATCTATCTGTACTGTAAATGTATGAATCAACCACACTGAGAAGGGGGTAGAGGGACAATGTATTCATGTAAGTAACTTTGGAAATGATGGCGTCCATAAAACTGTCAACAAAAGACATTGTACATAAGCACCGTACTCTAGTGAAGAAAGATTTTTCCCACCCTGGTACAGTTTAACAACCCTGTTACCAATATGGATGTATACTGGCATTGAACAATTAAGGAAATGGATGATAGATGTTAGGTACCAGGTTTCTCACCATGGGAGCAAGAGGTGACAGATGCAAGGCAGAAGGCTAGTGTGATCTTGCAGTAATGATTAAGAGCTGGATAAATCAGTATAAACTGATTCATGTGTAGTGGAAGAAGTACACTGAATTACAGTCAGTCAAAACTCTCTCTTTTCTTAGATGATGTGGAGCAAGTGCCTGTCATCTTCCAGAATTGACAAACACACCCAAAAGTAGTTCTAAGCTTTTATTATTTTAAACTGACTGCTTTATCTGTTTGGTAAAAATGTGTATACGTAAGTTAATGGAAAAATGTTATTTATGCATATATAATATATTATCATCATTGTTATACAGCACTTCACTATTTATGGGTCTGATGAGCTCAGTAGTTAATGTCATAAAATGATATATTTCACAACATTTTCTTTAGTTTCTTAGAACTCAAATCAGTATAACTATTAATGCTCACTTTGCCATAATTTTGGCATCATATTTGCTGAATGAATCAAAAGTTCCTGGCAGGCGAGAAATAATTTGTGTGTCTAATTTTCATAAACAGATGCTTATTTTTATAGATATAAGAAATGGAAAATATTTAAGCATAGTTTGTACATAAAAACGAAGAGGTTTTAACATTAATGTCATCACTCAGTATATGTGACATTATTTAATATACTATTTAATTAAGTAACTTACTAATCAGTGAAATATATTGGAGATGTTATTAATTAGGTAATGAGTGAAAAGACAGATACAAGTCTTACTATAACAAACTTATTTTAAATTTTGGAAGGAAGTATAAGGAAATCTTGTATTACAAATGAAGAAAGCTATCTAAAACAAAATCAAAACATCCTTGATATTCAGTTATTTCTTTGATTTACTGTGTAAATTTTCTAAATTGATATTTTAAGTGACATAATCGTCAATGCAGCCCAAACATTGACAAATTATAGTGATGATAATATATCCACTACTTTTACATTTATTTTTTCATTAAAATGTGCCTAAGGTTTATATATGACATAGTTTTATAAAAAGTAACCAGAAATGGCTAATTGACAGTTGCTACATATAGTAACCTGATATATATAAATGGAACTTTCATTTAGAGCACTTAAAACTTTACAAATCTCCCTTTTCACTGAAAAATACATCCATTGGCCATGATGCTATATCTCTCAGGTGTTGCCAATGAGAAATTTTAGACACTTTGGAATATACAAACATATTTATAAATCAACAAGTTTTTATTTAATGCCCTGATGGTGCAATTTACCTGCATTTCTAATATAAAATACCTCTCTGGATAAGTACAAGTAATACAATAGAACACAAGAATGAACGAACACTTAGAGTAAATAACCTTACTTAATTTAATAATCATACAAGGTACTAATCATTTATTAGGTATTAAGCTATTACTATGCCTTAGATAGATTTAAGAGTCATATAGACATTCATTGAGGTGACATACTATTGATGTTCTACAGAATTCCAATCTTCACCTTTTCTCTGATCATTTTGAGCCAACTCTCCAAGACTATTCCAACTCTTTTAATATTCCCAAATATTAGTATGTCACATTAATAGCTATCTTAATATTTAGACCTTTCTGACCTTCTGAATATGTCTACTTTGTTTCCTTATGGCACATTAAAATCAACTTGGACAAAGAGACAAAATTTTTCACTTTTTATTTAATAAGAAGAAAGTGAATATGCTTATTCAATAATTATTCTCCTTCTTTAGAAAGAAAAATGAGGTTGTGTTGGTATAAGATAGTGTAAAAGATACTGGACAATCAACTTCCAACTAGCACCATACTTGATAAAAGAATCTACAAATGGCATCAGATGCCATCCTTTCTGCCAAGTGCAGGAAATGATAAACTGAAGGAGATATTACATCATCTGGAGTCCCTAAAATTTATATACACAGTATTGCATATTTAATAATAATTTTAAAGGTCCACCAAAAAGATAAGAAAACATCTCTAAAAGTGATATCTAGAAAATAAAAGAGAGAGTGACCTATAGGTAATTTAGATATTGATGTTGGTTGACTAGTTATAAATACAATTTTTGTGCTTATATCTAAGAAAATGTAATAATAGTTTGATAATACATCTAGAATAATAAATCAACAAATACATTTAATCTCTGAAGCCAAATTGACATTTAATAACTGAGAAATATAATATCTAAAATTTAAAATACATTAGAAATTGATAAAAAGCAGACTATGAACAACAGAAGATAGAATTTTTGAGAGCAACATTAATATAAAAACTCAGGCAAAAAAATTACAAGAAAAGATAAAGGACAGACAGATATTTCTCACATCAAAGGGCTATATGAAAACCAATTATAATATGCCAAGGTAAAGTGTGAGTAATCTCAAGAATAAAACTAGTATAACATTTGAAAATCAATATAATTTGCAATATTAATAATATGGACAGTTGGGTGGTGGCTCATGCCTGTAATTCCAGCACTTTGGGAGGCTGAGGCAGGCGGATCACGAGGTCAGGATATCGAGACCATCCTGGCTAACATGATGAAACCCCGTCTCTACTAAAATTACAAAAATGAGCTGGGTGTGGTGGCAGGCGCTGGTAGTCCCAGCTATTGGGAGGCTGAGGCAGGAAAACTGCTTGAACCCAGGAGGCAGAGGTTGCAGTGAGCCAAGATTGCGTCACTGCCCTCCAGTCTGGGCGTCAGAGCAAAACTCCATTTCAAAATAATAATAAAAAGAGGAGAAGAAGAAAAGAAGAAGAAGAGGAAGAAGAAGAAGAAGAGGAGGAAGAGGAAGAGGAAGAAGATGAAGAGGAGGAGGAGGAGGAGGAGGAGGAGGAATTAGAAGAAGAAGAAGAAGAAGAAGAAGAAGAAGAAGAAGAAGAAGAAGAAGAAGAAGAAGAAGAAGAAGAAGAAAAAAGAAAGAAAGAAAGAAAGAAAGAAAGAAAGAAAGAAAGAAAGAAAGAAAGAAAGAAAGAAAGAAAGAAAGAAAGAAAGAAAGAAAGAAAAAGAAAGAAAGGAAGGAAGGAAGGAAGGAAGGAAGGAAGGAAGGAAGGAAGGAAAAGAAAGACCATGTGATTCTACTAATAGATTCACAAAGATAACTAATATATATTTCTGTTTAAATTCTTGGGAAATGAGAAATAGAAGGATACTTCCTAAAATTATAAAGTGAATCCAAGAAAAACCTACAGCTTGTGTCATACTTAGTGTTGAATGACTACTTTTCCTCAAGGTCAAGGACATGGATAGGACATCTGTTCTAACAATATACACTTATGATGTAGTTCTAGCTGTGTAATAAGGCAAGGGAAAGAAAGAGCCTTGAGATTGAAAATAGTACTGCTTTGTGATTATCATGAACATATATATATTTATATATATAGAAAATCCTATAAAATATGCCCAAAAGCTGCTAGAACTAGTAAACAGGTTTAGCTAGATGGTAGTATGTAAGATCAATATGTAAAAATCAACTCTACCTTATATAGCAATAACAAATATTTCAAACTTAACATCTTTGAAATATCAAAAGCAGTAGCATCCTTTAATATGAACTAGTTAGAGATTAAGTTATAGAACAATAGACATAAAAAGGTACATTTTGTATACGAAAAAGTACAAAACATTGCAGTGAGAAATGAAAGAAGATATAAATAGGTAAATATACTTGCTCATGGACCAGAAGACCCAGTATTATTACAATGGCAAGTCTATTCAAATTGGTCAACATGATTCGAATTAAATGTAAATGAAAATTTCTAAATATAAACATGAACTAAAAGTATACAACACACCCAACAGAATTTCTGGGGTTAAAAAACACCACAGTTGTTGGTGACAATGTGCACTAGTCAAAACCTCAAATTTTGTTAAAAATTTCTGAAAATGTTTGGCAATATCCACTAAAGCAGAATACGTATACCCTTTGGCTTATCATTTCTACACAGAGATATGTAGCCAATAGACATGCACATTTGTGTTTTCTAAAAAAGGCATTTGATAAAATGTTCATAACAACATCATTTATAAGGCTCCAAATGGAATAATTCACTTGCCCATTTAAAATATGATGGGTAAACTCTTTAAATTTATAAAATACAGTGGCGTATCGCAATAAAAATAAGTATACTACTGCATTGAATATTATGAATCTCAAGAATATAATTTATGAGTTGAAGCCAGAAACAAAATTACATTTTGTACAATTCCATTAAGGTAAAATTTAAAGATGTAATAATCAAATCTATGATGTTTAAAGTTAGGAAAATTATTATCTTTGTTGGAGAATATTGATTAGACCATTGATGAGAATATTGATTTAGAGGGGTCTATGAAATAACTGTGGCTCTGATAACATTTGCTTTTTTAAAAAAAATTGGTTGCTGGTTATATACGTGTGTTTCATTTGTCAAATTTTTCATGCTACCTTTATGTTGTGTGTACTTTTCTGTACATATGTTATAATTTGATAATTTTTAAAAAATGACATAATATCTACCTTGAAGAAGTTGCTACTGGTTAAGGTTGTGACAATTTAAGTATGAAAATACTTATAATGGTAATGGATTATAATGCATTAACTAATTAATAGTAAATATAATAAGTCAAGGTGATTGCACAATGCTTTAAGCAGTAGAGTGGTATTTTTCACTGCAGATAATGAAAACTAATAAGTATAGAAAACAGAAAAGAACTAGAAAATCACCCACTTGCAATAACCAATGTAATTATAGATTTATACTTGAATGTTAAAACAAGGGAATAAATTCTGCTATGGAACAGGATATTCAATGGCCTCAAATGACCTTCCACAGATTGCAGTTATAAAGCAGAATGTTTAACTTTTTAGTGGAGCATTCTGGCAGATATTAACTCAACCAAAGGAATAATAATGGAGAAATAAACCTGTTATTATGTGCTTTCTAATGTGATACATCTAAAACTATTGCCTATTTTGAGCTAAAATTGTTTAGCATGAATCCAATACTGAGGAAAGAATCAGATTAATCTACAGTTTGTGATATTCTACAAATTAACTGAATTTGATACTTCAGATATATTATTAAAATGAAAATAAGAAAAAAAAAGAACAAAAGGTAGGATAGAAGTTATGGTTGTAATCAATACATTGATTAACATAGAGTTTTTCCACCCAGTCTGTATGGTATTAAATGAAATAAGTATGCCGAATAGAAATTCAACATAATATTTTTCTATATCTTATTTTTCTATACCTGTGTCTTATCTGCTCAAGATTCCTGATGTCATATCTATTTTAGTGAAAAACCATGTATTATATGATAATGTATATATCAACCTTAATATCCATAGCAATATGTAGTAGGAAAGCATATAAAGAAATTAAAATGTGTTACATAAACTTACAGAACCAACCATTTATAACCTTATTTATATTAAAGATGGAAATCTGGGGTAAACAGTAAAAAATGCAGCTAAAAGTTTTTACCTGGGTTTATAATTTCACAGTGGGTTTTCCCCCTTCTATTTGAATGACCAAGGGAGAATAAATTATTGGATTCAAGTGGTAAAGTCTACCTCTCTATTCTATTCCTAGAAAATTATGATGGTTATACATATTTTCTATTTACTTCATGACTATATTTTTAAAATAAACATTTGGTTCTTAAAGAAGACTTACTATAACAAGAGCTTTGAACAAACGTTTTGTTACAGTTGTCAATGCTAAATTTCTTTTTATCTGTTTTTCACATATAAGAGGGGTAATCGATGGTCCAATGTCTCCTCATGCACTGAAATTATAGCGTGAAGTGAATTGCATCCTTTTCTAGTTAGCATTTATATTGAGCCACTCTCAGCCTGATCATTTGTATGCAATCATTTGCACGGTTTTTTGGCTTTTTTTTTTTTTCTGTCCCTGAAAGGTCAGCAAGTATTACTGTCCAGCCTTGACAGCGAAGGTCACTGAAGTAAACTGAGAATAAGAAAGGCTTGCAAATGATAAGCAAAAGCCATTAGGGTCAGCAACTCCAGCACAGAGGGAACACAATTTGCATGCTCCCTGCCTATATTTTATGATACAGCTTCTTAACTCTTTACCTGTCCTCCTTGCTGTTCATTGTTTTCAATATTCAAATCAATTCAACTCTGAAAGACTTAATTGAACATTCACGTGGTCTCAGCAAGGTCCACCTTATTGGAGTGATATGAGTTACTCAGTACATGGCATGCAGACCTTCAATTATTATATAAATGAATGAATCCACATTACATAATTAGATGCATAATCCATTTTCAAAGGGATATGCAATTTAGGGGAGGAGGAAAGGAATATGGAAAATAAGAGAAATGGTGAGTACAAACTCTAAAGCAATTTATCTGTTAGACTATAAGGTCCATAGATATAGAGAGTGTGCATGCTTTACTTGCTGTTTGATCTTTAGTGCCGAGCACAACGTCTGGCACATTTCAAGTCTCCAATAAATATTTAATGAAAGAATAGTTGCTATAAGCAAAGACAGCAAGGTAGTACTGTCTAGCCAATTACTGCTTGAATTTAAAACACAGAAGTCATCATTAGACACTCAGTTAGTAAACACTCACAAAGCTACATCTGAAAGTAAGTGGAAAACATTCCTAATTATGTAGTACTGGTTAAACATCCCTACTCCAAACATTTGAAATCTGAAATGCTCTAAAATGTGATGCTTTTCAAATGCCAACTTGATGCCACAAGTGGAAAATTCCACACCTGACCTCATATGTCAGGATAGTCAAAATGCAGTTAAAACTTGGTGTTATGCACACAAATATTAAAAATATTGTATAAAGTTACCTTCAGGCTATGTGTACAGGGTGTACGTGAAACATAAACAAATTTTGTGTTTAGACTTAGGTCCCAACCCCAAGATATATAATTACTCATATGCAAATATTCCAAAATTTTAAAAAAATCCAAAATCCAAAATATTTCTGGTTCCAAACATTTTAAATAATAAATACCCAATCTATTATTTTTCTTGTGATATATACTGGTATAGCCATGTACCTGGTCTCTCTCCTTTCACCCTAGCTTTAAGATGATTTTCAAAATAGAAGCCAGAGTGATCCTTTAAAAATGTTAAGTCAGATTATGCCCTCTACTACAATTCTGTTCTTGACTTTTCATTTTACACCAAACATTAAACTGAAGTTCTTACAGTGGTTTTCAAATCTTTCATCCTCTGTCTCTGGCAATTCTCCAACCTTCTTTCTCATTTAACATACTTTGCTCCAGTGTTTCTCTCTTCTTGTGGTTTTTATGAAGATATCAGGTGCCTTCCCGCCAGGGCTTTGAAATTGCTATTGCCTTGCCCTGATAACCACATATTTCCCTTTCTCATTTCCTCTTAATTAAGCTCAAATATCAGCAAGAGCTTCCCTAATCACTCTGTATAAAATGTGAACATTTCTTTTACTGAGCCATTCCCAGTTCCTTTTACTTTGCTTTATTTTTCTCCGCAGCAATGGTCACCACTTACACACATTTCAACCCACTTATTTGTTTATGCACTTTCTCCCATGCTAGAATGCAAGCTCTGTGACAAGAGAGAGTGCCTTTTTTGTTTGGGTTATACAGTTAGTATCTCACATGTTGATGGCACATAGTATGTGCTCAATGAATATGAAAATAAAATAATGGCAGTATATTGAAAACCAAAGTTAAAACTAAATAAGTAATGAGAGAGAGAAATAGACCCAGAGCACTATAGATGGAGACACACACACACACACACACACACACACGCACACACGCACACAGAAATCACAGTCAGAGTGAAGAAAACAAGTATGTATAATATTCTGCCAAATGAATTAGGACTAATTTATAGATACACACAGTGTTAAAATAATTCTCTATGTTCATGACATGGGTTAGGGCAATGATAAAGCATTATAATCTGTCTTAAAAGTCCTCCTCACATCAGGGCATGCTTTAAGTCTCTACTACTTAAGAAGACATTGGAGACTATATCCTTCTCTAAATAACAAAGAATAATAGATGAAACAACAAGAAAAATACTAAATACCAAAAACCACAGAGGAGGTATATGAGAGACCTTTGGAGATAATATCAAAGAAAGATAACAAATGAGGCTATAGTAAGTCAAATTCTTCCATATGCAGTTTTTACAAATCTTGTTGTTTATCATTTCATTACAAATTTCTAAATATATAAATAGGAATGCAATAATATGCATTATTTTTAAACAACCTTTATAAATGAAATTCATGGAATACCTTATTTTCATGTATCTTTATTGATTTATAACACATTTAAAAATCTGTGAAAAGGAGTTTAAAAACCTCTACTGTTATGAATTTGCAATTGATTTCATTGAGTTTATACTAATTGCACTTCTGTACTGAAATTCTTTTCAATTAAAGGTGTGACTGGAGATGCTATAATATACCAAAAAATAGAATAAATACATATTCAATAAATTTTAACAGGTCTCTTATTCTATACAAGTACTCTTTCCACAACATTCTCTAAACTACTAAGCTTTTTATATAACTCCTGCTAACAGCTTTCTCAGATTATTATGTTCTATAGTCATATTAGTCTGTATCTGCTATGGTTTTAGCTTGTTTGGACATTTGCAAATCTTGAGGCATACAGGAAAAGTCTTAGCTGTGTAGGATTGCTCCATGCATTGCAACATCTAGCACTCTTGACTTCCACTTACTAATTTGAAAAGCAACAACATCCACGTAGGTATATAAGGTGCTCCAAAATTGTGAATCAGGTTAGTGAACTTATAACTTAATAAGTTATAAGTCTACTGCAATAATACAAGCAATAAATATGGAGAGCTATGTTTACACAGTAGGCTTAGAAGGAGGAAGAGAGCATGCAAGTAAATTAAGCCTCTTGATATTTATCATATACTTATATTGCAATGTAGAGACTCATGTTACCATCCTAGTAGTATGTAAGATTTTCCAGGACAAAGATTTTATCTCATAGGTTCTATCCTTCCAAGGCACATGGCTATTTAGCTCAAATCTCTTCATATGTTATATACTATGTACGTTTTTCTTCCTTACAATATCCTAGTTTTCCATCCTAAGTTTATTCTTTCTTGGCTCTTCTAAATAATCACCACTGATTATCTCCTCATGTCCAGTAATTTGTCTTCCTCATCATTCTACTGCATTTTCTCTCTCACTCTATCAGTACAGATCAAATTGCCAAATTCCCAAATCCTGTGGGCTTTTCTCTGTCTACATCTTCTCTAATCTGTTGGCAGAATTTGACACTACCAGACTTCTGTTTGATTTTTCTAAAATTTTTCTTCTTTTATGTTTTTTGTGTCCCTTGACCTTGATACTCTTGGGATTATCAAGTGCATCTAAAAATCCTGCTTTATTTCTTTTTCCTCTTTCATATCTCTCAACTTTGTACATCCCCAAACTGAAATTAATCTCTTCTTATCACTTCATAGGTTTTCTCATACCTCTTCTCCTTTTCTTTTCTGTTTTTCTTTCCTTTCTTTTCCCTCCTTCTTTATTCCCTTTCCTGTCTTTCTTTCTGCCCCTTCCCTTTCCATTTCTTCCCCTACTCTTCTGTTGTCCCTCTAGTCTAAATTATTTTTCTAATTTCCTTTAACTAACCACTTCCATACAATTAAATTATCTAATTTTTATCACTGTAACTTAACCCCAGTTATACTGGGCATTTATACCTCTTTAACCATTGACACATCCACAGCCTAATAAGGACTGAACTTCTTCACTGTCCTCAACTAGTTTTCTTAGCAGTATCATCAGTGCCTCGTCATTAGCAAATTGCTCCAAAATGAAGTCCATGTCCTTCCTTTCCTCTGACGAAAATGGCATCTACAATCTTTATTCTACTTCCTCCTTGCAGTCATCATTCTTAATTCAATGTTATCGTTTTACACTAGGTATATAATAAATTCTGACCTACTTTCCCTGCTTCCAGAGATGCTTACTCCAAAATTATTCTACTTATGACCACTGAAATAGATTAGGAAACTTTAAGATATAGAATTATTCAAGACATCTCTCTTAACAAATGAAAGTAAAATTCATATTGTGATATTTAAGGCTTTGAACATGCAATCATTGTATCATTTTAGTTCAAATTAGGTGAAATGTCATCACATGTCCTACATGAACCACCAGGCTGTGTTTACTTCATAGTTCTCTAATAAGCATGGTCCAATGACACTTCTAGAATCTAGTGAATCTATTATCTAGCTCTTACTGCAAATGAAGGCCAATTAAGAAAAGAGAAAGTGATGAAAATAGACCCCTTTTTGGCTTTTCCATAATCAATGTTCCCATGTAATCGTTCTCTCTGAAGAATCAGGGGCCAAAGAGCTATGTTTATTTTTAAATGCAAATTTGGGGCTCTTTTCTTTAGGGGAGGACTTTCCTGGAAATGTCCCCATGTATCCATCTAGGTCTTATGAAGTGGAAATTCAGTCTCTCATGGAGGATGTCTTTTGGTTTTTGTTGTTGTTGCTGTTGTTGTTTCTCATGGGTATACATTTCAAAGGGTGCTATAATAAAATGGGAACAAAATGGACATAAAGATCACATTATCTGCTAGGATAAAAATCGATTTCCTGTTAATCTTATACCTTGAATCATTGAATATTATGACTTAAAATGGACAAAGTCGATACTAGAAAAGACAGAGTGTAAGACATTTCTTTTCTGCTAAAACAAATATAATGCCAGTAACATACAGCATACTATTTGAGAATAATATGAAACGTTTTCTATAATCGAGTTCCTACACTGAAATTAAAGTTGTAAAACAAAACTATCCCTTTCCAATTGAAGAAATAAAAATTAATGATATTTCCAAATTTTCTTAAGCTTCTGAGTTCCGGTCATCATTCAGGATACAAGAGACATTTTCTTTCTTTTTTAAAGTGCTAGAGTTTGGGCCATCTTCTACTAGAACATAAATAACTTCCCTAGCATTTTCAAAGTTGTTTTCATTTTTTTGTCTCATTCTCATTCAGGTATCACACTTGTCTAATTCCAAAACATGTTAGAAGGATACATACAAAATCAGGTTGACATATAAGGCCCAAATTATCTACTTTTATCATTAATTATTCTAAACAAATTAGAATCCAATAAAAACCACAATCAAGATTCACTATTACCATTGTAGGCAAAGATCATAGCAGCATCACATTGCTATTGCACAACTTATTTTTCTATTGTGTCACTTCTTACCCAGGTTGATGTTTTAAAAAACAGACTGGTCCAGTAGCTGTCATGTGGGTCCTGCATTCACCATTTCTCACAAGTTTCCAGCTGATGTCAGTGCTGCTGGTTTATGTAGTGCAATTTGAGTAACAAAAGTCTATTACAGGCAGTGAATTGAAGATGGAGGCAAAGTTTGCTTATGAGGGAAAAGCAGAAAATAATAAAAATGAAAAAAATTAGCTTTAGCTTTGCCAAGGAGCTAATTAAGCTGTTCCAGCTGCTTCATAATAGGTGAATTAAAATCAGTTAAGAGAAATATTTCATCAAAACAATGAGTTGTGCTACATTATTTCTACGTTCTTTGGAGGCAATCCACATACAGTATATCCATTGCCTCCTTTACTGAAGAAGGTCATTTGCCATCCCATGGTTTCTTAATGACTTTTAAGAATTTGGAGTTGTGGTCTTGTCATTCTCTGTATAGTTCTTGAGACTCTTCTTTTCATCTTCACATGTATCCTGAATATTTAAATTTTTTGTAATTTCTTTTTTTACTTTGGCCTCTGCATTTCTTACACCACAATATTGAAGGAAGAATTACATACAAAGAACAATAACCAAGCAATGGCAAACACAAATATTAAAGTCCTGTTTACTAAGATTTGAGCTGGTACCTAAAATGTGGATTCAGGTCTCTCTGGTTAAAAGTATGTCACTAAGTGATTAAGAAGTATCTCTAACATTTCAACCACAAACTCAAAGCACAACTCTGAGGACCAGCCAGCCTGAAGTACAAAGTCATATGAAAACCTTTGTTTTACACTTCTTGTGCGATGCAAGAGGAACTAGTATGAACAGACCTTAAGTGGGGTAACTAACTGCTCTTACCAATTTGGAAGAGGATCCTAGCAAAAGCATTATTGTTATGTACAGAATCTGTTAGTGTACTGGAATCCTGTACACTAACAAATGTTGCCTAATCCTTCTCCTAAAATCAGAAAAATCACATGAGACTTCTGTCAGAGGATGGAAATTACATAGAAAGGGCACGGGGAAAGGGAAGACTTCTGGATTTAACTTCTCCGTTCCAAATTCTGAGTTGTTGAAATTATCTGTATACGAAACCCCAGCAACATGCTATTTACCCATGTAACAAACCTGTATATGTATCCAACGAGCCTAAAATAAAAGTGGGAAAGAAAAAAAAATGGAAAAGAAACCAAAAAAAAAAAAAAAGAAAGAAAGTAAAGGAAGAAAGTATATTAAATTAGACCCAAGAAATCAGAACAGTTTATGTCAGGTTCTCAGAATATTTGTTTTTATTATTATATTGCTTTTTAATTTAGAGGTTATGCATATATTCTGTGATTTGTCAAAAATAACCTCATGATGTGCAATTTCCTCTGAGTTTATGTGTAAAGCCTTTTTTCCATCTAATCATGTGGCATAACAAATAAGACAAAAACTTGTAAGCAAAAGACCTGGAGGTCATATTTTGAAGTAGAGCCTGGTACATGCACAATGGTCCCAAGTGGATAAGGATTTTAAAGGTAACAATAGAGGTAACCAAAAAGAGTAGGCTAAAAAGCATACATACTTATGAGCCAATGGCTCCATATAACATTTAACAGGAACCTGTAAGTAGAACTAAAAATAAGAGGATTCTTTTACAGGTCATTACAGGAAGTTCTGTTGTCTACCACATTTTCAACTTTATAACATTTAAAAAATATATAAATAGAATTGTTTGATGTGTACACCTTATTTATTTATCTGATCACTTGATATTCCAAGGAATTAAGATTGAAATTTCATGTTAATTTTAGTTGGATGATTATTTAGCAATTATATAGTAAAACAATTTTAAACCTAGAACAGACTTTAGGGGTAAATTAATCCTAATTTACCCTCTCTCTCAGTATCTGTCGGGGAATGATTCCAGGAACCCATTCAGGTAACAAAATCTGTCAGTGCTCATGTGCCTTATATAAAATGGCATAGTATTTGCATATAAACTACATACATCCTCTCATGTACTTTAAATCATCTCTAGGTTACTTATAATAACCACAGCAATGTAAATGTTTTATAAGTAGTTGTTATACTGTGTTGTTTTTATTTTGTATTATTTTATTGTTGTATTATTATTTTTATTATTGATTTTTAGAAATATTTTTGGCATTGATTTATTGAATCCAAGGATGCAGAAGCTATGAATACAGGGGCCAACTGTGTTTTGAAGGAAAAATAATAAATCCTCAATTTCTAAACATCTGTTTCTTCAACTTAAAACTTAAATCTCAAATTTTTAGTCCATAAACTAAAAATGCACCATAAGCTTGTTCACATCTACTAGCCTCTCATGAGTCATTGTTTCTTTGTGAATCCTTTCCAGTCACATAAACAGTCTGACCATTAAGATGGCAGTGTGGAAATGAATCACCACTGACATTCAGGCTCTTCAGAATCTGTGAGATGAAATTTGTACACAGAGCAACTCATAAAGACAGAATCCTTTTATAGGCTCAGTAAAAGAATAATCCAGGTGGAAAACTGTGTTCTGGAATATATGCCTCTTTGAAGCATTCTTCTTATCACTCTCCAATGACCAGTAAACCAAACTGATATTAACTTGAACTTTGACCACAGTCCCATAAGACTGGGTTACATAAAGAGATAATGCCTTCCATTTCTTCTTCTCTAATGAATCCCCATGTCCATCTCCAGAGACAAGGTTTCATCTAGCCATATATGGAAGATGGTTGAGTAAAGGAAAGGTATGAGATTACCCAGAGGGACAAAGTAATGAATTTAAGATGATTGCTTCCTATTTAGAAAATGTATTTGTAGGTGTTAGGAGAGTTTTCCAGGGCAAGAATTCTGGTAGAAATGAGTCCTTTGATAATTCTGTATTCCTTCCCATGGATGCCCTCTTATCTGTAATCATTGTTGATTTTTTTTCTGTTCAGTTAAAAAAAAGTGTGTTAGTGTGTCTGTGTGTATATGTATATAAACTTAATTCTCTTCTTTGAATTGTGCATTGTTTTTGGAACCAAAACATTGAGCATCTCCCAGATTTCCTATTTTTTATCCTGTTTCACAAAAGGTGTGATCATATAAATATAATCACAAACACATATGGTACACACATATACATACAGAGCCATACATGTACACATATTGCTCAAGATCAGAAAATGAAAGGAGCCCAAGATTACCCAAATAGCCAGACTGGCTGCCTCTGTGAATCATAGCTAGCAATATAAATTCTTTACACTCCATTAGCATTGATTGTGGCAACAAGATAGAGGCACTGCTCACAAATTTAAATGAGGAAGCAATACCCAACATAGTGATTATATTAAATATTATGTGTTCCTTAACTAATTTTTCTCTTCTAAATTATCTAACCCTTTTCTGCTTTCTCCGTCTCCCACTATATAAATATATATTAAAATACATATATACACATAAAATACATATTTTATATACATAAAATATATGTGTGTGTATATATATCTCATCTCGAATTTGAAGAGCCTTGCTCTGTTACTGGAGGTATAATCAAGGAAATTCTCCCCCCTGCCTAAAGCCAATAGCTTGGCTCTACTTTGTGTGTAACTCATGCCTAGGTCTTGTCTTTAGCTTTTTAGATGCACAAATTTAATTTTTCTCTCTGTGTCCAGATGCTTCATGTGTAGAATGATTATACAGTCCAAAGATATAGAAATTTTATGGGAAAACAATGTGATTCAAATAAAATAAAAAACAGAGAAATATTAATGGCTAGTGGCTTCAAAACTTAAACTCAAGATAGCCATCTCTATGACAGGTGTAAATCTTCTAAATGGACTAGTCCTTCAGGTCAGCTAATTGGCATACTCTCTTCATATGGATAGTACTAGAAATTTCTTGAAGTTTACCCTCATTCCATTTAAAAAATATTATTTTTGTTTTGATTACAGTAATAGTGATTAGATTTCAGGTTTTTAAGTCACAATCACTATCTAATCATGCCTCCTTGATATTCATCTATCTTGTCTTCATTTTATATCTTCCTCGGCCTCTTCAATTACACATTTATAAAACATCTGTCTATAATGATGAAAAAATCATTAGCTCTCTCTTAATTGTTTTTATTTTTTAAGTGGGTAACCTTAAACTTCAGTTTCAACATTCATTACCTTATCACTAGCTGTTTAGTTTTGATCTTGATCTGATAAGGTGTTACTCCTAGTTCCTGAGATGAAAATATAATCTTACCTTTCCCCCAGTCCAAGACCCTCTGTTAATGGAAATCAAGGACAGCAAATACAGGCACTATGCCATAAGACAACTGAATTTTCTTACATATGTCAAGCTAATGGAAGAGCAGTATACCCATTTTATCAATAGCCATTTTGGGGCTGTAATCTGAAGGTAGTCCAAGGCATTTGATCACATTTACGTTTTGGATAATCCATTTTTTATAAGGAAATTAACTCTGTATAATCTATTGAAATGTTCTTTCTTCATTTCTTGCTTTTGTTCAGTATCTCAACATTTGTATATTTAGATAAGCTTACTATGAACCAGAACTTGTGTTACGCATAAGAAACTGAAAGCTATGGCCAGGTGCGGTGGCTCACGCCTGTAATCCCAGCACTTTGGGAGGCTGAGGCAGGTGGATCTCGAGGTCAAGAGATAGGGACCATCCTAGTCAACATGATGAAACCCCATCTCTACTAAAAATAGAAAAATTAGCAGGCATGGTGGTGCACATTTATAGTTCCAGCTATTCGAGAGGCTGAGGCAGGAGAATCACTTGAACCAGGGAGGCAGAGGTTGCAGTGAGCCGAGATTACGCCACTGCACTCCAGCATTGCTACAGAGGTAGACTGTCTTAAAATAAAAGAAAAAGAAATCGAAAAGATTTTGCCAGATACGAAATCAACACAGAAAAATTAGTGCATTTCTATATGTGAACAATAAACTAGCAGAAAAAAAATCAAGAAGGCAATCCCATTTACAACAGCTTTAAAAAAATAAAAACATCTACAAATAAATTTTAACGAAGCAGGAAAAATACCTCTACAAGGAAAACTACAAAACACTGATAAAAGAAATTGAAGAGGGTACAACCAAATGGAAAGACATCCATATTCATGGATTGGAATAATTAATATTGCTAAAATGATCATACCATCCAAAGCAACCTACAGATTTGGTCCAATCCCTATCAAAAAATGAATGACATTCTTCATAGAAAAATCAAAACAATTGTTAAAATTTGTATGATTCCATTAAATACCTTGAATGGCAAAACGAATCTGAGCAAAAAGGACAAGCTGGAACCATCACACTGCCAGTCTTAAAATATACTACAAAACTGTAGTAATCAGAAGAGCATGGTACTGGCATAAAAATAGGTACACTGACCAATAGAACAGAATAGAGAGCCCAGAAACGAATCCACACACCTGCTGTGAACTCATTTTTCACAAAGGTACCAAGAACATTTATTACAGAAAAGACAGTCTCTTCCATGAATGGTGCAGGGAAAACTGCATATTTGTATTCAGATGAATAAACCAGACCACCACTTCTCAATCTATACAAAAATAAATTCAAAATGCATCAAAGATCTAAATTTAAGACCTAAAATTATAACATTATTGGAAGAAACCATACATAGGAGAAACACTGAAGGATGCTGGTCTAGGGCAATTTTATGAATAAGACCTCAAAAATACAGGCAACAAAAGCAAAATAAACAAGTGGAATTATATTAAACGAAAAAGCTTCTGGACAGCAATAAAAACAATCAACAGAGTGAAAAGACAACCTACAGAAAAGAAGAAAATATTTGCAAACAATTTATCTGAAGGGAAATTACCATAAGAATACACAAGGAACTCAAACATCTCAACAGCAAAAAATCTCAAAAGAAAAAATCTGATTTAAAAATAGGCAAAAATCTCTTTAGTTTAAATCTCTTTAATTAGTTTAATTGGATCCCATCTGTCAATTTTTGCTTTTGTTGCAAGTACTTTGGTGATTTCATCATAAAATCTTTGCCCTTGCCTATGTCCTGAATGGTATTGCCTAGATTTTCTTCTAGGTTTTTTACCATTTTGGGTTTTAAATTTAGATCTTTAATCCATCTTGAGTTAATGTTTGTATAAGGTGTAAGGAAGGTGTTCAGTTTTAATTTTCTGCCTATGACTAGCCAGCTCTCTCAGCATCATTTGATAAATAGGGATTCTTTCCCCCCTTGTTTTTTTTTTTTTTTTTTTTTTTTTGGTCAGGTTTGTTGATGATCAGATGGTTATGGATGTGTGGTTTTATTTCTGAGTTTTCAGTTCTATTTCAATGGTCTATGCCTCTGATTCTGTACCGCTACCATGCTGTTTTGGTTACTGTAGCTTTGCAGTATAGTTTTAAGTTACATAGCATGCTGCCTCCAGCTTTGTTCCTTTGCTTAGTTTTGTCCTGACTATACAAGTTCTCTTTTGGTTTCCAATGAAATTTAAAATAGTTTTTCCTAATTTTTTGAAGACTGTCAATGGTGGTTTAATGGAGATAGCACTGAATCTATAAATTGATTAGGGTAGTATGGTATTTTTACAATATTGATTCCTCCTATCCATGAGCATGGAATGTACATTTACAAGAAAAAAACAATCCTATTAAAAAGTGGGCAAAGGTCATGAACAGACACTTCTCAAAAGAAAACATACATACAGCTGACAAAAATACGGAATAAAACCTTAGCATCACTGATCATTGGAGAAATACAAATCAAAACCACGATGAGACAGCATCTCATGCCAGTCAGAATGGCGATTATTATAAAGTCAAGAAAAAATATGCTGGTGAGGTTGCGGAGAAACAGGAATACTTTTACACTGTTGGTGGGAGTGTAAATTAGTTCAGCCATTGTGGAAGACAGCATGGCAATTCCTCAAATATTTAGAACCAGAAATACCATTTGGCCCAGCCATTCCATTACTGGTATAGCCACTATCAAGGGTTCATTTGTTCAATGAACAATTTATATTCGAAAGGAATATAAGTTATTCTATTATAAAGATACATGCATATATATGTTCATTGCAGTACTATTAACAATAGCAAAGACATGGAATCAACCCAAATGCCCATCAGTGATGGACTGGATAAAGAAAATATGGTATATATACATCATGGAATGCTATGCAGCCATAAAAATAAACTAGATCATGTCCTTTACAGGGACATGGATGAAGCTGGAAGTCATTATCCTCAGCAAACTAATGCAGGAACAGCAAACCAAACACTACATGCTCTCATTTATAAGTGGGAGCTGAAAAAATAACACATGGACACAGGGAAGGGAACAACACACACTGGGGCCCATGGGGGAAGGGCAGTGGGGTGGGGAGAGCATTAGGAAAAAGAGCTAATGCATGCTTGGCTTAATACCTAGATGATGGGTTGATAAATGCAGCAAACCACCATGGCACACATTTACCTGTTTAACAAACCTGCACATCCTGAACATGTACCCTGGGACTTAAAAAATAAAATATAATACAATTTTTAAAATGGGCCAAAATATGAACAGATATTTTTCAAAATAATATTACAAATGTCAAAAAAAATTAAAAAATGCTCCACATCATTAATAATTAGGTAAATGGAAATGAGAATCACAATGACTTATTGTTTCATCCCAGTTAGGATAGCTATTGTCAGAGACAGTAAATAACAAATGCTGGCAAGGATACAGAGAAGCATACTCTTATATACTGTTGTTGGCAATGTAAACTAGTACAGCCACTATAGAGAACAATGTAAAAATTCCTGAAAAAAAAAAAAAAAACTACTACAAATAGAACCACGATATGATCTAGCAATCTCACCACTAGAAATTCATCCAAGAAAAAGAAAACAGGTATTTCAAAGAGATATCTGCATCCCCATGTTCACTGCAGTACTATTTCTAATAGCCAAGATATGGAAATAGCCTAGGTGTCCAACAGTAGATAATGTGGTATATATTCACAATAGAAAACAATGTGGCCATAAAAAAGAATACAATTTTGCTATTCAAGGCAACACGGATGGACTTAAAGGGCATTATGTTAAGTGAAATAACCTAAGAACAGACCTAAGCACTGCATGTTCTTCTCACTCTTATGTGGAAGCTAAAAAATGTTGATCTCATAGAAGTAAAAAGTATAACAGAGGATACTAGAGCCCGGGGAGGAATAGGGAGAGGTTTGTTAAAAGACACAAAATTATAGCTACATAGGAATATGTTCTACCACTGTAAGATGGTTACAGTTAACAATAATATATAGTTTCAAACAGCTAGAAAGAGTATATTGAATGTTCTCAACATAAAAAAGTGATAAATATTTTAGATGGGGGATATGCTAATTAACTCAATCTTAACACTATACATTATATGTATCAAAACATCATTGTGTACCCCAATACATATGTACAATTAAGTGTAAATTAAAAAAATAGAAATTTAAAATGGGAAATCACGGAGAAAAATATTATTTAAATTTGAAATAATTCAATAAACAGGATAATTTTTTGAGTAAACATATTTGAAGAGAGAATGTACAACTGCTAAGATAGTACTAAGTAATTCACCTGGAATAATTCTGTAACTCTTTTTCATTTGTCAAAGGATGTTAAATACTTCTTCGTGTTATTAAACACAAATCAAAATGTTGCAAGTGAGTAAAAAAAATTCTACAAAAAAAAAAAAAAAAAAAAAAACAGAAACAGGATGAGAAACAGTCCTAGCTTTATGAATTGCACAGTATTGAAGAAGACTAACAAATAGATAAGCCATTAGAATACAGCATGACTAGGGCTATTATAGGAACAATGGCAAGGTCCTAGAGGGAACATATAAAAAGCTCCTAATTTTTATCAAGTGCAGCTGTAGTTTCTGGGTGTCCTCAACTGAGTCTCAACTTCAGTGAATTTCTAGAAGGACTCACAGAATTCAGCAAAAACATTTAACTCATGGTTAAACTTTAATACAGCAAAAGGATACACATGAAAATTAGAAAGAGGTGCATAGGGTAGGGCCCAGGAGAGTTTCAGGTGCAATGTTTCAACTATCCTTTCCTAGGGGAGTTGGATGGAAAGGGATTTTGTCTCTCCACTCAATATATGTCAATACGCCCAGAATCTTGCCATTCAGGGAAGCTCACCAAGAATTTGTGTTCAACAGTTTTATGGGGAAGAAGGAAATGGGTAGTCACGTAGACATGGCTAACTATCTATATGACTAGTCTTCAGTCTGCAGCCCCTCCAGAAGTCATCAGAGGTCACACTGCTACTGCATGGTCCAAAATTCCCACTAGAAATCACATGGTTAGTGTAGACTACCTGGAAGGATTCAAGGCTCACAGGTAAGTACAGATAGTCTCATCAAGCAGAACATTCCAAGGGCTAAGGGGTTACCTCCAGGAGCTGGACAGAGGCTAAAGTTTTCTTGAGCAAAGTCTATCCTTTACTGCACAACAGTGCAATGTATTCAGAGAGGACAGGTTCTGCCCACCCACTATCTACTGGCTTTGTTTACACTACTTCTTTAAATTTATATAAATGTATGGAGTACAAGTATAATTTTGTTACATGCAGAGACTGCACAATGGTCAAGTTAGGGCATTTAGGGTATCCATGATCTGAATAATGTGCCCTGTACCCACTACGTAATTTCTCATCTTCTGTACCTGCACCCCATCCCTCACCCTTCTGAGTCTCCACTGTCTCTCATTCTACTCTTTACATCCATGTATACACATTTTTAGCACTCCACCCTGTGGTCTATTGGCTAAGATTATATGCTACATCTTCTTCCTGGAATCTCTGAAACCCTACTTATACTTTAAACAGAAAGTAAAAACTCTTATCTCTCTGTGCAAAAATTTTTGTTTGTTTTTTGTTTCTTTCTCCACAGCTGACATTTATTTTTCAAGTACTGCATCTCTCCAAAGGCCAATCCAATTTGTGTGACCCAAACATGTATATTCAGCTTTAATAAATTCTTATTATTAGAGGAGAACTTATTTTTAAGAACAAACTCAAAGGTACTCAGTGTTTAACCAGTGGATATTGTTGAACAAAAATATACTTGAAATGTCATAGAAGCAAGGTTAAATATTTAAAAATACAAAATCAACAGTGCTCAGAAGAAGGACTAGACTGGAAAAAGTGACTTTCTAGGCATTTTATATTGTTACAGCTACTCAAGACAAAAAGAAAACTTTCATAATGTCTCACTGCCCATCATACATACTATACTTGGGCTCTGTATAATTATACGGATAGTAGCTTCTCTGCTCACTACAGAAAATCAAAAGTGTTTACAGTGCAACATCAGAAGAGATAAAAAGAAACTACATATTAATAATACATGGTCCTAGGGTGGGTGCAGGGGCTCACACCTGTATTCCCAGCATTTTTGGAGGCCAAGGTGGGCAGATCATTTGAGATTAGGAGTTCGAGACCAGCCTGGCCAATATAGCAAAACCCCATCTCTACTAAAATACAAAAGTTAGCTGAATGTGGTGGCGTACATCTGTGATCTCAGCTACTTGGGAGGCTGAGGCACAAGAATTGCTTGAACCTGGGAGGCAGAGGTTGCAGTAAGCTGAGATTGTGCCACCGAACTCCAGCTTGGATGACAGAGTGAGACTGTCTCCAAAAAAAGAAAAAAAAAAAAAAAAAGACATGGTTCTACATTCTCACATGATTTCATGTAACCAATATAAACAATAGAACAAGTTAGCCCATCTTTAGGGGTGTTGTATTATGAATTGAAAAGATCAATCACATGCAGGTGGGATAATGTGAGTGGTAGGACACCGTGGTTTCCATGTCCCAATGAGAGTAGAAGTTTGCCACCCTGTCTTAAAAACACTTGTTGCTCAAGAACTATGGCTTTAATAAATAAGTTAAACCCAAATCCTTCTTTAGTCAAGCCCTAGTAAGCAGTTATCTGAGTCTTTATCCTATCTTCTTTGCCTCTGTCCAAAAAAATTGTGATGAAAATTGTACACTCAGGAAGGTAGCTACTAGGAATGATTGCTTATGGTGGCAACAAAGCATAGTGCTGGTTTTCGTACTGACAGAGACAGTGTTAACTTGGGTCACAATGAATTTAAAATAAACATAGCACACAGGTATGTAGAGAGTCCCAGACACACTTCACAAAAAAGGAAAATTTCTTCTCTTCATGCTTGCAGGACAAAAGGTCAGTGGTCACTCGAGGCTGGGAGTTTTTGTGATTCTTCTGTCTGATTAAACTTAAAGTGGTATGTCACTGGGCCAAGGAGCTTAAGGGCAGATGAGAAATTCAGTGTGCATTGTTACAGAACAGAACTAAATCCCATCTACAGGAAAAAGACTTGAGAACTTGCTAACAGAGGAAGCTTGGTCAACTGCAAATATCTCATAAAATACAGAAAAATTCTTTTGAAATTGACCAAGACCAGATAGTTTTCAATTACTTTTCTGTGCATAAATCACACTTAGGTGAAAGAGCAAGAAAGTAGGCAAAGAATAAAATGAGAAGTAATTTCATTAATAAGGATCTTAGGGGATCCCATGATCCCACAGAGATAAAGACGAGAGCTAATTATTCGACTTCAAGCTAGGGTTTGGTAGGGATGCTTGTTAATTGCAAAACAAACAATATTGAACAGAAGGAGAGGAAGTGTAAGAAGAGAGAAGAAAGAAAAAAGGAGAAAAAGAAGGAAGGAAGGAAAGAAAATAGGAGAAAAAGGAAAGAGGAAAAATGATAGGAAGAAAGAGGAAAGAAAGAAAGAAAGAAAGAAAGAAAGAAAGAAAGAAAGAAAGAAAGAAAGAAAGAAAGAAAGAAAGAAAGAAAGAAAGAAAGAAAGAAAGAAGAGAAGAGGAAGGAAGGAGAAAAGAAAAGAAAGAAAGTGAAAGAAAGAATGAAAGAAAGAAAGGAAAGAAGGGAAGGAAAGGGAAGGGAAAGGAAGAAGGAAGGGGAGAGAGGAGGGGAGGGGAGGAAAAGGAAAGGAAAGCAAGAAAGAAAGGAAAAGAGTTTGATTTTCTTTGTTCCTCTTTTTTTTTTTTTTTTTTTTTTTTTACTTTAAAATTGAAACTTTATTTACAAAATCAGGTAGTGAGCAAACCAGGCCTACAGACTGTATTTTGGTGACCCTGTTTAAAAAAATAAGTGATGCGTAATTTGTGCAATGTCCTCTGAAATTCTTTTTTTTTTTTTTTCTAATTATACTTTAAGTTCTAGGGTACATGTGCACAACGGGCAGGTTTGTTACATATGTATACTTGTGCCATGTTGGTGTGCTGCACCCATCAACTCGTCAGCACCCATCAAGTCATCATTTACATCAGGTGTAACTCCCAATGCCATCCCTCCCCCCTCCCCACTCCCCATGATAGGCCCTGGGGTGTGATGTTCCCCTTCCAGAGTCCAAGTGATCTCATTGTACAATTCCCACCTATGAGTGAGAACATGCGGTGTTTGGTTTTCTGTTCTTGTGATAGTTTGCTGAGAATGATGGTTTCCAGCTGCATCCATGTCCCTACAAAGGACAGGAACTCATCCTTTTTTATGGCTGCATAGTATTCCATGGTGTATATGTGCCACATTTTCTTAATCCAGTCTGTCACTGATGGACATTTGGGTTGATTCCAAGTCTTTGCTATTGTGAATAGTGCCACAATAAACATACGTGTGCATGTGTCTTTATAGCAGCGTGATTTATAATCCTTTGGGTATATACCCAGTAATGGGATGGCTGGGTCATATAGTATTTCTAGCTCTAGATCCTTGAGGAATCGCCATACTGTTTTCCACAATGGTTGAACCAGTTTACAATCCTATCAACAATGTAAAAGTGTTCCTATTTCTCCACATCCTCTCCAGCACTTGTTGTTTCCTAACTTGTTAATGATCGCCATTCTAACTGGTGTGAGATGGTATCCCAGAGCCCTCAGAAATAATACCACACATCTACAGCCATCTGATCTTTGGCAAACCTGAGAAAAACAAGAAATGGGGAAAGGATTCCCTATTTAATAAATGGTGCTGGGAAAATTGGCTAGCCATATGTAGAAAGCTGAAACTGGATCCTTTCCTTACTCCTTATACAAAAATTAATTCAAGATGGATTACAGACTTAAATGTTAGACCTAAAACCAGAAAAACCCTAGAAGAAAACCTAGGGAATACCATTCAGGACATAGGCATGGGCAAGGACTTCATGTCTAAAACACCAAAAGCAACAGCAACAAAAGCCATAATTGACAAATGGGATCTAATGAAACTAAAGAGCTTCTGCACAGCAAAAGAAACTACTATCAGAGTGAACAGGCAACCTACAGAATGGGAGAAAAGTTTTGCAGTCTACTCATCTGACAGAGGGCTAATATCCAGAACCTACAAAGAACTCAAACAAATTTATGAGAAAAAAACAAACAACCCCATCAAAAAGTGGGCAAAGGATATGAATAGACATTTCTCAAAAGAAGACATGCATACAGCCAACAGGCACATGAAAAAATGCTCGTCATCACCGGCCATCAGAGAAATGCAAATCAAAACCACAATGTTCCTCTTTCAGTACCATCTCTTTTCATTCCCCAGTTGGAACTTTGAATTCTATGTAAACGAACTTGGGATGACCTTTTTTTCTATCGGGTCTTTGCCCAAGCTACTCCCTTTACCTAGAAAACTCTTATCCTTATACTTTCCACTGATTGACTCATGTTTTCTGACATAAAATATTAGTGTTCACACAGAGACTAACTTATTTCCCCAACCATAAGTAATGATAAAAGGCTAGGTAGGGCATCAACTCTAGTCATTCCATCCTAAGGAAAAAAAAATTAACCTTTAAGATATTACGGAAATTTTTAGAGTAGACAAGCATATTTTAAACAATGGATTTATAAGAGAGAAGTTCTGCAGTAAGATGGAAAGTAAACATATGGAATTTTCAAATAAAATCTCTGGTTTGAAACACAGCCCTGTCATGCTGAACAAATAAACATAGCAGTGTGTCGCTGTTCTTCCAAAATGATGTAAATTTTATTTCTGTTAGTGGATGCAAAATAATAATATCATTGAACATTAGGAGTCATCTTTTTCACCTGAAAATCTGAAATAATCTGAAAATGCAATTTAGTAACTCCTTTCATCATATGGCTCACTAACTTGTCTCCTACTTGAAAGTTTATTTCTTGATGTTAGCTATCATATCCCAAATTTTCAACTGGATTTCAGTGGCATAAGCACATTAGAATGTTGCTAAAGCTTTAATACTTAATACATGATGTTCCACATGTCCTTCCATAAAGTTCCCAAAGGATGATCACAACGTCTACAAATTAATTCACAAGTTATAACCACTGATTTTATGTCTAAGATTTGGAAGAATAGGGTGTCAAAAATTGCCTTGGAGTTTTATCTGCATTTTGATTTGCGAGCATCATTGCTAAATAAAAACTGTAGAACCATCTGCCCCTTACAGCAATTGTACAAAGCCTCTTACATATCAAAATCAGAGTTTTTCATATTAATCTTGAAATTTGCTTTCTACAAAAACTTTAATTCTCTATTGATGCTTGATATTTTAACTCTAATATAAACGTCCACATCTACATTTTTTACCTAATCCTGTGTTTCCAGATTACTTTCATTTTATCGTTGTACTTCTATATTCTTCTCCTTAAACTGAATATTAGAATTACAGAGTTTCAGAGCTGCCACTTGGTGATTTTTCACAGTTATTCTGGTTAAATTTCTCAGTTAAATTGATGCTCATTTGTTTTTTCTACCTCTGAATGGGCCATTTAGAATTAAATGCTGCATAAATCCCCGAATTTGAGAGTATACTTTTGGAGGATCTAAATCATAGAAATATGACACCCTACTCAGTTAATCAGTGCAACACGTCTGTGTCTCTATGGAGATGGATTGAACAGGGTGTCCAGTCAGCCGCAAGCTGCTGAGTATCATTTGACTCTAGCACTACCAAAGTGTTTCTATCTAAGTTATGTACTGTTCATGGATGGGATCTTTTCATTCTCATCCAGTCTAGCTTACATCACTCTCATTTTTCAAATTCCCTTCAGTGCTTGACTTATGCTTTTCTCATAGAGATAGTTCTAACATGGTCTGCTTCATATTTTTGTATGTTCAAATGATGTTTATCTACAGGCTTTTTTTAAAAAACACCTTTAATTGCAGTTCATCTTTATCTAAATGTCTATATCAACCTATACTCCCCCAGCCTAATCACCTAATTCTTATCTATAATTCTTATCTATAATTCAAGGCCAACCTCAAATCACTTCTCATTCTCTTTCAACCTAACCCACAGCCATCTCACTTTATTTTGAAATTCCAAATGGTCTTTGTATCTTTCCTACATTAAAAATTATATTTCCTGTATATATAATTTCTAATTGTAGTGCAGTGAATTACATGTTTACGTAATGATCTCCATTATTTTGATAACTTTGACATAATAATCACTGAAACAGTTTTAACTTTTATATCTATTAAGTCTTTCTCTTCCACCATATTCCCACCATTTAATTGTAAATTCTTGAAAGAAGCTGTGCTTTTCCATAAGATACAGAGCAGTGATTTGTTACCGGTAAAAATCAGTACTTTTTTTTACTGTCAACCATTCACTCAAAAGCAGTGAGTTATGTAGCACACCAATTACATTCTCCTATTATAAGTTTTAGAGGTAGAAGATGAACTAAAATAGGATGAGAAATTTAGGGGAGTTAAGAGAAACAAGATCCTCTGTCAGCAAATTTGAACTACAATCAATGAAGATTATAAACACAGATATGCAGGAAGGGGGTGGGTAGCAAATGTTGAACCCAAATGGCTCTAGACTCAGTGTTCCATTCCCTTAATCATTTCAATCCAATCTAACTCATACTGAATAAGTTCACATCATACTAATTGCACTGCTCTAGGCATTTTGGAGATATAGAATCAATCAATCTATAACTCCTGCTGTCAGCCCTCCTCTAGTGACAACAGGAGATAAAACAAGAATTTATACAAGCATAAATCAAATACATATTACAGAATTTACTCTCATAGGACTACAATTGAATGGCTGTTACAGGTTTTTTTTTTTTTTTTCCTTTTATCACACACACACACAAATTTAATTCCAACTGGAGAAAATTTAAAGAGAAAGAATAGTATTTATACAGAATTTCAGAAAATGAATAAACTATTGACAGACACAAATGGGATGAAGGTCTTCTAAGTCAAATGGAAACTCTTGGACAAAGATATCACTGCTCTATTTCCAGAAAAATTAGTGGAAAACCACTTCTATCTTCAGTGATCATTACTGTCAAATGGTTCTAAAAGCATCCTAACCTTTGTCATATGATGCAAAAACTGACTCCTGCTATATAGTATTAACAGAAGTCATGGGGCACAGAGTCTTTCTTAGGAGGCTAAAAGAAGAAATCAAAAGGAAAACAATCACAACACAATCTGCCCTCTAACACCACTTGTCCCCTGTATTTAATGAATTATTTCTAAAGCCAGGGAGCATTTGATCTGAAAATATTAAGCAGTAGGAGATTAAACTGAAAACATAAAACTTTCTGAAGAGTAAGGACACATGTTCTTGCTTTTGAAATAAAATAATTGATAAAGATATTTAAATACCAATATGAGGCATATTTTATTTGGAAACATTCCTAAGGCAAATACAGAGAAGTCATGTTGATACTCAACATTTTCCCTAACAAAGAACAAAACAATATTGACTATGCGTCATAATTAAAATTGTTCTCTGCTATTTATGCTATCAAGAAAATATAATTTGATCCTGGAAAAGCATTCTGAAATTATTTAGTTCTGTTTTCACATTTCATAGTTGTTAAAGAACTTTGATGATATTAGAGACAATTGTTCTGTCAATGACAGAATAAATACTAGAACTAAAGGATTTTTGATAGAGTAGATACTACAACTAAGAGAATTTATCTCCTGCAGGGGTATCCTTCCTAATAACACCACGGCACTTACACTTCATCACCTCACATCTCCAATAATCTCTGAAATAAAAATTCCTAAGGAATTAACTCATTTTCCTAATAGTAACCCTTTGTTTAGATTGCATGAGTAATTGAACATTTGCTGTTTAGACATCATTTTTGTGAAAATACAACAAAGGTATTGGTGGCTATGAACTATATGCCTGTGTCCCACCAAAATGCATATGTTCCAATCCTAATCCCCAAATGTGGTGGTATGTGGAGATGGGGCATTCGAGAGTCAGTTAGGACATGAAGGTAGATCTTTCATGATGAAATTGGTGTCTGTGTAAGAGGAGACACAAGAGGGCTTGCTCTCTCTGCTCTTTGTCATGTGAGGACACAACAAAAAGATGAACATCTGCAAAGAAGAAGGTGGGTCCTCATCAGACACCAGATCTGCCAGCATCTTGATTCTGGACTTTGCAGCCTCCAGATTGTAAAAAAAAATACATTTTTGTTGCTTGAACCACTTATTCTATGATAATTTGTTATATTAGCTCAAACTGACTAAGACACTGACCAAATACTATTTAACTTTGGAGTCTTAGAATATCTTCTCTAAAATTAAAAAAAAAAAAAAACAAACTATGAAATATTACTAGAACAGTATCTTGTGAACCTTTCAGAAGACAGTGGTTGTAAAACATAATTGGCAGATTTGCTTTAATCCGTAATGTTTGGTTTATTGTTAATAGATGCATAAGTCCAAATCAAAACAAAACAAAATATTCCTTAAAAAATCTATTATGGCTTTATCTGTTTGCTAATGAATATAAAAAGGAGTAAAGAGAAAGCTCACACGTATAATTTAATATTTGCCTAGTATTCTGTTAGTTCTTTGACACTACGTATATTAGCTGTAGTATTAGAAAACGCATATTTGATGATAATTAAACCTGTGTAAAAAGTGATGAAGTACTTCTCAAGCCAAAGAAGACAACCGAGGAGCTGACTTAAAGGTAGTACACACTCCCATTTGGAGCTTCTTTGAGACGCACCTCTGGCATTTTGCAAACTGTCCATGATCAGAAGGGAGTTGAAAGGTAGGAATTGCAACAGAGACCAAGAAAGAAAGAGAAAGAGAGAAGCAGAAAAGCAGGCTGTGGAAGACATGACAGCACAATGGTTAAGTGTATGGACCCTCTGGTCAGACATATGGGTTCAATTCCCAGTTCCACATATGCAGGCTTTCTTACCATGGATATGTCACCTTACCTTTCTGAAAGTCCGTTTGTTCCTATATAAAGTTGGGGAACTAATTGTACCCTATTATGCTTACATGATGATTAAGTATGTTAATTATTCATAAATCAATTAAAAGAGTGGCTAGTGTATAATAAATGGTCAATAAATGTTAAAAGTGCTTAATTGACATGACATTGACAAGTAGACAACATGGTCAAGGTAGAATATGGTGAATAACTTCTGGGACAAGCAGGTCAAAGGGAGCAGAGTACAAACTGCATACAGATACAGCTTAATAACTAAGTTGGAGTCTGTGAACAAGCGGTGTGTGCATACTCAGGGAAAAAGGGAATGGAATTTGTAGTGGCTTAGTAGCAAAGACTAATGCCCTGAGCTCATTTTCAGCATGCCAGTCATTTCAGGAGATGAAGAAACACAGAGGCTTTGTCTTAAGGGGAAGATGCTCAGGCATTGGGCTAGTTATCGACAGAGAAACAAATTAAAGAATGAGATACAAAAGGTGGAGGAAAAAAAGAGAAAAACCAAGGCTTGATCACAGGAAAAGAAATAAACTACAACTTTCCTGGGTCCTGAAGTAAAAGAAGGGATGGCAGAAAGACTGATTGCTGCTGAGTCACCTGTATTACAAGATAGATTTCCAAAGTGTCCTAGGGACAAATTTGATCTTTAAGCCCTGGGTACATTAAGGTTAGGTCTTAATTATGAACCCACACGGTCAGAAGGAAGCAACCCTGGCTCAGGACCTGTAGCACAAAGCACAAGGATATATGCATATATGTGTTCCTTAAATGCTCTGTAAGAAGTAGAATGGTGATAATTTGTTCTGAATATTTTTTTAGTTCCAGAAGTCCACTAATCTTTGTTGTTGTTAGAAAACTGCAATATCAAAATACAACATCTTGGCATTGGAATCTGAAAGCCTGGCCAAGTAGTCATGGAAAATGCCTTTTGTTTTACACATGAAAGTCTTGATAAATCACGTTTTCTTATAACAACACTTTGAATCCACTGAAACATCTAACAAGACTTCAACAGAACGCACATATATTTAGATTCTTTTGATGGTAATTTAATATTACCAGTTCTAATCATACTGTTAATTATGAAAATATTTAAAATTATAAGAGAAATATAAGTGGGCATTATATAACCCTCCTCCATATTGCTTTTTAATGTTTGATTGGTTGATTTCTTCCCACCTTTAAAAAAGTAAATATTCATAATAAACAAAATATAACTAAAAATTAAAAGAAAAAAGAAACAAATGTCAAGCGTCATCATTTGTAATAGAAATTATCTCCTTCATTATATAAAAATGTAAAATAGACCAATACATTTTTATTTCCTTGAGATTATCTCATACTAGATTGAAACATGCACTTTCAAATACAATCAACTTTAAATTATACCAGGAAACATTCTGAATTATTTAGATAAATGATTTCTAAATAATTCTGAGTTACTTGGACATGATGTCTAGAGGTAATTATCTGTATTTCACTTTGAGAGAATGCTAGGGTAAATGAGAGTTTTCCTAACCTGACAGAGCAACAATAACAGCAACAAGTACAGTAACATCATTTATTAAACATTTTCTAAATGTCATGCAGTGTTCTAATCCACATCTACGGAACAGGTGCTATAGCTACTACCACTTAGAGAGAAGTAACTGAGGCACATTTCTCTTGAACAGATTCTCCAGCATTGTACAGCTGGTAACAGCAGAGCCGAGATATGTCCATAGATGGTCTGGATCTAGAGACTGAACTATTAATCACTATACTATGGTATTTTGAGAAGAGGATTTTGATGTTACAGTGTAATAGAAACACACACACACACAAATAAATGAAATTATACAGGAAAAATATATGAAAATATTTTTAATACTGCTAAAAAAATAAAGTTGACTATACTGGAAATTTCACCTAGCTTGTGCTAGGTGGGACAATCTAGAGCAAATCACAAATTTAGTCCTTAAGGGACAAGAAGAAAGGCTCTGTCAACTACATTATTAGAATTTTAATGGATGCATAGACATGAAATATAAACTTACACATAGTCATATGCCAGCACTCTTTTCAAAATTTCCTGCAGGTACTTCACAGGTCAAGTTCTAATATAAAAGCACACAGAAAACTTTCCAAGTCACTTTTTTTTTTTTTTTTTTTTGAGACGGAGTCTCGCTCTGTCGCCCAGGCTGGAGTGCAGTGGCGCGATCTCAGCTCACTGCAAGCTCCGCCTCCCGGGTTTATGCCATTCTCCTGCCTCAGCCTCCAAGCAGCTGGGACTACAGGCGCCAGCCATCTCGCCTGGCTAGTTTTTTGTATTTTTTAGTAGAGACGGGGTTTCACCGTGTAGGCCAGGATGGTCTCGATCTCCTGATCTCGTTATCTACCCGTCTCGGCCTCACAAAGTGCTGGGATTACAGGTTTGAGCCACCGCGCTCGGCCTCCAAGTCGATTTTTTAAAAAATAAATAAATCTACCAAAAAATACTTACAGGGAATTTACTATATGTCAAGCACGTCAGTTAGATATATATGAGATTTTTTTTTCCCTCTAGGACATTCATGGATAAATAGTAGAAGCAGTAACATTATTACAAATTGTAACAAAATGTTAGTGCCTGCAGGTATAAAATACACTGTATTATTAACAAAGATAGAAGAAAGTTGTGGCATAAGTTACCTGGACACTGGAAGAGACCGAAAGTATCATAGATTTACTTTAAAATGATTGTTGTTTTCAACATTCCACCTCAATAAATATGCCTTTATAACTTTGTTTAGTTCAAACTACTAGGAAGATTCACATATATTCTCTATATATTTGCCAAAATGACAAAAAAAAAAATTATGCCAGATGATAGAAGGGTAGCTTTCTGAAAAACTTTAAGTAACCTTGGATTATCTGGAACATTATTTCTACACTAATTACTGAGGATCTGTTTATGATAAATATGTACACACATTCATATATGAGTGCTCACTTATTAATTATTATATATTTACTAAATGAAAAGTCTGTGAAAAATAGTTGGCAAATATTAATGAATTTAATATTAACCAGGCATCTATTAATTATATATTATTATTTCTATTTTCTGGATAAGTAGATGGAGGCCTGAAAGATTATAGTCACACAGCTATCAGAGTCAAGCCAGGATTAAACTGTATCATAAGTCAGTATGACATACTCATTGTCTGTTATGTAAAGCTAGCTTAATGTTGGGTCTTCCAAAATGCTATTCCATGGGCATAATGCACACAGTCAAATAACAAATACATTTAGCCCTCACTCTTCCAAGCATTCTGATATGAGAATAATAAAATGATTCTCTGAAATTTCTAATTTCATTTTGGAAGTAATTTGCTAAACAATACAGTCATGTATAATAGCATCAAACACTGATATTTTTCCATTATTTTTCCTTTATTGTAGTATTTTCCCTTACTGTAATATTTTTCTATGGCATAGGCTCACTTATCTCTCAACTTGCATTAAGCGGGACATTGTTTAACTGTTATTTGTTAGACTACCATAAGCCAAAACTCAATGGGAAATTTAACATAGTGTATTAAATGAATGTTTGTGCTAACTATACAGTAAAATGAAGATTTAGACTAATAATACAATACATGGACTTTCTGTTGTAAAGTTAACATGTGGGACTTAATTTAAAAGAAACACGAGTATACTATTTGGACTTCAGTTAAACTAAAAAAAATTAGGGAATATTTGAGTCTAAATGTGGCTGAATTGACTTTTGAAAGAAACCTCTGCAAGGAAATTGTTATATTTAAGTATAGAATAATGTAAGGAGAAATGCCTTATAAACAGTGCCTAAAACCGAAATCCCATGTATTATATTTAAAATTATACCTACTGTACAATATCTAAAATTGTTGTATTTAGTTTTAAATAGCACCATTCTCAGTGGAATGGAACATGAACAAATGTATTGAAAACTCTTTCTTTTAAAAGATCACTTTGTGGGTTGGTCTAATGAGGCAAGTTTCTGGTCAATCGGAAAGATACCCCCAAAATAAGCTCAATCAATTAAGTTCATAGGAAATAAGTAGGACATTTCACATTGATCTAAATTTAGCCTACTCTGCTTTTTAGCACCAGACTCTATTGTTGAGCACTTTTGGGAAATGTAGCTAGTAGGAACTTTATAAAAGTAGGAAAATGTGTAAAATGTTCATCTACTTGTTCCACAGTTAATTTTTAAGGTACATACATTACTCCAACAATCTAAGGAAAACAAAGTTAAAAATCAGGGGCAGTAAGAGTGGAAATATCAATGAACTACAGGAACATTAACCTGGTCTCTTATTGTATGTTTTCTTTATTAACTACTTTTTCAGTACGTGTAAGTCTATGACTTAGAGTTCTAGTAACCTCACCAATTTCTGGATTTGAGTTCAATGAAAGAAAGAAAGAAAGAAAGAAAGAAAGAAAGAAAGAAAGAAAGAAAGAAAGAAAGAAAGAAAGAAAGAAAGAAAGAAAGAGACAAGCCAAATGAATCGCATTCTGAATTTCCTTATATTTTGCGTCACAAATTACTTTCAAAAACTTTTGAACTCCTGAGATATGAATCAAAGGTGACTACCTGCTCAGAATATAAGTAAATGAGAATATGATGGGTTACTGATGCGATAGCTTTTAGAAGAGAATCAATTTGCTTCATTTTTTTTTTTCCTTCCTTGAGTGAAAATACTTGTTCAGTGAGTGGACTTGATATACATAGGCAATCATGTTATAAAAATCATGACTGTTAGGAGCCCGTGTTACCATAAATTCCTAGTAAGAGCCTACAGTCTCTCACCGCAGATGACAAGACCAAGTCCTAGGTGTGGGCCAAGTGGATGATTCAGATTTTATAGGTATAAAACTTATATTATGCTGGGGGTGTTCATTATAAATTATATAAATAATGAATATGAAATTAGGAATAAATATATGATACACATTTTTCTAGGATGACAGAAATTACCAACATAATTACAAATTTTGAAAGCTAACACCACCATTTAGCACAAGATATACTGTCAGAAGAACTGACTGCCAAGGGCCCTCACTGGGTATTGAAAGGTCCTATGAAAGCGATGTAAGTGAGGGGCCCAAAGATTAAGTCTCACTATTTCATAGAAAATCTACCTCTATGAGGGGTTGTCCACTTGTTGAGGAAAGAAAGTTATTCTATCCACATGGCAGCAGAGATGCAGAAGCTGCATCCTGACAGCACAATCTAGATCTACATTTTGTTGGAAAGAAAAATTCTCCGGCTTGAAAAGTAAATTCTATAGTAAGAAAAACTGGGAGAGAAAGAATTGAGGATTTAGTTAACAGGTTATGGCAGCTTCCTAATAATTTAAAAACATTTTTAAATGCCAAATTTCAATAATTGCACTATTCTTCAATATTCATTAAACACTAAAATGCTTCACACCACTTCTTTTGGAAACAATGTTTTGGATGTTTTTTGGTGAGTGCACATTTTATTGCAAGGTTACGCATAACTCTGTTTTCTTAGTTTCTGCATAATGCATAAATCAAACAGCTGTATATCATGTATATTTATGAGGGATTTTTCATTCTCTGATCTCAGGGGACATCACAGAAGGAAGTATCTAGGTCTTTGAAATTCATTGGTTTCAGGATGAGTAAGTTTCGGACAAGACTGTGTGTAGAGTCTGTGTTTTCTTTAGAGTTTCACTAGTTAATTTTTACCATGGTAAGTCAACATTCCTCCAGAGGCTCCAAATAAGAAACATGATTCACCAGAACTCCAAACAAGTAGATACACCCACTTTAAAATGTCTTTAAATTAATTAACTTATTCAGAAATGAATTATGAAGTCATTCTCTATTGACCATAGAAATAAAAAAATTCACACAACTCATGAAAGGAAAATCATGTGTACAAAGACAGTTTGAGTAATAGAAAACCTCACAGGAAACAATTTCAGAACAATTACAAATAAATATGTTGACTAGTTAAAAAATATATATATATATAATATTATGGCGTGAACAGGTTCTGAAGGAACAGATTTTTGTAGAGAAAGAAATGTTTCAAAAGAGACAAATATCATGTTTCAATTAAATTTAAAGGTTAAAATTTATTTTCTGGCGTTCTCAATGTTTTTGTCAGGTTTGAGCTATTGGTATTTTCTTTACCAACTCATGTTATACAAAACTGGTGTTACTCCTGATTATTTTTCCTTTAGACAAGGTTTAAATGTAAAATCAATTATAAAAAAATCTTAAGTTTTTTCACTGATACTGTACTGAAAAGTACAGTTCTAGTGCTAGTTCCCAGTATGTATAGCTTTATATAAAGTTATATATATATATATATATATATATATATATATCTGTGTGTGTGTGTGTGTGTGTGTGTGTATGCTCAAGCAAAACAGACCAGAAGAACATTAATCATAATTTATCCAGAATTTACTTTTAATAAACATTTTGAAAATTCTGGTTGGCAGAAACAGTTACAAAACTCTTTCATTTAACCTGCATAAAAGTAAGCAAAATGTGAGATTTTATAATCTTCAGCACTGTTTTTCAGTTCCTGTAAATAATGCAGGTACTGAGCTAATAAATAATACCTGAGAGTGAGAGAATGCAAAGAAGAGGCTGTGGCAAGTGAGAAAATATTATTTTCAACATCAATTGTGCATTGTTAGTCATACAATAAAAAACCTGGAATAGATTATAAGATGCAATTTTTTTGCCTGAAATTTTCCCAAAGGGAAGTCTTAAAATTTCTCTCCCCAATTCTTTCAAATCACTGTATTTTGCCTTTATTCCAATATGGAGGGACTGTTAAAATCAAGGGGCTGCCATAAGCAAGGATGTCCTCAGATAGTAAGGGATTTAACAACACCCATAAGCTCTCATTAAGTTAACTCTTAATAACAGATGAGTTGCTTTGCCCTTGTACAGGTAGTGGAAGACATAATTTCAAATATTATGAAAAGAATCAGAACAGAGAGACAGAAATCAATGCCAGGTGGTGACTGAGGATGTTTCCTGAGGTATATATCAGACACACTGTGACAATAGCCATAATTAGATGGAAAGTATCATGAAAGAGGTTTAAGGTCCTCATACAGTATACGGAGGCTCAAATCAGATAAACTATTGTCGTATACTTTATAATTAAGCCATTAGTATATTTATTTTTCATGTCACTGTTTTATAACAGAAAAATTATAGTATTGGTACAAATTGTTTATAATTTTTGCTTTATTTCTAAATAACTTTTATTAACACAAAACTTGTTGTATTCCCATATAACTTGTACAGACAGCGAGTGTGCATTTACAGTCCTGCACTATTGAGAAATTATCCAGGGAATAGGCTAGGAATTGAGGTCACAGTCAAAGCAAATATGAACTGTGTGGAGATGTCACATAACAGTTCAGAAATAGATCTGGGCATGGGAAGACATGCTATAGATTATAGTTAGGTCAGGCAATGCACAAATTAGGAAGATATGCTTATATATATGTAGTTAATTGTTGTTGATTTACTTTAAGCCTGTGTCCTGAGGCCAGTGGTTCCTCAAGCAAGAAGTGTGTATTCTAGTGGGTTCTCCAAATAATTTATTGTAGTACTGAGGGAACATGTTAGAATTTCTAATTTAACTTGTTTATTTACTTTTATTTTTAATTACTGTTTTTTTTTTTTTTTTTTTTTTTTTTTTTTTTTTTGAGATGGAGTCTCGCTCTATCGCCCAGGGTGGAATGCTGTGGCATGATCTCGGCTCACTGCAACCTCTGCCTCCCAGGTTCAAGCAATTCTCCTGCCTCAGCCTCCTGAGTAGATGGACTAGAGAAGCGTGCCAGCACGCCTGGCTAATTTTATGTATTTTTAGTAGCGACGGGGTTTCACCATGTTGGCCAGGATGTTCTCAAACTCCTGACCTCAGGTGATCCACCTGCTTTGGCCTCTCAAAGTGCTGGGATTACAGGTGTGAGCCTGGCCTTATTATTATTTTATAGAGTCAATAACAGCAGAACTAATATTTAATGTATGTATTTCCCATGAGCGTCCATCTCGGTATACATATCTTTTATTATAAATTTTAAATGAAGCATTGGCAGCGCATCATGAAATTTACACAACACAGAAATTTGCAAAATGAGGTTATCCACTGCTTCGCTAGCTTTCAACATATTTTGACTAAAAACAGTTTGTTGAAATTAAATTATTTGCCATAATTAAATTACTTTAGGATATGCAATATCCGGTTTTAACTTATCTAACTTCCACTACAAGAAACAGTGGCTTTAAAAACTATCTACAAGGCTGGGCGCGGTGGCTCAAGTCTGTAATCCCAGCACTTTGGGAGGCCGAGGCGGGCGGATCACAAGGTCAGAAGATCAAGACCATGGTGAAACCCTGTCTCTACTAAAAATACAAAAAATTAGCCGGGCGTGGTGGCGGGCGCCTGTAGTCCCAGCTACTCAGGAGGCTGAGGCAGGAGAATGGTGTGAACCCGGGAGGCGGAGCTTGCAGTGAGTGGAGATCGCGCCACTGCACTCCAGCCTGGGAGACAGAGCGAGACTCCATCTCAAAAAAAAAAAAAAAAAAAAAAAAAAAAGCTATCCACAAATAAATATCAAAGTGGTTATAACAATAATAACACAAACAAAAGCAAAAACTAAGAAGCTGGTAAAGCCTGCACTACCACCATAATTATAAGCCCTGGCAGCCATATTGTGATATAAAACAAGATGATTTAATCTCTACTCTGCAAAGTTAACAGAGAATTTCAGATAAGAATAAACTATGTCTTGAGATATTATTAACAAAGAATTTTGTGGAACCATCATGATTAGCAGTCTACATATGAAAGCTAAGCATCAAGCCGTAAACACTACATGCTTTTCATTTATATTTAAGAAAATGTAACACTCAGTTCAAACTTGGTAACAACAATTTAGAAAACTCTGTTGAAGTTTTACTTTAAAAAAAAAACAAAACTGTTATTTCAGGTTTAGGAATACATGCGCAAGTTTGTTATTTAGGTAAGTTGCGTGTCATGGGGGGTTTGGTGTACATATTATTTCATCATCAAGATAATAAGCATAGCACCTGATGGGTAGTTTTTTGATCCCCACCCTCCTCCCACCTTCTGCCCTCAAGAAGTTCTGGTGCTGTTGTTCTCTTCTTTGTGTTTTTGTATACTTGACATTTAGCTTCCCTTTATAAGTGAGAACATGTGGTATTTGGTTTCCTGTTCCTGTGTTAGTTTGCTTAGGATAATGGGCTCCAGCTCCATCCATGTTGCTACAAAGGACATGATATCATTCATATTATGGATGCCTAGCATTCCATGGTGTATATGTATCAAATTTTCTTTTTCCAATCTACCATTGATGGGCATTCAGGTTGATTCCATGTTTCTGCTATTGTGAATAGTGTTGGTATGGTAGAACGACTTATATTTCTATGGGTATATAATCTATAATGAGATTGCTGAGTCGAATGGTAATTCTGCTTTAAGCTCTTCCAGCAATTGTAAAATCCCATAGTTCAAAATAATAAGAATTATCTATGACAAAACCAAAGCCACCATCATACTAAATGGGTAAAAGCTGGAAGCATTTCCCTTGAAAACTGGCACAAGACAGGGATGACCTCTCTCCCCACATCTATTCAGCATAGTACTGGAAGTCCTGGCCAGAACAATCAGGCAAGAGAAAGAAATAAAACTCATCCAAATAGGAAGAGGGAAAGTCAACTCTTCCCATTTTTATACAATACGATTCTATACCTAGAAAATCTCATAATCTCTGCCCAAAACCTCCTTTATCTGATAAACAACTTCAGGAAAGTTTCAGGATATAAAATCAATGTACAGAAATGTTTAATGTTCCTATACACAAACAGCATCCAACCTGAGACCCAGATCAAGAACACAGTCCCATTCAAAATAGTCACAAAAAGAATAAAATACCTAGGAATTCCACTAACCAGGGAAGTGAAAAATCTCTCCAATGAGAATTACAAAACACTGCTCAAAGGAATTAGAGACGACACCAACAAATGGAAAACATTTCTTGTTCATGGATAGGAAGAATCTATACTGTTAAAATGAAGTTTCTTTCTTAATGAAAGGCAAAGGCTACATATTATTGGTAAGTGCTTTGTTCTTTGTTCTATGAAAAAATGGATAAAACAATAAACAAAATCATATGGCACAAATTAAAATAAATTTATTATTAAAATAACACTAAAAGCATTGCTGGAGATCTGTAGAAATAGGTTTTGCTATAAAGTCATAGAAAATGTAAGAGGTTTAATTCTGGGGTATTTTAATAATTAAGAAGTGTAATAAAATATAAACTACTTTTTTTGGACAACCAAAATATATGCACAAGAGGCAGAACAGTGCACGTATCAACAGATTCCAAATGAATGAAGCAAGACTGACAGGATTGAAGAAGAAATAGACAAATCCAACATTACTGTTGTAGACTTCAATATTCTTATCTGAAAACTCATATGCAAATATTTATAACAGCTTTTAGTGTAACAGTTCGTGTAAGGATAAACTGTGTCAAATCTATACAGTGGAATAGTGGTCAACAATAAAAAAAAAAAACTATAGAGTCACACAACATCTTCAATCTCAAATATATTTTTTTAATTGAAGAGGCTGGTTCCAAAGGCTACATACTCTGTAATTCCATTTATATGACATTTTGGAAAAGGTACACTGCAGGGACACAGAGCATATCCCAGGTAGCCAGGGTTTAGGGACTGGGGAGATATGACTACAATAGGGCATCAGGATAAATATTTCCAGCGTGTTGGGTATATTATGTGTCTTGATTTTGTGTGTGAATGTACTACTGTGTGGACTGCCAAAGATTTATAGAGCTACATACCACAGAATGTGAAATTTCTTGTACAGAAATTCTTCAACATAAACATGTATCCATTCATTGTATAACACATTTTCTTATGATATGCATATATATACAATGAAATACTATTCAGCCAATAAAAAGAATGAAATTCTGTCATTTGCAACAACATGGACAGACTTGGAGAACATAATGCTAAGTGAAGTAAGCCAAGAATAGAAAGACTAACACCACATGATCTCACTCATACATGGAATGAAAACAGTTGATCTCACAGAAGTAGAGTAGAATAGCCATTACCAGATACTGGGTAAGGTAATGGGGAGGGAGGGATAAAAAGAGGTTGGCCAATGGGTAGAAAGCTACAGTTAGGGAGAATGAATGATTGTGTTCCATTATGTAGAAGGGTGACTATAGCTACCAACAGTGCAGTGCATATTTCAAGATAGTTAGAAGAGACGATTTTGAATATTACCACCACAAAAGAATGATAAATGTGTGAAGTGATGGATATGTTAATTACCCTGAATTGATCATTATGCAATGAATACAAGCATTGGAACAGCACAATGTACCCCACAAATATGTACAATTATTATTTCTCAATTATAAATTAAAAACTAAAGAAACAGGTCTAAATGTTATAATGCAGACTAATACAGTTGAATATGAGGTAAATATAACCTTTAAAAATACTATCCACCCATCCTACAATTAAGAGATTTTGCCCATTACTACGATCATGTATATTAAACACATTTGCCATATTTTTCCTACTTTTAAACAATGCTACTATGAGCATAATGTTTATACCCCTTTTTTGTATATTCGCTAGAAATTCATGAGAGTAAGCAAATAGAGTTTAGATTTCTGGATAATATACTACGTATATAGTATAGAAAAATGAACTCATAAAAATACTAAGACGAAGACAGTTTATATTTATCTTTCAAAATCACCAGAATATGTGTGATATTGTTTGGATTTCTGTCCCCATCCAAATATTGTGGTGAATTGTAATCCCCAATGTTGGAGGTGGGGTCCGATGGGAGGTGACTGGATCATGGGAGCAGTCTCTCATAAATGGTTAAGTACCATTCACTTGGCTTTGTGCAATAGTGAGTTCATTCTCATGAGATCTGGTTTTTTAAAAGTGTGTGGTACCTGCTCCCCCGAACCCCCACCTTGCAGATGCTGGTGTTATGCTTCCTGCACAGCCTGCAGAACTGTGAGCCAATTAAACCTCTTTTCTTATGAATTATCTAGTCTCAGGTATTTCTTTATAGCAATACAAGAATGGCCTAACACGAGTGATACTATTCAATATACAGCCTTCACAAAATATAGTACAGACTTCCCAAAAAAAATTGATATTCTGCAAATTTCCATTTTCATACTACTTCTCCAGAATCTGATAAGAGATGGCATAGAATAATAAAAAGATAGTTTACATTTATTAAAATATGGGTTCCAAAATAAGCACATTCACAATGTTAATCAAGATGCTATATTTAGTTTAGATTATGTCATATATATAGATTATGATGTCATATATATATATAAAAACCACCATTAGAGCTATATATATATATATGATGCTAACATATGTATAACACTAATGGTGGTTTATATATATATATACATGTGACATCATAATCTATGGTGTTACATATGTACACACTAATGGTAGTTTCTCCTGAGACTTTGTTGTTTCCTATTCTTAAATTAAAAAAATAAAATTAGGCAATTGCAATTACAGTGATATGCAGAATAATGTTTTATCATTTTTAAATACACTACTATTTCTGATATATGTATTGTTAAACAATATATAGTATAATATGAATAATAATATACTGGAAGCACCATTCTTTAACATGCATTTTTATCATTCAACATTATTTGCAGGTTACTCATGGTAATACATGTATGTCTGGTTTATCGATTTTACCTGAAATATAATATTTATTTGATAATGCTCTACTTTTTATTTATCCAGTTATCCATGGATAAATTTTGTAATGCTGTCAAATAGCGTAATTTTAAATGATGCTACCATAAGCAAACATTTTACATTTCTCTTAGACATTTTTGCAAGAACTTGTTTAGACTATACATTTAAAATTTCAATTTTGGAATCATAACATATGTATATTTTTAAAGTACTCAAAATTCCTGATTTGCTTTCTAATGTGGCTAACCATATTTAAATGTCCATAAAATGTTTATGTGATTTGAGGCCTTCCAAATGTTCATTAACATTGAGCATTTTTATTCAATTTGATTTTTGCCAATCTAATGGGTATAAAATAGCATACAAATAAATGTAAATTGGAAATGAATTTAGAAAGCCCTTGGGTAGTGAAACAACACTGTTTACTACATTCTCTATTAATCTTCCTCATACAATTTTGTACACTTATGGCTGTGCGCGATGGCTCACGCCTGTAATTCCAGCACTTTGAGAGGCTGAGGTCTCTCAAGTGCTTGAGGTCATGAGTTCGAGACTAGCCTGGGCAACATAGTGAAACCTTGTCTAATAAAATTATAAAAATTGGCCTGGTGTGCTGGCTCATCACTGTAATCCCAACTATTCAGGAGGCTGAGGCAGGAGAGTCACCTGAACCCAGGAGGCAGAGGTTGCAGTGAGCCAAGATTGTGCCACTGCACTCCAGCCTGGGCAACAGACCAAGACTCTGTATCAAAAGAAAAAAAAAATGTAAACTTTTGCTAAATGGATTTCTAACTAATGTATAACTTTTGATCACATTCTGAATAGTCCCTTACTCTTCTTTCATAAATTTTCATTGGACTTTGGATATTTTCTCTGCAAATATTGTAAGTTAATCCTTTATTATTGAGGTTTAGTTCACACACAGTTCACAAACCTTACTGTATGTATCGATGAATATCTTATCAATATATACATAATCTCTTGGCTTTCATTAATATGAAGCTATGACCAACCTAACTTTTAACTCAGTAAGTCCTCTCACTAAAGACAGATAATTTTTCCTGCTTTTATAGTAGAAATATAATTGTGTATTACGTGTACTCTTAAAAGTCTAGCTCCTTTCAGTCTATATCACATCAATGAGATTTTGTGTTGTTATGCATAGCAGAATTCATTTTTATTGATTTATAACATTTTATTTAAAAAATTATACTATACTATCAATTTTTTGTTGCTAAATATTGACCTTATTTTTAATATGTGGCTATTATGAATAAAACTATTGATAACATTTTTATGATTTTGTATTCATGTAAGTTTATATTTATCTTCTAAAATATTGCTAGAAATTCCATTTCCAGAACAAAGGTTATTCATCTATTTACTTTTAGTGAATTGTGCCATATTCTAAAGAAACTGTACCAATTTACATTTTGATCAATCTTGTACGAAACTTCTTTATGCTTTATATCCATGGTGTTATGTTTTCCCCTAATTATGTGGTTTTACATTATTAATATTTGTTGGTGCTATTAGTATGTATATTTTTACTTACTTTCAAATGTTTGCTAAAGTTTTTCAAAATTGTGTCCTGAGAAGTTTTAATAATAAAGTGGTATTAAACTCGATCAAATGTTTTTTCTGCTTCTGAATTTTTTCAACTTGATTCTACTAATGTGGTGAATTACACTGATTAATTGTTGAATGTCAAATCATACTTATATTTGTGAAATAAAATTCTCTTGGCTGTGATGTGTTATCCTTTATGTGGTTGAAGTGTTTTGTATCTATATTCAAAAAAGACATTTACCTATAATTTTGTTTTGTTGTATTGTCCTTGAAAGCTGTCTAAATCAATGCCTTGCTGGCCTCATGAATGTGTTGGGAAGAATAACACAATCTTTCTAAATATATTTTCTACATGGGATTGTATAAGGTCAGCATTTTTAAAATAGATACAGAATTAATTTATCTGTTCTTTTCTCTTATATATGGTTTGATAAGCTGTGATTATCAAGGAATCTCTATTTAAATTGTCTCTTTTTGAAAAAAAGTTCATACTATCTCTTAACTTTTAAACATCTAAGGAAGCTTTAATAACGTATTTTTTGATATTCAAGTCAGGAATTTGTGCTTATTTTTTTTCTTGATTTTTTATGTTAATGCATTTACTAATTTTGTTAATTTTACCAAAGAAATGATGTATACCTGTTAATTTTTATAAAAAGTTGTATTTGTTCTCTCATTCCTTAATATTAGATCACATCGTTATCATTTTTGTCTTTTATTTTGGAGGCATTAATTTATAAGAAAGAGTTTTCTAAATTTGAGTTGGAAATCTTATTGATTTCCAGCCCTTTTTCTTTTCTACTGAATGCATTTATAGCTCTAAATTACTTTTTGAGTACTGCATTTAACTTGCACTAATTTTGATTTATTGCACTGTCATTATCATTCAGCTTAAATATATTCTAAATTTTATCATTATTTCTTCCTTGACTCACAGGATTTTTAGGTTATTATATAATGTCCAAGCAGTTTATATTTGTTGCATTTCATTTTTGGAGTGATTTCTTTGCTAATTCCAATGTGGAGAGATACATTCTGTATGGTTTTAGTGCTTGAAATTCATTGAAACTAGGCTTATGGCCCATTATGCAATCAATTTTGTTAATGTTACTTGTGATTTTGAAAATAATGATAATTGTGCATGTATTGGCTTCTGATTCCTAATATTTCAATTAGTTTAAATTTCTCATGTGCATTCTTCAAATCATTGGTATGTCTACTTTTTTATATCTGTTTGTTCTTCCAGGTACTGAGGAAGTTACCTTAAAATCTTCAAAAATTATTGTAGCTGTATTTTCATCTGTAGGTCTATTAGCATTCAGTTAGGCATATAAGCAGTTTGGGTTGATACATCTTCCTATAATATATATTTATTTAACATTATAGACTATCACTTTTGTCTATGATAATACTTCTTACTTTAAAGATGAATAGTTTTTTGTTGAGTATTTGTGCAATATAACATCTCACTTTTTTTTTTTAAGTCTTTCTGCAATCTTATCTTGAATATTTGGCTCTTATTGCAGCACAGAATTTCTCTTCTCTTTCTCTTTCAAGTCCATTAAATTTTGTCTTTAATGTTGTGTATTAAATTTTCATTGTAATGAAATTGCCAAGATACTTGGATTTAAGACCAGCAACTTGCTATCTATTTCCTAATTATTCCATCTGCTATTTTCTTTACTGTCTCCTTTTTTGCCTTGATTCTGATTAACTGGTTATTTTTTTTCTCATTTATTTCTTCTTGGGGAACTTGTTAGTCCGTATCTTTTTTTTTCTCTCTCCTTTAATAGAGAAATTATAACATGCATCCTTATTTTCTCAAAAGATACCTTAAAATAGTAAAGTTGCATTTTCCTGAACAATGTCAGACCTCACCCGTGTTCTTTATCACTTCAGATGAATTAAATACTTGTGTCACTATATATTACAATATTTCATGTTTAAAAACCCATAAAACATTTTTTGAGAGACAGGATCTCTCTGTGTTGCTCAGGCTGGTTTTAAACTCCTGACCTTAAGCAATTCTGCCATCTAGACTCCCATGTTGTTGCATTACAGAAGTTTAAAAACTCAAAAAACTTTAGATTTACTCTCATATTTGTCCTGTCTGTGAGAGTGTATGTCTTGCATGATGATGATTTTGTGGGTTTTTTTTTTTATTTTGGCCTGGAATTCCTCAAGTTTTCTTTTCAAATTTTGGTACAGAATTGTTGCCTTTGAATTCTGCATTTTTTTTTTTATTAAAAATACATCTATTTGCCTTCATTTTAAAAGATGGTTTGGCCGGTTATAAAATTGTATGTTTACAATTTTCTTTTTTAGCACTTTCTGTCGACTTTTGGCTTCTACAATTTCTGCTAAGAAGTAAGATTTTTGTCTTATTATTGTTTCTTTGAAGTTTCTTTTTCCCCTCATGGGTGACTGGAAAATATTTCAGGTTCAATAATTTCCGCATTGTGTGTTCTTGGTGCCTTTGTCAAAAATTAGCTAGTCATATATGCATGGGTTTATTTCTAGGATCTCTGTTCATTTGGTCGATGTGACTGTTGTATGCCAGTACCATATGGTTTTGATTACTACAGCATTGTAATGTAGTTTGAAATCAGGATTTCAAATCTGTGATTTCAAATCTGTTATTTCTTTAGCTTTATTCTTTCTCAAGATTATCTTATCAACTTTCTTCATGGTTCCACACAAATTTTTCTATTGTTTTTCCATTTCTGTGAAAAATGTCATTAGAATTTTGATAGCGACTGAATGAAATCTGTTCATGACCTTAGGTAATATGAAACTTTTAACAATATTGAGTCTTCCAATCCACAAACAGAGGATATCTTTCCATGTATTGGTGTCTTCTTCAATTCTTTCATCAATGTTTTGTAGTTTTCAGTGTACAGATCTTTTACCAAGTCAATTAAGTTTCTTCATAAATATTTTACTCTTTTGATGCTATTGTAAATGGGATTGTTTTCTTAATTTCTCTTTGACATAGATTTTTGTTAGTGTACAGAAACAAAACTGACTTTTTAAATTGATTTTGTATCTGCAACTTTAATTGTTTACTAGTTTTAACTATATTTTGGGTGGAGACTTTAGGGTTTCCTGTATATAATATTATGTCATCTGTTAAAACAGACTGACCTGCTCCTTTTTGATTTGGATGCCCTTTATTTCTTTTTCATATTTCTGCATAGCAAAGAAACCACACAACAAAATGAAAAGTCAGCCTACTAAATGACAGAAAGTATTTGCAAACCATATAATTGATTAGGATTTTATATCCAAAACATATAAAGAACTCATAGTATGCAACAGCAAAACAAAGCAAAAACAAACTAACAAAAACAACCGACAACAATTAAAAAATGGGCAAAGGACCTTAACTGATGTTTTCCCAAAGAACACATACAAATGACCAACAGATATATTAAAAGAAGCCCAACATCGCTAATTACCAGGAAAATACAAATCAAAACCATAATGAGATACCACTTCATATCTGTCAGAATAGCCATTATAAAAAAGCTAAAAGATAACAAGTTTTAGTAGGGATGTAGAACAAAGGGAACACTTGTACACTGATGATGGGAATGTAAATTGATTTAGCCATTATGGAAAACAATGTGGTAGCTCCAAAACAAAACAAACAAGCAACAACAAAAATCCCTAAAAATAGAATTACCACATCATCCAGCAATCCCACTTTGAGGTATATGTTTAAAGAAAACAAAAACAGTATGTCTAGTCTAAGAGATATCTCCCCTTCTACGCTCATTGTAAAATTATTTACACTAACCAACATGTGGAATAAATCTAAGTGTTCATCAACAGATGAATGGAAAATGAAAATATGATATTATACACAATGGAATACTATTCAACCTTTGAAAAGAAGAAAATCCTGTCAATTGCAACAACATAAATGAACCTGGAGGACATTATGTTAAGTTAAATAAGCCAGGCACAGAAAAACAAATACCACAATTTCACTTATATCTGGAATCTAAAAAAAAGTCAAACTCCTAGTAACAGAGAATAGAAGAGTGGTTACAGGGGCTGGGGGTAGGGGAAATAGAGAGACGTGTAAGTTCAGGATACTTAATATAAGGATGTGATTACAGTTAATCATGACATTTTGTATACCTGAAATTTCCTTAAACAGTGGCTATCAAATATCAAGTGTTTTTACCAAACACAAAAAGTAATTAGGTGAGAAATGTGTTAATTTTATTATGGTAATTATTTTACAACATATACATATATCAAAAGTGTCATATACCTTAAATATATACAATTTCTATTTGCCAATTGTACCTGGATAAAGCTGCAGGGGTGGAAGTCAACTGCTAACCTTTTGGAGCTTTTCTGAAGGATCTTTTTGACTTTTGTTTTATTTTCCGAAATAATTATTTTGTAATATCCTTTATGGCAAATGCACATACTTTTTGTATTGTCTCTCTCTATATATATTCTAAAAATTACCGAGAATAATAGTATCTTATACTATTTAAAATTTAAATGAGATACTTTTCCTTTATTAATTACATAAACATACAGTGTGGTTTCTTTTTTCCTTTATCAGCCTCTTCTGGTAGTTTGGTTCTCAAATAACCTATCTGTGTTGTTGGTGACATCTATTTCTTTATATTATTTTCCACAACCTTACAGAAAATTTTCTTTCTGATCTATATATTTCTAAGAAATGTATTTTTAAACATCACTCTATTATTTAGATTTGTCATTTTTGTTTACAGTTATCTCAAATTTCATAAATCTTGATGCTAATGTATTATATAGGTCATAATAATTATAACTTTATTGTGCATTATCTTAAGATACATCCATTCTAGCTTCTTTTCATATTATATTCTAATAGTAATTATATTACTATTATAATATTACATTCTAATGTTACATTAACTTTAATTTTATTTAACATTTATACCCTCATTTTGAGAATTTTCAATCTCTATATTTTTGATATGTCCTTAGCAAGAAGCAGATTGATATTTTGAATGTGATTCTTAGTGATGAGAATTCAATATATTTAAATTTATTTGGATCTCTGATATGTTTGGAGTTATATAGCCTTATTTCATCACTTGTATTTAACGATTTCCCTTAGTTCTGTTACATTTCCTTTCTTCACCATATTGATTTTACTATATTTTCTTTATTTACATTTATCCTGTCTTTGTATAAATGCTGTATATTCTATTTCCATTCTTTGGTAAATATTTACATGTACTTTTGACTCACTAATTGTCCTTTGCACACATTCCCAGCTTCCCTTGTTGTTACAGTGGAGGCATTTGAGCTAGCAGACAACTGGAAGAAGTGATTCATTTATTTTCAAGATGAAATGATTAAAAGGCAGTGTATCTCTTTTGCACTGCCGCAGTATCCTCGTAGGACACATTTGCCACAGAAGATCGATTTAAGATGGAAGAAAGCTGCTTGACTCCCATTAGACTTTGCATAAGTTAGAAATAAGTTGTTATTATTAAGCCACTGCTATTGCCAGTTTTGTCTGTAGCAGCACTTAATATAAGTGATTCTGATTAAAACAAATAACTTTATATTTTGCCAAACAAAGCCTATATGCAATCATTGTCTCTGCACTTTTTGCTAATACTTAAAGAATCTTGGAGTCTTCCCTAAATGCTCCATTACATATTCAATGTTTTTATTACAGTATCAACATTTTATTATTAACATATTATAATCCCCCATATTTGTTATTTTATTATTTAATACCTAATCATTTATCTTCTTCTGTAAGTTTTATAATTTTCCTTGCTCACTGTTACTATCTTTGTATCAGTCTTAACTACTGCCTTTATTTTCCCTCTTTCTAATTAAATCTTTTAGCAGTTCTTTCAGCAATATTTAGTGAATTTCAAACTCTTAATCCTGGGTATCTTGGAATAGCTTTCTTGAATTGAATGAATCAGTATAGGAACAGTGTTTATACCAGTTTTGGAATTAGATCTATGTTTTATCTTTTCTGTGTTCCACATACTCCCTGGGTTGTAAAGGTTTCTGTATAGGACAGGGTTTTGGGTTCCTTGACCAGAGTCCCACAGAATTCAGTAGATTCAGATCAGTTCTTTTTCAGCTTAGTCTGCTTCATTACTTTGGTATTGCAGACATTTTGCCCAGCATCCATTCATAGCATTATATATGGATTATGATTTCCAAAGATAGAGTGTATTCCACTCATATATCAGGGCAACTTGATGCTTTTATGCCAAATCATCAAGCTAGTGTGTAAGGCTTTTCACACTCTTAAGTGTTAGACAAGGGTTATTGTCCCAGGTCCCCTCTGAGAATGAGACCTAAAGCCTCGACTCCTGTTAGAACATCACCCTTCAAGGTACATAGCATTTCTCCTGTGCGCCACTCCAACTTTTTCTTTTTTATTTAACGTATCTGAAGATTTATCTTGCAAGGACTTTTGCTCCAACGTTGAAAGTTCATTGTTTAGTTTTTTCTTTATATTTCTTATCTAACATTTTTATTTGTTTAAAATAAGAAGAGAGATTCATCATAAGAAAGTTAATATCACTATGTCTCTAGTATCATTTCTCAAGTTAAAAAAAATGAGCTGAAAAAATTTCTCAAAATTTACTTCCAATATTAATAGTTTAATATTCAATTATTTCTTTCATCCCAGGCCTCCCCAGTGTCCTAAGGACATTGTGTTCGTTTTGTTTTGTTTTGTTTTGTTTCAAGGCGGAGTCTCATTGTATCACTCAGGCTGGAGTGCAGTGGTGCGATCTTGCCTCACTACAAGCTCCTCTGAGGACATTCTTAATTACTTTTTAATAATGATTCAGTAAATTCTTATCCACCCCCCTTCTAACTTTCTGTGTAGAAGCAATGAAGTTAACACTAGGATATTTCCAAATAAAGTTATGTTCAAGGCCAAGTTGCCAACACTATATACAAATTTAGGAATCATTCTTGAGGGACTTGATACACAAGAATCAGAACCTACAGCAGGCGTGTTGCCTTACCAGTTTTCTGAAGTCAGGTACATTTTCTTTTGTTGCATGTTCCCAGACCAATAAAGCAAACTTATCTATGGTCCAACAAGAAGTTCCAAGGGGCTCCAGTTCTTCTTGGTGGAGGATAAAACTAGCTGTGGCCTGTAGGGTCCTTTGTTAATTTTATTTTTATTGCTCAGTATATATCGTTGAGGACCAGAAAAGAGTAAGGATTAGGCTATCAAAGCTATTTCTGAGCCATCAAGATGATCCTACTATCTTTTTTCTACTAAGTTTGAGCAATAAAAAAATAAATAAATAAAACAAACAAACAAACAAAAACTGGATTCCAGTCTCCCTGAGCACTTTGGTTTAACAAGAGATTCCGTTTGCCCTGAATCTTTAGTTTCTCTATTCCTAACTACAAAATATCGTCTTACATAGTATTCCGTCTACCTCCATTGTCTTTGTGATAAAGCAAAAATTGTTATAAAAAGATAAACAGATATTTGCTTTATTAGAAGACACCTGTCACATATTTAACTATGGTAATGACTGTAGAGAAAACATGAAGAAACTGAGTACGATGATGATTGTTCATGTCCTTCTAGTTCTGTAGCTTTAATAAAGAACCAAATAATTCTGATTATTCAACTTCATATTTCCTTATAAATTGTTCATTTCATACATTTTTTTTTTCAAATTCTTCAATTCTGTTATCAGGCTCAGTGATAATACCGATTTTAGAATTAGAAATCATAGCTCTGAAGAGTTGAAAACTTATTAGCAAATCTCCTCTTTATATCAAATCTATACACGTTAAAGTTTGCCCATCACTATATGCCTTCTTTATGTGTTCTTACATTCTTTCCCACAGATAGTTGCTTACATTCCTATTTTCCTTTCTTTTCCAGACAAAACTACAAACACACTCTAGAAAGTAAAGCTCACAAAAGAGGCTGCCAAAATCACTGTCAGAATTCCATATTACTTTGAAAGTTCAGTAGCTTTGTTAGTTCCTCTGCTGGAGGCGGTCTGAAATAGGTAGACAAAAATTTTAGTTTGCAATGAACAGTGTGTCGTAGTGAGAAGTGAAAAGCCATTTTGTTTTAGGCAAAAGGAAGTTAACTCTGAAATGTTGAAAGACTCACTTACCAGACTCTCAATTTCTAGCAAATAGTATGCTGCAGGTCTGCACAAAACACTAAGAATTCAATGTTTCGTCTTCAAACATATGTGCTGCAGTTAAAGCCTACTGCTCCTCTCTAGCGCAGAATATAAGTGGGAGAAAAGTAACTTTCCTGAGGCATGAGGAAAGAAATACAGTTGGTAGAAAGGAAGCTTTCACCGGCAGAAAATTCTAACAGTAGTATCAGAAGACATAATTATGATTTGTATTTGGAGCAAATCCCTGCAGCATTCATCCAATGACCTCAATGTACATGCATATATTAATTTAATTATCATCCTCTAGGATATATGGATTTCAGTGGGGTGGCATGGTAATAACAACTGACCAATTATATGGAGATGGCTCAAATGCAGAAATGTATGCTGTTAAGTGTGCTACTCAAACCCCACTCATATGCACATTGTTTTTTTCTAGAAATGTTTTCACTTCCTCCTGACAGAATTCATAATTTCCTTCACTTATTACTATAATAATTTTCACTTACGTTTATTAGAGTTTGTATTACTTTATATGTGTGTATATTTATTATTTATTTTTAAGGGTGTATTTATATCAAGTTTTTAAAGTCAATAATCCTGTTATGGTTTAAAAATTAAAAACAACAGTTCCTGTACTACTTCTCCCCTTCCCGTATTTTCATTCTATCAAGGCAACCACTTACATTTTAGTGGAATGTCCTGGAATATGTATCTTAATAATTTTAAATAAAATGATCATGTAGATTTTTTTTTTTTTTTTTTGAGACGGAGTCTTGCTCTGTTGCCCAGGCTGGAGTGCAGTGGCGCGATCTGGCTCACTGCAAGCTCCGCCTCCGGATTCACGCCATTCTCCAGCCTCAGCCTCCCAAGTAGCTGGGACTACAGGCGCCCGCCACCTTGCCCGGCTAGTTTTTTGTATTTTTTAGTAGAGACGGGGTTTCACCAGGTTAGCCAGGATGGTCTCGATCTCCTGACCTTGATCTGCCCGTCTCGGCTTCCCAGAGTGCTGGGATTACAGGCTTGAGCCACCGCGCCCAGCCTCATGTAGATATTTATTGAATATGTTTCAAGTATTATCAGTCGTCCTTAAATAGAAAATTAGAATTGAGTTACCATGTCCTCAAACACATTAGACACAAATGCCTTACCTTGTCTTATTCTTGAAGTCTATTATAACTATATTATACTTTTGGTTATGACATTAATCTCCATATTTGTGATATTCTGACATGTAATTTTTATCAAAAATTGAATGATGTAGAATATTTTGATTACATATCACTTCTCATACACAATTTTATCTTCTCTGTAGTCAATAATTACCTTTAAAAAAATTGCTTAACTCTATGTTCCTCCTGTAGAATGTATCTCCTCTCAATATATTCAAACATATCAGGTAGTCTACGTTTCATTGTTTTCATAGAGATATTTTTGTCATGCCTACTTCCTGATCTAACCTGAACCAGTTGTTCTCTCAACTTGAGGCACAAGTATATTCCTGGAATCTCTTAACACTCTTCTCATGTGGATTACTTTTCCACTTTCTGGTGTCGGAATAGTCATTCTGTTTTCTTTCTTCTCCTGTTTTGCCTTCTTCTGGTATAGCGCATTCTCCAGGAATTCTTGAAATGCATAATCTTCTTTGAAAAGAATATAAAAGTCTGTTTTTTGTTTTTTCTAACTTTATATTTGAATAATTGTGATGGGAATAAATTTCTAGCTGGAAAATCAAAAAACATTACTCCATTATTTCCTAGCATCCATTATTATTGCTAAGAAATTCAATGCTGTTCTAATTTCTGAACTTTTGCATGTTATTTTTCTCTCTGTAAGCTTTTGGATTCTTCTCTTTGTGCCTAGCATTCTGGTATTTGATGATGATGCAAGTATGTGATTTGGATTTTCTCCATTGTGATGAATACTTGGCAGGGTGTATCTATCAAGGAACTCAGGTCTTTTCGATTTTGAACATTTTAAAATTATTTCTTTGCTGAATATCCTGCCTGCTTCTTCAGCTATTACTTTGTTCTTTCTTCTCTTTCTATTCAGGGAGTTTACCTCCTGGGCCAATCCTCTAAGTTTCCTACGATTGCTCTATTATTCTGTAACTTGTATATCTGTATGTCTGCGGTCTAATTAGGGGAAGCTTTTCTCATTTTAATTATTTAATGTTTTTCTTTTCTATTTTATTTTATGATACCTTTAATTTCAAAGAGCAATTTTAAAATCTAAATGTGTTTTTTATAGAAATGTGTTTACTTATATATGTACATATCCTCTAAGAGTATTTATTACAATATGTTTATTTTATTTAGGTATTTTCAGTTTTCTGAACAGTATGTTTCTTCAGAGTATTTTATTTGTTTTATTTTGTGTCGTTCACGTTAGGAAATATCTTCATATGAATAGGCTCTAGAAAATAGGATAAACTCGCTGCATTGTTAACTTGTAGACTTTTCTGTAGAGTGAGGTGGCTGGGACATTATAAGTTTTCCTTTGAACTGGTTAATTTCTGTAAAATTTTTAGAATTAAATGGGAAAAAGAGATATTTGATGACAACACTGTTTTTGTTATGAAAATACCCTTGAAGTATTCCCATGGTCCCTAAGTCCCTTTATATTCAAACTTTCCAGGAAATAAATCTCTAGTATTCTCCATGGGACCTTGGTGTCTAACTTCTCCTTCAACTTCCAACAATTTTGAGATTCTCAGACTATTGCCTTTTTTTCATGTATATTTCATACTCCAAATGCTTGAGCCTCTTTGGGATTCCATGATGCATATAGTCTTGCTTACGAGCTTCCTCCACTGCTGGCATAATTTTCCATTTCCTCTGACTTCTCAGTCTGCTACTATTTAGGTATCTGATTTGCAAATTTCAAAATTGTTTTGCTGGCATCTCTTTTCTCATTATATCTGCCCTTGAATATTTTTTCCTTTTTATAGTTGTGGCAAAATTATGTTTAAAGAAATTATATGCTTTGCCATTAAAACAAGATATTTCATACTCATTCTAAAGTTTAATCAGTAAAACAGGGATTTTGAGTTAATTGGCTACTAGGTATTTAGCATTTTGGAACCTGGCCTCAAGGAACTTATATTCCATTAAGAGTGACACAGCTTATGCTTTCAAAAATACATAACATTTAAAAATATATAACGTTTCATGATATATTAATGGGGTAGAAAATCTAACTGCAATTCAGGAAAGATGAAAATCAATATGGGCTAAATATTTAGAGAAGACATAAGAAAATGTGGGCCTTGTACTGATTTTTAAGAAATGGAACACATTTGTTCCTTGCTATATATCAAAGAATAAATCAATAATAATGATAAGGAACACTTCTAGAATGCTTACTCATTGCTAGGAAATACACTAAAACTTTGCATAGACTATCTCATCTAATCCTCAAAACAAATAGATTGGCTAGTTACAATTATTTTCTCCACTTTTAAAAAGGAGGAGACTGTGGCTTGGAGAAGTATTTGACTTGCCTAATGACAGGCAGTGATTCAATAGTTGAACTAGAATGGAAGTCAAAAAGTCTGATTTAAAACTTGTCGTCTTAAACAGTAAGTTATACTGATATTTGTATAGACACAGCTCAAATTTAACAATGTATTTGAATCATACGTAAGCATTTTCAAAGCTTGTTTTAGAAAGTCAAGTACAATTTTTAACTGTGACATGACAAGGAAACATAGACTGGTCTATGACATATCCTAATTAAATAAGACAGTCAAATTTATATTAAAAAACAGTTTATTGAAATTAGGGGAAATCTATAGACTTAAGCATAATGTAAGTAAATCAACAAAGAAATGAACAGTCATGGGCTGCTAGAACTTAGACCTCTTGTTAATGCAATCCGCAAATCATGAAATGAAAATTTCAAGTAAAGTTACTGGTATTATTCCAATAAAATGTTTCAGTAGGAATACAACAAATGTAAACAACAATAACAGAATAGGACTGAATCTGTAGGTAGATTTTATTTCCAATAAGATGCTTCCCAAATATAAACACTTAAGATTCTACAATACACAACTAGTTACATCGTGCCCCTTTGAAATACAGCAACTTAATGTATTAGAAGCCTGATGCAACAAAGCTAGTCAATAAGAAAGTAATGATGACTGCTTCCACTAATTATGAATAAATGGCTGCCATAGTCCTAAGTATTCTTCATTTCTATTGACAAAACAACTTCCAGGCATATTTATGAGGTGCAGCTCTTCATTAGTTTTGCATATTCGTTTATTGAATTCTTAACCTGTAATTTTTAAAGTGGAAAATAAACTTTCTGTATAAAGAGGGGAAGTTTGATGCAGTGGAAAGAAAAAAATTTGTCAGAAATCCAGAGCTGAGGTCCCAGCTCTGCCACCAACGCTACATGTGGCTATGGGTAGCTGACTTCTCTACTGGCCTCAGTTTTCTTGCCCACTAAAAAAGAAGGTTGGATTATATTTCTAAGTTCTTTTCCGAACGAATATACTCTGAGTCCAAAATAGTGTGTCATGTATTTGAATTTCATAGCAGTTTACAAATTAATGTGTTCCCTGTAGTATCCAGTGCAAATCCCCTGATTTCTATTCTTTCCTTCAGTAATGATGTACTCATCTAAAATTAATTAATTTTGAAATAGTGTCAGAAACCAAGTTCATTCAAGAACTAACTGAGAAAAAAAGCATTCCGCATAAATTTTGGCTCCTGAGCGCCCTAAAACTTTTCAGTAATGTACCTGACCTGCACATTTAAAGTGTCTGCTGCATTTTTTTACTGTTAACTATAATTAGAAAGATGGATTTCTAGCATTTTTGGATATGTGCTGTAAATATTATCATTATTTTTGCTATTGTTATTGTTATTTTATTATGAACATTTGTTTAGAAAGTTTTTCATTCGATTTATGGAAAGCAATCAATGTCAAATCCATTTGCCCTACATTTCTCCTGGGCAAATGATCAGCCAAACAAGTTTACTTTTCGTCGGAAAAAGTCTGACTTCATTACATTTAACATATCATAGTGGGATTCACTTCAAAATGATTGTGCTAATACAAGTCCAATCACATCTCCTTTCTGAATTCAAATTCTAACATAGGTAATGGATAGATGGCTGATAGAACGAAGATAAAGATGGGGAGAAAGAGAAAGACAGAGACAGAAAGAGAGAGAGATGGTCAGGACAAGAGACAGGTAGGTAGATATGGCACACAGAGCTCTATGATGAGACTGTTACTGATTCTCAAGTATGTTTTAACCAGGTCATGTTACTTTGCTGCCAATACACCCTTCCTCAGGAGCTATGTTTTTTTTTTTTGTTTTTTTTTTGTTTTTTTTTTTTTTTGTCCTTTCGATTGCTGCCCACGAATATCAATGGGACTGTGGATAGGACTCCGGGAGGTTGATCAATTTGCCCTTCTTTGGTAGCTTGGAAAAAAAAAAAAAAAAAGGCAATTGTGCAAAATGGAAAAGAAACTTCAGAACCATTGGTACATCTAAACTTCAGAACTTTAAATCTCATCAGTTTTAGACAGAAATACATTGGGAAGTTAAAGATCTGGAACACAATTCTCATTAAAGTATCAGTGCTCATATTCTTTGTTTTATTCCTTGAGAATAAGCATACCTGGAGAATAAGCAGACCTAGTATGTAGTCATACACTATAACAGACATCTTTTATAATGTATGATTTATTTTTTATCCTAAAAAATTTACTTTGCCTGTTGAGAGGTCAGCAATTATAAAGTGAAGATAAATAAAAGTTTATTCAAGAAGCTTTTAATGCATCAACACAGTCCCTTTAGTCTATCAGGCCAGAAGCAGGAGATTCAGTATTTGTCTAAGGTGATGCAATTCAGCTGAATTTGATTAAATACTTGAAGGAAATTTCAGTGTCTCTGCAAAATTTATCTGAAATACCTAGTTTCCTTAAATGTGTTTAATTGGGCTGGGCCCTCAGGGCATATTTTTATCAGACATCTAGTGTTTCATAAATAATACCCTGTCCTGTTGTTCTCAAAAATCTGTCTTTCTCATATGATTTGATCTGTCTTTTATGTCCCACAGCAGCCGCTTAGAAGTCATGAGCGCACATAAAACTAGCAGCCACAAATCACACCTACATTTCATTAATTTAAGTCTATGTTGATTTAAATTATTATGGGAAGATTTATATTCAGAGCCATGCATGTGAAAGAGAGACAATGATGGTGAGAGACAAATAGAGATAGATTTTAATGTTTTCTTTTGTGTTTTTTTAAGAAAACAAAAAGCTGCCTTAGTTTGCGGCTTCAGAATTTGCACAGTGATTTTTACATCCTTCTCTGTTTATCCTGGTGTTTATTACCTTACTTCCCATTTTCCTCTGTCTTTCATACTGTGATGGATAAAGACACAGAAGAAATTTATATATATATGATACGTGCAAACAGCATTTCAAAAAGATTAGTATGCATTTTTAATAAAAATATTTAAACAGAATGTTTTTATAATTTAAACTTCATATGTGCAGGATAAGTCTGCTTCAGTCTTCAAATCCATTATACAACCATGTTACTGGAATTAAGAACAGAGTAGACATTTGTCAACACAAGTGGAGATTTGAATTGGAAATTTAAAAAAATGAAGAGATGGCTGGGCACTGCGGCTAACGCCTGTAATCCCAGCACTTTGGGAGGCTAAGGCGGGTGGATCACCTGAGGTTGGGAGTTCTAGACCATCCTGGCCAACATGGAGAAACCCCGTCTCTACTAAAAATACAAAAATTAGCCAGGCGTGGTGGCACATGCCTGTAATCCCAGCTACTCGGGAGGCTGAGGCAGGAGAACAGCTTGAACCCGGGAGGCAGAGGCTGTGGTGAGCCGAGATTGTGCCACTGCATTCCAGCCTGGGCAACAAGAAACTCAAAACAAAAAGAAAAAAAAATAATATAAATTCAAAACTAAACTAAAATACTAATATATATTTTCCAAGGTTCTGTGAAGAGTTGGAGACAGATATTACCTACACACATTTGTAAGGAGGTAATGTGGAAGAAAGGGATTATACTAAGTACATGTATGTGTATACTGTGCCATAGTCCTCAATCTAAAAAGCACACTGATAATGATGGTGAAGATTTTAAGCTATATTTCCTTATAGTGCATATCACAATATCTCATTAGCATTTTTATTACAGATATGTTTTTGGTGGCCAAAATCAGCATCACTTTTTTCTAAACACAATACATAATTAACTGTTTAATTCAAGATATGAATCACTACCTCTTTTTACCTATTCATTGATATTGTCAATAATTCTGCCACTGAATAATTTTTTTCTAATGACATTTTAGTATGAAAATGAGCTGTTGTTGCTATTGCATTGAAAGAAACTGTTTTATTATTCCACACAGTTCCTTCATTTTGTCAAGAGAAGACATATCCCATGAATGTGAACTACTCATGAAACTCAGTGTTGCTACGTGATACAATACTTCAGAACGTTAGAGGCATAAAGGACTGCCTGTGCCTACACTGAATGCGCATGCCTCCTGCAAACGCCATTGCTTATTGATTTTCACCCTCCACTTGGCTCTCAGTTGTTTTACCTGTTAGATAAGCTTCTTTTCTAATGAGCTCCCACACTAGTGTGAATAATAAATATACAAAAATCACATTTTGTTAGAATTATAACTAAAATTTGAAAGTAAAGTCTAAGTGAGATTTTCTTTGATTCTTTTAAAAATCCAACTTGGAAGCACATGTTATATTACAGTCCTACGTAGAATGGCTTTTCTTTTATTTCCATTCTATCTTTGCTATAACCTTGTTAATTTGTAGTGGCACATTATTCACATTCATATTTTACTCAGGTAAAGACCCACTTCTATCCATTCAGAAAGGGTAGAAGAAAAATGCTTAGAGCTCTAGAATGGTATTCCTTTCAATTTAATACTCTAAAACTCCCCCTCTGTCACACTACACCATTTATTATGCCAAGGCTAATAAGTGCACCTTATTAGCCTCCTCTTTCCTGAGCTGGTAGAGGCAGTCATTTCCTAGGTCACAGGCATTAAGGAGGGGGCTTTCCAATCACTCTTCTCTCTTTACAATGGTCTCTTTCATCCTGATCTCTAGAGACCCAGGATACTTTCCCACGTCAGCTTGGGTTTACTTGGGTGGGTTTCTAAAATGAGTAGGCAATCTCATTTTATTCCAATTTCAGTGGAGATGCTCTTATTCCATCTTTATCCCTGTGTGTAAAGCAGCCTTTACTCCCTTCACAGTCCTACTTGGGAAAAGTTACTGACCTCTATTTTGGAGGGTGAAGGTATCTTGGGAGGTGAATCTTTTCTCCTTCATGCACAGAACAATATTAGTAGCTTCTTTCAGGGCTAAAAAGTGTGATTAACTGAAAGATTAATTTATCATTGTACTTAACACTATGTAATGCAAACTTAGTATTTCTTGCCTCGTAAGAGTGAACATACCAGTAGGATATAATCAAATAAACAAACTAACCAACAAATAAAGAAATAAATAGAAGTTCATTGAGTAATAACAGAAAGTATTATGATGTTTCCTATTTTTAATGTATAAAATGTAATCTGAGCACCATGTGAGCACTTTAAAAACATTAAGCAGGTTTATTCCTGTGTGTTTTTGTGATTATATCAAAATAGTAATTCAGTGCACTTCTATATGTAGTAAGCAATTAAAACAACTGAAATATTTTGCAAACATCAAGTGCTCTGCAAATGCTAATATAGAAGAACTAAATAAATGTTTTGGGAGAATGCTGAATTGACAGAAAGGAAATTGCATTTTCTTACTTTACAAGCATTTCTTTTTTCAAAATTAAAATACAGTATCTTTGCCTAGAGTATTAAAAAATGCATGTAGACTAAAGAGAGGGGGTAGCAGCAAAAGGGTGGGCATGGTAAAAATCAAGATGATCTCAACCCATTTGAGAATAAACTAGCTTGATTTTAACTCTGCTGTAAGTATCAGCAATTCTTTATCAAAATATAAGCTAATTTTATACAGTTGGTGGCAAGTTTATTGAGAAAACAAACCAAATAAATTTGCTTGCTCAATGTAAAAGTAAACAACTCAATGCATTTTTGTTTTCTTGTTGATGGGAAATCAGATCTGGCTATTGCGTATCGTATATTTAAAATCCTGTAAGTTTTTTTTGTTGTTGTTGTTGTTGTTGTTGTTGTTTAGGAGGAGTCTCCCTCTGTGGCCCAGGCTGGAGTGCAGTGGCGCGATCTCGGCTCACTGCAAGCTCCGTCTTCTGGGTTCATGCCATTCTCCTGCCTCAGCCTCCCGAGTAGCTGGGACTACAGGCGCCCACCACCTCGCCCGGCTAATTTTTTGTATTTTTAGTAGAGACAGGGTTTCACCTTGTTAGCCAGGATGGTCTCGACTTCCTGACCTTGTGATCCGCCCACCTCGGCCTCCCAAAGTGCTGGGATTACAGGCGTGAGCCATTGCGCCCAGCCTAAAATCCTGTAAGTTTTAAAAAATAACTGGCTATTGCATTGTCAAGAATGGATTTACACAGTATGAAAAAAATGACCAACATTGATGTCCTATTTGGTCATTTATGATTTGAAAATCATAAACAAAAAAACAATTAGGCTGGCTTTTATTTTTACGCAGTGGTCAGATAGACAAGGCAGTTCCAATATCTAATTCCATTTTTACTTCTATTATTCATCATTTAAATGAAATTAATATTTATTGACTACTCGTGTTTCCAATTCTGTTAGCATTATAAAGAGGATAGATAAAAGTCTTAATCTGTTTTATATTCATATTATAATTGATTAATTTTTATTTAAATCCACCCCAAATTCTAAACTTTTCTAAAAGCAAATTCACCATCTTTTATTGAGTACAGTTGATGTTAGATATCACACAGTCTAGAAGTACATATGTTCCCTATGTCTGTCTACTTTCTGACAGTGCAGGCAGTTCTGAGTCTCTTATTATCTCTAACTGTATCTCTCCCTAGTATTACAAAGTGAATATAAAACAATCTGATGAGAATTGATAAAAACTGGAAACTATAGAACATGAGATTGTAGTCAAATTAATCTTTCAGTGTATCATAATTTAGCATCGTTTAGATTAAATTCAGTGACATGAGTTCTACTATCAAAATAGCTGTATCTTTCCAATAAAATAACAAAAAACCAAACCAAAACAAAAAAATCCACACCAATTTCATGATATATATATATATGTATCAGGGTTCTCCAGAGAAAGAAAGAGAGAGTAATTTTAAGAACTTGACTCACGATGGTGGAAGCTTTTGATTGCAAAATTTGATCGGGAAGGGTGGCAGATTAAAGATTTGGGAGAGAGTCTCAGTTAAAATCTATAAGCAGTCTGCTAGAGAACAAGGTGCAGATGAAGTATGAAGGCAGACTTCTAGGTAATTCTCTCTTGCTGATGGGAAGTCAGGCTTTTGCTCTATTTAGTCCTTTAGCTGACTATAGAAGGTCCACCCATATTATGCAGGGCAGCCTGCTTTACTTGAAGTTTACTATCGCAAATGCAAATCTCACCCCAAAACGCCCTCATAAAAACATCTAGAATAATATTTGATCAAATGTGTGGGTACCCTATCCCAAATTCACATATAAAATTAGCCATTACAGTATATTACCCAGGAACTTGAACTATTAATAGTTTAATGTTTTTTTCTTTAACCTTTTACCACTGTGACTTGTTTTTAAAATAATTTTTTATATCACTCAAATTAAATGTTAATCTAATGCCACATCTAAATAAAACTACAAATAATAAAATGCCAATAAAATCTTTTCTATAACCTCCTAAGTTCTGATACTGAAGTCTTCCTCAGTCCATAAAAATGAGACCAAGTAAAAATTTTAGAGAAGCACCAAGGGTTAGACTTTCTCCTTGATAAAGTCAATTTCATTTTCATTCGAATTTAAACGAAATTCGCTAGAGTACTTCACATAATGGTTAACAGAGGGTATAGGGTGATTCCTCTTTGCTGAAAACACATAGAAAACTTGACAACATTGAAAATAATAATTACTTAGAGGCACTAAATATTGACCAGTGAGACAAACAATTGAGAAGCATTTGCTGTTTAAAAGCTGCTAAATGATTGAGAAAATACAAGCTGAATCTATCACCATCTTGCCTGGAGCTGTTTCTGCCCCCTTCTGCTCCACTCCCTGCTTGGTCATGGAAAACTATAGCTTTACTGGCTTTGGGTTTTTAGTAAACCCAGCAGCGTTACTGTTGTGCATGGCAAGCTGGATTTGGAGTGGGAACAGGGGATAAGCCCATAACTTTGCCAACTAAAATTGGCAGACTCCAGTTTGAAAGAGATGGAGAAATTTGACAGGTATTCTAGTTCAGGATTGTACTCTTAGTTCTCAAAGGGCCAAATAAAAGGAAGGATTTTAGTAGTGAGACCCAGAAGTGACAAATCCATAGAAGTGTTGAAAGAAGTTCCAAACTCCTATCTAGATAACTACACATTCTATAGCTGTGTATGTATAAACTATACGTCCATGGGCATGACCTGAAAGAATCAAGAAAAATCTGAGAGAAATTGATAACTGTCTGAGAATTTCACTGCATTTCTTTATTTATAAGCAGCAAGCTCAGCGAAAGGCAAAAGTTTTATATGACTAGCAGGCAAAAAAAAAGAACATATTGGTTGATAACATTTATAAAAACAATCATGACCTTCAGAAAAATAAAAGACAATTCAGAATTACTATGTTAACTAAAATGTTTGGTTTTAACCAAAACTATTAAACATGAAAATAAACAGGAAAGTCTGAGAATATAGCACCATATAGCAATGGCAGTCAATAAAAACTTGCTTCGAATGAGCCCAGATACTGGATTTATCAGACACTGACAGTGAAAGCTACTAATACAGTGATGAAAAAGAAGTAAAAGTTACATCTAAGAAGTACAATAATTGAAATGAAGATAAATAACAGATGGGCTCCTGAACAGATTTGAGGTGGCAAAAAACGAAGCAATGATTAGTGGAACATGTAGATGGAAAATCAAGGATGACAGACTTTAATGATTGCATTTAAAAAGTCTTAAAAATAAAATATTTTGAAATAAATTAACAAAAGTTGTATAAGATCTGTAAAATGAAAGTTATAAAACATTGCTGATAGAAATTAAAGAAGGCCTGAATGAATAGAGCGATATACTATGCCAAAGGACAGAAGACTTACAATCTTAAATGGTAATTCACCCCAAAGTGACCTACAAGTTTAATGCAATTCTTATCAAAATGTCTCAGCAAGTTTTTAAGATGGATCAACTGACCTACATTTTACATGTTAAAAAAGAATCACTACTATGTATTATTTCCATAAAAATAATGTTAGATTTACTGGAGACTTGCAAAGATTATACAGTTACTATATTCTAATCCTCCCACTTCCCAAAAAGTTAGCAACTTGCAAGACAATGGTTTCTTTACCAAATTTCAAAAGTTGACATTGTTTCACTATAATTGCCTAAAGTAAGTACTTTATTCATATTTCTCCAGTTTTTTTACTGATGTTCTTTTTGTCTTTAGCTTTATAGTATCTACACATTTTCCCACTTTTTTTTTTTTCTCACTGCCTTCAATAAAGATTGTCATACATTTTAATTCGGTTAGATTTATTTCTCACCATATGCTTTATATATTCAGTTCCTACATCTTCATTAAAAAATACATACAGTAAAAGTCAGTCAGATGCATAGAGTAACATATCCACCACCATCATATCATACAGAACAATTTCGCCACCCTAGACATCTTTTTAAGCAACCAATTTATAGTCAATGGCTCTTTCCTCTCCTAACTTCTGACAACAACAGGTCTTTTTTTCTGTTCCAAAAATGTAGCCGTTTACAGAATATCGTATAAACACGATCACAAAATATGTAGCCTTTTGGGTCTAAATTATTTTCCTTAAAAGTGCATTTAAGTTCATTTTCATGTGAATAAATTGTTCATTCCTCTTTATGGATGTACCACAGATTTTTTAAAATTCCATTGGCCGGGCGCGGTGGCTCAAGCCTGTAATCTCAGCACTTTGGGAGGCCGAGACGGGCGAATCACGAGGTCAGGAGATAGAGACCATCCTGGCTAACACGCTGAAACCCCGTCTCTACTAAAAAAATACAAAAAACTAGCCGGGCTAGGTGGCGAGCGCCTGTAGTCCCAGCTACTCAGGAGGCTGAGGCAGAAGAATGGTGTGAACCCGGGAGGCGGAGCTTGCAGTGAGCTGAGATCCCGCCACTGCACTCCAGCCTAGGCGATACAATGAGACTCGGTCTCAAAAAAATAAATAAATAAATAAAATTCCATTGATCTGTTGAAGGATGTATGAGTTGCTTCTAAATTTTGGAGTTCATAAATAAAGGTGATTTAAGTATCTGCAAATAGGTTTTTGTATTAGCATAAGTTAATGGTCCTGAGTAATAATGAATATTACGATTGCTAGATTATATTGTAAAGGGATGTTTTTTTTTTTTTTTTTTTTTTTTTCTTTTCTAATACTAAACGTTTATTAAGCACTTTTATATAATAGGTAAATTATATATTAAAAATATATAACAATTTTCTGATTGAGATATGAAGAGCCTATTATTGAAATATTGCTGACTCTATTTTGCAGATGAAAAAAATGAGACTCAGAGATCAAGTAACATCCTTGAAGCTACACAAGTATTCAACGATCATATCAAAATTTAAATCCCAGTCAGCTTAAATGTTGAAGCTTCTGACTTTGGGTGCTCTGCTTCATGAAGAGGTCTGTAATGAAATGATGTGATTTATTTTTTTTTTTTTTTTTTATTATACTTTAAGTTCTAGGGTACATGTGCATAACGTGCAGGTTACATATGTATACATGTGCCATGTTGGTGTGCTGCACCCATCAACTCGTCAGCACCCATCAATTCATCATTTATATCAGGTATAACTCCCCAATGCAATCCCTCCCCCCTCCCCCCTCCCCCATGATAGGCCCCAGTGTGTGATGTTCCCCTTCCCGAGTCCAAGTGAGCTCATTGTTCAGTTCCCACCTATGAGTGAGAACATGCGGTGTTTGGTTTTCTCTTCTTGTGATAATTTGCTAAGAATGATGGTTTCCAGCTGCATCCATGTCTCTACAAAGGACGCAAACTCATCCTTTTTTATGGCTGCATAGTATTCCATGGTGTATATGTGCCACATTTTCTTAATCCAGTCTGTCACTGATGGACATTTGGGTTGATTCCAAGTCTTTGCTATTGTGAATAGTGCCGCAATAAACATACGTGTGCATGTGTCTTTGTAGTAGCATAATTTATAATCCTTTGGGTATATACCCAGTAGTGGGATGGCTGGGTCATATGGTACATCTAGTTCTAGGTCCTTGAGGAATCGCCATACTGTTTTCCATAATGGTTGAACTAGTTTACAATCCCACCAACAGTGTAAAAGTGTTCCTATTTCTCCACATCCCCTCCAACACCTGTTGTTTCCTGATTTTTTAATGATTGCCATTCTAACTGGTGTGAGATGGTATCTCATTGTGGTTTTGATTTGCATTTCTCTGATGGCCAGTGATGATGAGCATTTTTTCATGTGTCTGTTGGCTGTATGAATGTCTTCTTTTGAGAAATGTCTGTTCATATCCTTTCCCCACTTTTGGATGGGGTTGTTTGTTTTTTTTTTTGTATATTTGTTTGAGTTCTTTGTAGATTCTGGAAATGAGCCCTTTGTCAGATGAGTAGATTGCAAAAATTTTCTCCCATTCTGTAGGTTGCCTGTTCACTCTGATGGTAGTTTCTTTTGCTGTGCAGAAGCTCTTTAGTTTAATGAGATCCCATTTGTCAATTTTGGCTTTTGCTGCCGTTGCTTAACCTTATAATAAACTACCAAATTGTTTTTCCAAAGTCTCTGTACCATTGTCACAAGCAAAGAAAATGTTCTTGGGACTCTGCCTCCTTAACAGCATTTGGTATCGCTATTTTATTTTTCCTAGCCATCACAGTAGTTATTTAGAGATTTTTTCAGAATGGTTTTAATACCTGTATCCTTAAAGTTCCTGATTAAATATTTTTCCCACTGTATAACTGTTTTCTTCTTGAGAAGTTGTAAGAGTTTATTTTATATTCTGGATAAAAGTTCATACCAGATATATAGCATATGAATATTGTGCCCTAACTTTGGCCTGCTTTTCAGTAACTTAAAATTTCACAAAACAAAAAGTTTTAAGTGTAATAATGTCCAAATTATCAACTATTGTTTTTCCTTTTACAGATATGTTTTTGATGCCATGTATAAAAACTCACTAAAAATTCAAGATCATCAGTTTTTGTACTATTTTTTCTAGAAATTATATGTTTCCCTTTCTTATTTAGGTCTACAATTCATTTTACGTCAATTTTTATATGAATTGAGATGTATTTGTCAAACACCATTTGTTGAAAACTGATTTCTTAATTATACCTGCAACTTTGTCAAAAATCAGCTGACAATATTTGTGGGGATCTATTATTGGGACATCTATTCTCTTCCAATGATCAATGATCCTTTTCTAGACCAATTGATTAGTATAATTTTATATTAAGATTTAAATTAGGCTGGGCACAGTGTCTCACGCCTGTAATCCCAGCACTTTGGGAGGCCAAGGCGGGTAGATCACCTGAGGTCAAGAGATTTGAGACCAGCCCGGCCAACATGGTAAAACCCCATCTCTACTAAAACTACCAAAAATTATCCGGGCATAGTGGCGGGTGCCTGTAATCCCAGTTACTCAGAAGCTGAGACGTGAGAATCGCTTGAACTCCTCAGGAGGCAGAGGTTGCACTGAGCCGAGATCGTGCCATTACACTCCAGCCCGGGCGACAAGAGCGAAACTCCGTCTCAAGACAAAAAAAAAAAAAAAAAAAAAAAAAAAAAGTATGGTTTCTCCAGATTTCTTTTATCTTATTCATAAGTGAAATAATGATAAAGATTATTTTTAGACAAGGCATCCAGTTATTGTTCTATTCACTTTTTATTTTCATGGCTGAAACTACTTATGCCGCTAAAAAATATTGAAAGTTTAAACTGGGTATTACTAATCCTGTTGAAAAAGCTAGGATTTTTTTTTTAAACCTATATTTGATAAATCAAACAGTTAAAATAAATAAATTTTATCAAAACTTTGGCCTTTCACATTTGCATTACAATTATGTTTTTCTAACTGGCTTCTGTCGCACATGAAGCAAACTTGGGTTGGGAAGATAAAGGGCAGAAATCTGAGGAATGAAAGATAAAAAGGATCACCAAGTGTGAGAAAAAATATCAAAAAAAGTAAATATACCTACAAAATAGTGATTCTTTTAATTTTAAATGACCTGTCAATTTGTATTCTGCTTAAAAATTTTCCCGACATTGACCTACAAACTCTCATTTTTGTCCATAGTACAAATATGTATCTGCTATCTCCAAAGTGACAAGGAGCCAGTGAAAATTACTGCCAACTTTCCTTTCTCTGCTGCTATTTCTGAAAAATTACTTTTTTTATCACAGTAGGAAAAAAAAAAAAAAAAAAAAAAAAAAAAAAAAAAAAAAAAAAAAAAAAGCAAGCATCTTGCTAACACTTAACTTCCTCTCAAGAAAATCAGTTCATTCCAGGAAGGGAACTATAGATTAGTATAGAAAAATGTGGATAATTTGTCTGAAAAAAATTTATAGGGAAATTTAGGATTATTATGCTTATTATAAATTTATTTTAAATTTTTGCAGTATTTATATGTGTAATTAAATAGTTTCCTTGGGTAAATAGTATTGACTTTAAAACAGTTTTTTAAAGAATCTGACTTTCTCTGTCTCCAAGGCTGTGTCCTAATTCTGCACAAAGGCAACCTCTGAATTGAACGACTATAATCTATCCCTAGAACCTTACGCACCTTGCCCTCTTATACTCAAAACACTAGCTTTCCATGAAAAAATAGGTTTCATGGATTATTTCAAAGGTGAAATTAGATTTTGGGAATACATATGAAATAAGTATTTAATATATATTTAGTTTTTATGACAAAACTCTTACTCAACTAATCTACTTTAGTACCCAATTACACTCTTGTAGTCATTTCAAAATCATAGAACCTTGATCCTAGATGCTATTAGGAACCAAATTTTAAAACCTAAATACATGCTGCCTCTTGTGGCAATTTCCTTATGTCATGTTACCATGACTAAACAAAGGAAACATACTTGATAAAAAAAACATATACAATCTAATCCAACCTCTATTTAAAATTTACTGAATGCTATTGATGTTGTTGATGCTCTACAAGTACTGTTATCATCTTCATCATTATGTGAGGCACAAATCATTTGACCAATCTTTCCCCAAAATACATTGTTGATTATCCTTTTATAAATTTCTATTTCTTCAGAAACTCAAGGAAAAGAGGGTAGAAATTTTTACAATTTTCGAATTAAACTTGGCTGGGCTCAGCGACTCAGGCTTGTAATCTCAGCACTTTGGGAGGCTGAGTTCGGAGGATACCTTGAGTCCAGGAGTTTGAGACCACCCTGGGCAACATAGAGAGATTCTATCTCTAAAATAATAATAATAATAATAATAATAATAATAATAATAATAATAGTTAAATTTGGCTATAAACTCTGGCTCTTGATAAATGCATTCACTTTTTATAATTTCTGTACTGTTTCTGTTTGACTCAGGATTATCTGAACATTTTTCAGTCCTTCCCTTTTTTGCATAACTGCAATGCACACTTGCATACTTTTTAAAGATGTTAACAGACTACATACGATAACATTCTTGTGTATGTACTAGAAAATTTGGCATAATAGAGGAGTTTTAGCTTTTAAAAATGCAAATACTTATAACCACATATTAATCATTCCCATGTCTATTAACAAGTAGTCCTTAGACTCCTGCAATTTTGTTGGGCCATTTTCCTTCCTCCACTCTGCTCATTTCTTCAGATGTGGAGCTATAATAACTGCAAGCAATGTAAAATTTCTATCATTTCCTTTCAATGTATAAAATGACTCTTCTTGATTTCTCCTCTTTGTTCTGTTTTCTCATCTAAAATTTGATCATAATTTTTACCCATACAGAAACAGTTTCTTCTCAAAAGTAATTCAGTGTCAATTTAAAATATATATAGTAGTATATACATTTTAAACACCTACAAAATTTAAATTTTTCCAGATTTTTAGTACAGATAAATTATATATGGGATCAACTCTATTTTCCATTTTTTTAACATAGCAAGTAAGAATTTAGCAAGCTAGAACATTCTTACTTTCTCCTCTGTGTATGTTTGTATTGAGTTCTTTCTTAAAAGAAGTAATTCTATTAAGATTTAATTATAATAGCTGATGAAATCAATTACCATTACCTTTCTAAACAATTTGGTTCATCTTACCAAAATTCAAAGCCTCCTATATTTCATCACTTTTGAGAGCTCAATTAATTGGAAGAGTTGAATTATTATTTTCTGCTCTTCTTCCTTCCATTAATGTTTACTGAAACTAATTGAAGATTATATTAATGTAAATTATAAAACTAAGAAGGAAATGTTTCATTTAACAAAGTAATTACAATGTAAAAGCAGTATTTTGATTAATTATGGTGGTTAAATTAAAACTCCTTAAATAAAAAAAAATTACTTGTTTTTTCTTATTAAAGTGTTACTGATGCCATGCAGAATAATACCTAAAAAGGTTTTGGAAGTTGGCTTGAAATTGAAGGGTAGACTAAATATTATCAAGGAACCTATCTCAAAAAGACAACAAGGTAAGAGACAGTTCTCAAAGTTGTCACCTGGACAGTTCAGAGGCTAGGGTTTTCTAGAAATAATTTGGCAAGCAGGAGGCTAGGGAATGGGTGCTTACAAATCATGTAACCTCAGGATCAGTAAATGATTATAGAAAGGCAAGCTAAGGAAAAATGGCTGGTTATGATTTAACTATGCCTATATTTTAGCAGAATTAAGATCTTTTCCATAATCCTAAACTTGTGGATTTTCATTAGTATTAAAAGAAGAGTTTGGTTCCTGAACAAGGGACAAAGTATAGACAAATAATCTTGGAAAATTAGGTGGATGATGAAACCTAAAATTAATATTGAAAACTGCTCTTACTTTTGCACCAACTTAATAGCAAGAAAGTATAAAAAGTTTGAAGAACAGATTTACTGAAGCTTAAATTTATTTATCTCTAGTTGCAACTTGGCAGCTATTTTAAAAGCTCAAAGATAATCACCACGCGCGGGGTGTGGTGACTCACGCCTGTAACGCCAGCACTTTGGGAGGCCAAGGTGTGCAGATCACGAGGTCAGGAGATTGAGAGCAACCTGGCCAACATGGTGAAACCCCATCTCTACTAAAAACACAAAAATTAGCACTGTGGGAGGCCGAGATGGGTGGATCACCTGAGGTCAGGAGTTCGAAATCAGCCTGGCCAGCATGGTGAAACCCCGTCTCTATTAAAGATATATAAAAATTAGCCGGGCATGGTGATGGGTGCCTATACACCCAACTACTTAGGAGGCTGAGGCAGAAGAATCGCTTGAACCCAGGAAACGAAGGTTGCACTGAGCTGAGGTCACATGCCATTGCACTCCAGCCTGGGCAACAAAAGCGAAACTCCATCCCAGAAAAAAAAAATTAGCCTGGCATGGTGGCGTGCACCTTGTAGTCCCAGCTACATGGGAGGCTTAGGCAGGACAGTTGCTTGAACCCAGGAAGCAGAGACTGCAGTGAGCCAAGACTGCACCACTGCACTCCAGCCTGGGTGACAGAACGAGACTCTGTCTCAAAAAAAAGAAAAAGAAAAGATTATCATCATTCTGTTCTAAGCGATTTTTTAAATTTTATTTTGCAAATATTCTCTCATTTTGTTGTTGCCACTGTTGTTCTTTCTGCTTTCTCACTTGTTTCCAAGAGCTCTCTGATCCTTTCCATAACATTTCATGCTTTTTTTTATGTTTGTACTGTAACTGCCCAATGCGTTCACCTTTACCTGCTGCCTAAACAGAGCCAATTTATCAAGACAGGGGAATTTCAATAAAGAGTATTTCAAACAGAGATGGCTGTGTGGGAGACTGGAGTTTTATTATTACTCAAATTAGTCTCTCCTTTGGGAATCAGTGTTTTTAAGGATAATTTGGTGGTGGAGGAAGGCTAGTGGATGACTGGTTGGGTCAGAGATAAAATCAGGGAATTGAAGCTGCCTCTTCCACTGAGTCAGTTCCTGAGTAGGAGCCACAAGATCAGATGCTCCAGTTTATCAGTCTGGGTGGTGCCTGCCTGATCTATGAAGTGTAGGGTCTGCAAAATATCTTAACCACTGATCTTAGGAGCAGTTTAAGGAGGGTCAGAATCTTATAGCCTCCAACTGCAAGACTCCTAAACTATAATTTTTAATCTTGAGGCTAATTTGTTAGTCCTACAAAGGCAGGCTAGTCCCCAGGCAAAAAGAAGGTTTGCTTTGGGAAAGGGCTGTTACAGTCTTTGTTTTAAACTGTAAACTAAGTAATTCCCAAAGTTAGTACAGCCTACGCCCAGGAATGAACAAGGCTAGTTTGGAGATTAGAAGCAAGATGGAATCGCTTAGGTCAGATCTCTTTCACTGTCTTAGTTATAATTTTGCAGCGGTGGTTTCGGTACAAACTATATTCTTATCCTCCTTAGGCTATTAAATACAGTTATTGTTTTGTTTAATTTAATTTAATTTAGGAGAGCTAAATAATTAAACATGAAGCCAAAGTATATAAGAAAGTGGCAGTCTTTTATTTGAAAATATGCGCACACTCTCGGGCGAGGTTCTCTGGTCCTCAGGTGTTGGGGGTCAGGGAAGTCGCGCCCACGCTCTCGCGTGAGGTTCTCCGGGGTCCACAAGTTAAGAGGGGCTGAAGAAGTCACGCCAGCTCCTGCGGGCGATGGACTTTTATGCATTGGTACTGGAAGGGGGAGGGCAGTGGGCGGGATAAGGGCGTGATATGGGCATCTCCATAGGCGTGGCCGGGTAAGTTTCCATCTCTTCGGCTTGACGTCACCTGGCGCATGCTCGGTTCATCTGCATCTTCCTGGGCGCGGGCTGCATTTTCCCGCGCGGGAAAGTTGGTGAAGAAGAACCCAGAAGTAACATGGATTGTGCCTTCTTGTTCACCTTCCTCCATCTTGTCCTTTCTCCCTCACCCAAACAGTTATCTGTGAAGTTTCTTCTGGGTCTGGCATTACGTTTTTCATTTGGAATTCCTTTTTACTCTGACTCTTTTATTCTTTCTCATCCAAATTGGATACTCTTATTTATATTTTCTATTTATTTTCTACCATTTGAATGAAATCTAGGGAGAAAGGGGATGTAAATATATGTGGCTAACTCACGTTTATTTTTTCCAAATATAATATTTCATTTAAAAATTTATTTACTTTTCAATTAAAATCTCAATTCAGCCTTTAAAAACTAAGGATTTGAGTATCTGCCCTACCTATCTTAGAAGGCTAGTATGACTATTATAAGCATATACATAAGTAAGCTTTATTATAGATTTAAGTTAGTATTCACATTAAACTAATCTAGAGATAAGCCCTTCATATTTCAGCAGTTGTGACTTAAGCTGCATTCTCAATTTATAAATAAAAGTATAAATTGTATCAGCATGAGATGTTCATGGTTTTTCATAGAAGATGTGTGGCTTACATGATACTCACAGAAAGTCTTCCAGTGAAGATATATTACCATGACTATCCCCAGAGCTTATGCAGTAAATTCCCCCAAAGCCATACACATAGCAAGGATAAAAATAAAGGTTATCTATGTTTATTACTTGCCTGTCACTATCGAGTCCCATAGCTTTTTTTTTATAATTCATGTTCAAATTTTTCAAAAAGACAAAATTAGAATTAAAATATTGAAAGAGGCATAGACTAATTTAGTAAATTTGTATATTTATACATATTTATATGGATTTATACACACACACACAGAGAGAGAGAGAGCAAGCGACATTTATACACTGCAGGAGCGGAAACAAAAATCTTCCTCTACTTATAGTTCTCAGTTGGAAGGCTGCAAAATAGATGGGCCAAAGACAGATTAACAAAAGAAGCACAGAAGATTATTAGCATATGCATCGCATGGGTAACACACGGGAGAACCCAGAGATGAACAAATGAAAGGATCTTTTAGAAGTTAGGCTTACATAATGTTTTAGTTTAAAGCATAGGGGGTTTGGGGCTTCTTGGCCAGGGAAGTATGTTATGTGAGGGTGATTAGAAAAAGCTTTGCGCCGGGCGCGGTGGCTCAAGCCTGTAATCCCAGCACTTTGGGAGGCCGAGACGGGCGGATCACGAGGTCAGGAGATCGAGACCATCCTGGCTAACACGGTGAAACCCCATCTCTACTAAAAATACAAAAAAAAAGACTAGCCGGGCGAGGTGGCGGCGCCTGTAGTCCCAGCTACTCGGGAGGCTGAGGCAGGAGAATGGCGTGAACCCGGGAGGCGGAGCTTGCAGTGAGCTGAGATCCGGCCACTGCACTCCAGCCTGGGTGACAGCGCGACACTCCGTCTCAAAAAAAAAAAAAAAAAAAAAAGAAAAAGCTTTGCAAACAAGGTTAGCTTAGTAAGGTTTGTTAAGCAGATTTAAGTTAGTACTTTCTCCACTAACAAGTTGTGTCCTTCCCTTCCTGGTAGGGAGGAGAGAGACATCTCTACGAATGGCAATTTCCTTTTTAAATGTAAGTTTTCTATACAAAAGGAAAATTTTTACTCTGTTTTTAGAGCTTTTCCTAGTATGCTGGTTGCTAAGGGCCTTTAGCTCAAAATAATTCACATGCTAAAGAGGCATATTTTGGAGTTGACTATTCTAGCTTATATCAATGCATAACTTGCTAATATTTATGCACATCTATGCTATTAAGTAAAATTTATCTATTTATATACCTACCTGTCAATATACCCGAGGAGGGAAAAAGAAAGGAAACACATCAATATTTAATGGAGCTGACTTTAAATATTGATTTGATGGGATTCAAGACATGCTACCCCAAAATATGGCACCTTGACATGTGAGAAAACCACAGAAGCAGCAAGGTCTCTATTACCTTCTCCCTGCCTGAAGCTGGCCATAAAACATAGGAAGAATTCTCTGACATTCTCCTGAAGCAAGTCACAAGACCTTCATTTGGGAAGTGCCCTCTCTATACCGAAAAGAAAGGAAAAGAGACGAATTTCAAAAAACAGGCCTTGCTAAGTTTCCTATCATTTATTATCCTTGAACATGTTTTTTGTTTTTTATCCAATTATATTTCCCCAGTACTATATCAAACCTAGCATAAAAAACATACAGGTCTACCCATGTCTTCAGGTCTTCATTTTCTTATAAACGTTCATGTGTCATTTAAAACTTACATTAAATAGATATGTATAGCTTTCTCTTGTCAATTTGTCTTTTGTTAAAGATGCCTCAGCCATAAACCTAAGATGATTAGAAAAGATATTTGGTTTTTCCAACAGATTATTCTACAGGTGGTTTATATTTTGTACTGTATACTATATATGTGTGTGTGTGTGTGTGTGTGTGTGTGTGTGTGTGTGTGTGTGCATTTCAATTCTTCAAGATTTCTGTAATGATTATAAATGTTATATTATAAAATAATATATAGTTTTAAGATGAAATTCAGCTGATACAGGACTATCATGCTGCAGAGATAAAGAACTCTTGTTATTACTGTATTGGGACATAACAAATTTTGAAAGATCTTTTAGTTTACTAAATAATGACTTTAGTAAATCAATCACTTGCCTAAAAGATTTTATTTGGTTTTAAGTAAGTAGGAATAACCGTATAATGAATGAATCATTCTTCTCTCAGTTTCAGAGTTAGTTATAAGATATGGTAAATAATAAGTAAAGGGACTGCTTTCATTCCTTTTACCAACAATGCATGGCTCAGAACATGAGAAAAGTTAGAAATAATTTTTGACTGCTCAGTTCTGTGGACCCAATGGTTTTTTTTTTTTTTTTTTTTTTTTTTTTTTTTTTTTTTTTTTTTTTTAAATAAGTAACAATGGATACTGAAAGACTTTTTGTTTCCACAGTACTTTAACATGATTTATTCAAATTTGATACAGGGAGTGGAGAAAGATAAACTTTTCACTTTTCACTAGCATTAGTAAAATAAAGAATAATAATTACTTAAGCTTCTAATCTTTAAAATTTATCTATAGGAATTAACTACTTCTTTACATGTGTTGTGAAAGAGCCATTAAGCAGTGCTCACATTTCAAACATTTTGCACATGTAAAGGCTTCACATCAGAGCCAAGCGTAGTGAATGTATGAATCGAATTGAGTAATCTTTGATGAATACTTATTTTGCGTAATAGAAAATATAGCTGCTGTTGTTTTTTTCAAAACGAAAATAACATTTTTTTCTACTTTAAAATCCATTGACTCTGAGAAGAGAAGCCACAACAATAAAATAACTTCCAGATTAAAATCAGAATAATGGCAAATTCATACTTTAGTATTTTACTGTAGCATTTAGTATTTAGTATCTTACTTTATATAATACTGTAAAAAGTATTTCTATTAAGTTATTATACTTAAAAGATTAGAATTATATATATATTTCCTGAAAAGCATTCAGTAAATTTACTTATTTCCACTAGCTATTAACACAATTATTGTAATTGTTAATTCATTTTGTTTGTTTGCCAAATGTGTCAAGATTTTTAAAATTCTCTTCTGAAAATTAAAAATGGTTAAATATAATTAATTCTGCCAAAGTAAAAGGCAATGAGATGGCATGTAATAAACAGTTTGGCTGAGCTTTATTTCCCATTCCTGGGTGATAACCTTTAAATCTTTAGAATTTATCAAGGGGTAGCAGCATCTTTTGTTATTTATGGTGAACCCCTCGGACCACATCTGATAGTCTGTGCTAATGAGCTGACCCCGAATGGAGGTTGGTTACCCAGAAAGACCATTCATGGGAAAGGAAGGCTGAGACTTTCAGCTTCATGTTATCAGCCTACCTTCCAGAAGGGGAGGGAGGCTGAAAATTAAGTATAACCACATGGCCAATGATTTAATCATGACTACATATCAAAGCTGCAATAAAATCTCTGGACAAAGATCCTTGGATACGCTCCCCTGGTTGGAAATTCTCTGCATATTGTTATAAGTTTATGTGCCAGGAAGGTAATATGACCCTGAGAATTATGGAAGGTTCATTTTGGGGATGTTGCCAGACCTAACCTTATATGTTTATCCCTTTGGCCTGTTTTTATTTGTATCATTTTGTTCTAATAATACTGAGATCATAAGTAGAGTACTTTCCTACATTTTGTGAATCACTCTAACTGTCAAATCTAAGGAAATATCAAAACATTCCAAATTTGCAGCTAGCTTGTGAGAAGTGACAGTGGTCTAGAGACATCCAAACTTGTGGGTGCTATCTAAAGTAAGGGCAAGCATGTGTAGGACTATGTCCTTAACTGTGAAGTTCAGTCTAATTCCTTGTAGTTAGTGTTAGAAGCCATTGCAAATGGAGATTCAGTATCTATTTGAGACATCAGATACTCTCTTCAAAATTCTCCCTTTTGTCAAATTATTATGACTCATCTAAGTTTCCATTTCAATTTTTGGCATAAGAGGAATGCCTGCTTTCTTTAGCAAATAGGTTAGACTGCCCGATCTGATTTACTAATGGCTACAATCTTTATTCCAGACAAGAGCTAAGATAGAAAGTCACATTTGTCCACTTCTTAATATATTCCATTATCAGGATTTCACTGGATGCCTAGCCTCGAGATGACATCAAAATTACTCTTTCTATAATCTGATATTTTCCATCGTTTTTTCAATTACAAGTCAATATTAATAGAAAACAAAAATGAAGGGAAGGTAAAACAAAGATACAGAAAAAAAAAACAAAAACAGAAGAAAGGAAGAAAAATAAATGAGATAAGTATTCATGTATGACTAGTATATTGTCTCTGAAAACAACTCTAAAAGTAAGCCCCCAAATCATTTGAAACAATGCAACATCACCTGAAAAAAAAAGTGTTGCTTTCTAATTTTTCTATTTTCCAAAGTATTTGATATTTAAATTCAAATGTGAGTAAGTTCAGTCTCAATGCATTATTTCATTCTTTAAAAGTTGTTGGTAAATGAAATGTGCAGAAGCTGGGTGGCGGTTACAATTCACTATATATATATTCACATATACTTTTATATATTCAAATACATTTTTATATATTCATATTTGATATATTCATATATATTCATATAAAGAGAGAGGACATGGTATCAAATGCAGGCTATTGTCAATTTTACTTGGTCATCACTAAAGCCAAAATCTGAGATATTGTTAACCTTTAAGGCAACAGTGGGGAATGTAAAGAGAACAAAACTAGGGTTTAAAAAAACAGTCCTAATTGCATATTACAGAAATAATGCTTTATTTCTGATAAAATGTAGCTCAACAGAAAGATGTTCTATATAAAAGCAGAAAGAAATTAATGATGCCAAAGCTATTTATATCCATTTTCTTGAGTAGTAGGTAGCAAAATGGAATTGTCTAAGTCTCTGTTTTTTTGAAAAAGATGATTCTGCAATGTGGCTAAATTGTCTGCCATACAAGCTCCTGGATTTCCAGATATTCATGCAAACCATTGTGTAATATGTATTAAAATATTAATAAAATAAAATTATAGATGAATAAACTATAAATGTAGATCATTCTATCATTTAATAAAACTTGAGATGTATTTTATGTGACTTCAGTTTGTTCTGTTTTGTCAATTTCTTCATGCATTTAAATATTTTATACTTCTATTAGTCTGTTCAGGGTGCCATGAAAAAATACCAACAGACTGAGTGGCTTAACTAACAGAAATTTCCTTTCTCACAACTTTGGAAGCTAGAAGTCACATATCAATATGTCATCAAGATTGGGAACTGGTGAAGGCTCCCTTTCTGGCCTGCATATGCCACCTTCTTATGATGTCCTCACACGGCCTTTTCTGTGTGCACTAGTGGAGCAAGAAAGGTTTCTGGAATTTCTCCTCTCCTTATAAGAACATTAATCATGTTGAATTCGCGTCCCATCTTTATGATCTCATTTTACCTTAATTACCTTTCCAAAGGCCCTGTCTCCAAATATCATCACATTACAGGTAAGGGTTTCAACTTACAAAGTATGAGGGGACAGAATTCAGTACAGAATACTACACAATAAAGTGATTTATTGTCTCCTAATCCCAGGATCTATTCAGGAAACATTTTAAATTAAAATTAGTTCTGAGAGAGTTGCTTGCTTGTAGATAAATTTTGGAAGTAAGTCTCTTCAAAAGTCATTTTTTCAATGTACAATGCTGAAAATATAGTGACTTTTTTTTGCATAATATGAACACTTGCATTTCTATTATATTTATATCCCTGAAAGAGGGAAACATGAATACTATTTCATATCTAACAGAGAATACAAATTGCCCACAATCATATTATGGTAATTTGACCAATACGAAAAATCAAGTAGCAATAAAGCCGGAACCAAGTACCTGATTCCTTATTGCTATTAGAAACAGTCGGCAATTTTGCCACCATTTTTAAAGCAAGACAGATAGAAGTCAAGGGAATTCAATTTAATTGGAAGAGTTAGAAGGAAAGGGAAAGACAGTGAATAACTGATCTTATTTATGTTAATGGTTTTGAGAGTACTATTATTCCTAAAGTAAAAGTCTACTCCCTCCTCCCAACTAGAAAATTATGAGATTTTCTATTTATGTATTCACTTATTTATTTTTGAGATGGAGTCTTGTTCTGTTGCCCAAGCTGGAGCGCAGTGGCACGATCTTGGCTCACCACAACCTCCACCCACCATGTTCAAGCAATTCTCCTGTCTCTGCCCCCTGAGTAGCTGGGATTACAGGCATGTCGCACCATGCCTGGCTAATTTTTGTATTTTTAGTAGAGCATGGTTTCACGATGTTGACCAGGCTGGTCTCAAACTCCTGACCTCAGGTGATATACCCACTTTGGCCTCCCAAAGTGCTGGAATTATAGGCAGGAGCCATGATGCCCGGCTGAAAATTATGAGATTTTCAATAGCTCGTTTTCTCAGGTTTGTAAGAGGGGGGATACAGAATGTCTTAGTTGAGAAGATAAAATACAAGGAGGATATAGAACCTAACTTTAATTATTTTTATATAGTGCCTGGAAAACTAGATCTGATTGATCCCAAAGCAGATGTCAGTAGTAAGAAGAAGCAAAATAAGGTGCCATTTGAAAATTACCCTTAACTTTATAATACTAGCCAAGTATCTAATTAAATTCATGTATGTCAAATAGATGAATTAAAAATCATTCTCATTTTGCATAATAAAATACCAAAGCTAGAGACAGAGTGCTTTGGATTGTATTGTTCCTCACAAGAAACCTTTATACTAACTCAGAATCAAGCGTTTCTATGAAAATCCTTTGTAGAAAGTATAACATGACTGGATTATCATTTCTTTTCAGCATAGCCTAGAAATTGAACAGGTGGTAGACTTACTACCACTGTGATTCTGACAGCTGCACTGACTTTCAGTAATTTAAGACAAAGGATAGTGCAATGTAAAGTAGGTTGTGTCACATACAGGAGTTTTTGTACAACGCATGCACGTTGATGCAGATTTTTTAGGAAATCATGAGCTATGGCTACTAAAGTCAATGTTCTATTATTTGGAAATTCTTCCATAAAAAATGTTTTGCACACCAATGATGCATTTAGCTTAACAAGTTGTCATGCTAGGCTTTGGACCCTTCAATTTCTGTTGCTTGGTATGAAAGCCCACATTTGGATGAAGTAGACATAACACTTTAAATTTTTCACCTAAGATTTTTTAAATCAGCAACTTGAAGTATTAAGGAGTCTCCACATATTCATATCCTGATGCCTATAATACCAGATTTTCAATTTCTCTACCTTGGTAAAACAGCTGCTGATCATATAGTCTATCTTACTGATGGGCACACTACCTTGGGAGTAATTCAAACACTGATTAAGAGTAATCAAACACTGATTAAAACATCAGAACCCCGACTCCTGAAATCCAGTCATTTTATATAGCTAGTTGCTGTAAGCAGAGTACTTAGTAATCAATGGTTTTCATTGTTGTGAAGGGTAGAAATTATTAAGAATTTTAACTTCTGCTTATAGCATTCTCTTTTATTTAAGTAGTTTTAAGTATAAAATTAAGTTTTTAAATTTTTTGTGTGGGGAAACCCACTTACTTTGGATGAGATTATTTTATATTCGCTCTGTATATATTCTGAAGTAGTTTTGCACAATGATTTTTAAGACAAGGTCTGCTAACATGCTGCTTTTAATTTATCACATAAAGGTAAAGAACACTTGTTAATAAATCTATAATTAACTTTCTTTAGGTGTCCATGGTCTGAAACATTTGTAGGGTTTTGATACAAGCTTAGTAATTATTCTCTTGTTAGTCTTTTTCTTTCAACCTCTTGATATTGTATAAATTCATCTTACCACCACATTGATTAACCTACAAAACCCACAATTCCCAGAAAATTGTACTGCTTTTGGTAAAATATACTACAAATACAAATAAGAATGTATTTGGATATATCAAAGAAAATATAAGATATTTTAATTATGTATGTCTTGACTGATTCTCCAAGAGGTTTACAGTTAAATCTATTGCAGGAATTTTAGTCAAAATATCAACTTGTTTGGTTGTCTTAGTATTGATACTAGTGTTGGAGGTAATGGGGAATTGAAAACAAAATATTAGAAGGGCTTTGGATGACCTTTTGAACATTTGGTAAGACCAGCTGCTTTTGGGTAACAAATTACTTGATTAGAATACTATGTTCTGTGGCAAGGAGCCTACGGCTACGGCTATTTTTTTGAAAGTCAATTATATGTCCAGAAAAAATATGTGAAGGGTATCATTCATTGAATGTATTTTACAGCATTCCCTAAGTCCCCGGGTAGCACTGCTGGCAGAAGTGTCTGTAGGAGAAGAGGCAAATCCATAGCAAGAATCAGTATGTACACGAGTCAGAACAATCTTCTCCTTCCTTCATGATTGAAAAGTCTTGATATGACAAGCTGCTTTCAAGTGCTTGGCTAGTCCTTACTAAGAATAGTTATACACTGAGGACTCATGGTATTTTCCTATTGCTGGTTGGTTGGACACACAGCAGTGGCAGGAAATAAATTAGCCCCAGTCAGGACAAGCCCATCTTGCTTAGCTCAAGTATAATTTCTGAGCCCCTTCTCAGCAATGAGCACTGTCTAGAAACAAAATACATGGGACACTGATATTCTATACTTCATGCTCATTGTGAAAGGTACATCAACGTATCTCTTCTTTACACTTCTTTGGCCTATACTAACCACGTTCTTCCCATATTTTGACTACCTCCCCAAACCGTGAGCCACTGCCCCAAATTTAACACAGACTTGTACCTCTGGCCATCTCTTCAGCTAAGCAAAGCAGACCAAGATGTAGTAGACAAATATCTACCCACTTAAAGAATTTCCATTTACCATCTTTCAGTATCATCTCAAATTGCCATGCAAATAATAAAACAATACCCTTTCATATCTGTCAGAATATCATGCAGGTATTTTCTTTCTCAGTCATGTAGTTAGAGAGAACACAGCAGGAAACCATAGGTGTGGATGAAGATAAATAAATCAATGTGTATGTGTGTGTGTGCACATTGCAAGAGAGGTAAGGCATTTACAATCCGATCTTTAATCAAATTCCAAGTAAGCAATACAGTTTTATTAACTATGGTGATTATGCTGTCCATTAGACCCCTAGAACTTATTCATCTTATAACTGAAAGTTTTGTACCCTTGACCAGCATCCCCCCATCTTCCCCATTCCCCTAGTTCCTGGCAACCACTGTTCTCCTCTCTGCTTATATGCTTTAGATTCTACACACAAGTGAGATCATACAGTATTTGTATTTCTGTGTCTGGCTCATTTCAATTAGCAAAATATCCTCCAGGTTCATCCAAGTTCCTGCAAATAGCGGGATTTCCTTGTTGTTGCTGTTGCTGTTGTTGTTGTTGTTTATGGTTGAACAACATTCGTGTGTGTGTATGTGTGTGCATTTTATATGCATACTACTTACTTTATTTATTCAGCCATCAACAGACTCTTAAGTTGCTTTCAAATCTTAACTATTTTTAAAATTCTGCAGTAAACATGGAAGTATACCTCTCCTCAAGATACTGATTTTATTTCCTTTAGATATATACACAGAAGTGGAATTGTTGGATCATATAGTAGTTGTATTTTTAATATTTGAGGAAACTTCATACTCTTTTCCACAATAGCTATCCCAAAGTACATTCCGACCAACAGTGTACAACAGCGCTCTCTTCTTCAAACCCTCATGAATATTTGTCATTTTTTGACTTTTTGATAACAATTGTCTTAACACACATGAAGAGATATCTCCTTGTGGTTTTAATTTGCATTTCTCTGATGATTCATATTGTTGAGAATCTTTTCATATATTCACTAGCAATTTTCATGTCTTCTCTGGAAAAATGTCTATTCAATGTAAGTCTCTTATTTTGAAGTGAGTGAGTTCTTAATGTATTTTGGATATTAACTCCTTATCAGCTATATGTTTTACAAATATTTTCTCCCATTTCATGCTTTACACTTTCATTTTGTGAACTGTATCCCTTGATGTGCAGAAGCTTTTTAGTTTGGTATAGTCCCACTTGTTTATTTTGCTTTTTATTACCTATGTGTCATATTGAAAATAATCATTGCCATATTCAAAATAATCATTTTTTTGGTGTCATATTCAAAATAATCATTGCCAAGACTAGTGTCAAGGAGTGTTTTTTTTTTTTTTTTTTTTTCTTACATTTTCTTCTAGGAGTTTCACAGTTTCAGGTCATATGCTCGTGTCAATAGATGCAGAGAAAGCATTGAAAAAATTCAACATTCTTTCATAATAAAAATCCAACATATTAGATATAGAGAGAATGTATCTGAGCACAATACAGACCACATATCATAAGTTCACAGTTACAATCATACTCAACTGTGAAAAACTGAAATATTTTCCTCTACAATCAGGGACAAGATGAGGGTAACCACTCTCTCCACTTCTAGCAAGATAATACTGCAGGAGGTCTGAGACAATGCACACAAGTGAATGAAGAACAATAGCAAAGTGAAAGAAAATTAAAATTTGTAAATAGGCAACTGATTAGAATCATTCAAATAGATGTAAGCAACGTGTGTATGCCTCAATGAGATAATAGGAAATTTTCCTGGAAAGCCAATAAGTAGCCATTCAAAAGTCAGGCAAAGAGAGCATTATGGGGATTGTGTGAGAGGGAGGGGATTCAGGCTTCCTGATAAGCAGTATCCAGGAGCCTTGTTGTTCCCAACAGAAAACTGTCCAAAAGTATTGAACTTAAAGAGGTCAGAATTTTAGTTCAAATGAAGATTTGTAGAAGCAGAAGAAGATCACTATGAAAAGAAATACATAAATTCTCTATTTTTAAAATTTGTAATAAAGAAACACCTTTGATATAATCTATAAATACATTGACTATGAGTAAAGATAAACATGTAAAAACTCTGCAGCTAATTTAGAACTTTGTTTCTACTAATCTCTGAGATATGTTTCTGTATGGGGTGGGAAGGGGAAGTGATGCATCTTATAATGTTTTAATAAGACAGCATCTGTTTGAATTAAGTTCTTCATGGTACATACTACCTGTAGGTGAACACAGCTGTCTTTCCCCATGAAGAAACATCTGTGATATTGCTATTGTCTATCCTATGAAATACCTATAAAGAGACAAAATTATGTATAAAGATCATTTCAACACAATGTAAAGGTGATGAGAGAGTTTAAAAAATACAGCAGTAACACTAAATTCCAACCTGTTCTCTGGATGGGGATTGCTTCTGAAACATCATCAGCCTGAGCTGAGGTTTACCTGACAAAATGTTACATATAAAAGTTAATTCTAATTTGTTAAACTCTCTTCATGAGAGAGTAACAAAATTCATGAGATTAAATATTCTACCTAGATATCTATTAGCTACTTATTCTTCAATATAAGGAATCTCCACCTCCTTTAATCTCCCTGTGGTTGTATCTCATAGCAAGCTTTCTCCTCTGGGTAGAAAGTGGTTTATATGATAAAACTAAAATGAGGTGCTCTATTCATCAATATATGCCCCAAAATAGAACCTTGTTTCTGTTAAGTTCTGAGATATATCACAAAATGCTAAACTTAAAATTCATAACTATTTGGATATTTTCATATATTTGGTTTTTGTCATCAGACTTTGAAATTATCAGAATTTTAGAACTAAAATATCAAGTCATAAAAGTCTCTAAAACATATGTTTTATATGACATATACATATGTTATATATAAATGTAAAACATATTTATTAGTGTGTACTCAAGTATGCCACAATACCAGGAAGTGGGTTTGAATATCACATGTAACTTTTTGTCTTTCACAGTTTAGAAGATAGCTTTCCTTTAGTTAAAAATAAATAGTTTATTTAAAGTTTATTAGAAGTTGGTTAATGGGACCAATGAAGGAAAATTTGCACGTGTAGATTATGCTATAAGGTTTTCTTTTTCACCAGTTCTTCAACATTCTTGGTGCCATTTTTGATACATATGTTTCACTGAGGTTCTACTGAATTGTGATAAATAGTAGTAATAAAAAGAATTACTAATACCTTAGTACATTACACTGCTTCTAGCCCTTAAGGAAAAACAAACAAACAAACAAACAAAAAAAAACACATGACATAGAAACTATCCAAGCTTGAATAACATTATTTTCTTCTGCATTTCTCAAAATTGGTAAAATAGGTTTTCTTTACCCAAATCCCTTTGAGATAGCATAAAAATAATTACATGGAAATGGAAAACATTTTTATCCAGGAAGATTATAATCAACCAATGACAACAGCATAACTTTACAAAAATAGAAATGAGCTAGTTCTCAGCAGAACTGGTTTTGGACATTAAACTTAACTGATGTAACCTTTCTGGGTTTCAGTTTTCTCCTATGTAAATAGGCAAGGTTATATTCACTTTCATCTCCCTTCTTGGGTGTGCTGAGAATCAAATGATTAGCATAATAGGTATAAAAGTTTTTGAGAAAATTCAAACTTTGATGATAAAAGTTAAGATAATGCTGCACAGTCAAGACATGATAGAAATGTCAACAGAGGCTGAGCCTTCTTTCCATTCAATGCAGAGGACCACAGAAGGATGATCATACCGAGCATGCACAATGAGAAATTTTGATGAAAAGCCCTCAAAAATACCCACCCTCCAAGACTACTAATATATTTTCTATTGGTAATGAAATCTGGCCAACAGAATGAGAGGTAATTAATCAGTGTTTGTCCTTACTGTAAATGAAGAACAGAATGAGCAATAATAGCACTGTGTGGAGTAATTACTAAGAATATTAAAGAGGTAAGAATGGCTTGGCTCACAGTCTTACAAAAATTCAGTCAATGAATCTGAAGAAAAATATTCCCTCAATGACCATTTACAATCATTTGACTAAAAGCAAGGAGATTAATATCTATTTATTGTGATTTGAAAGACAAGGAAAAGTCACAAAACAACTTTGATCATACAGTAAATAAAATTTTAATTATAACTTCTTAATAACCTTTCATAAAGGAGTCATCTTTAATCCTCAAGGTATGCAAATATTTTCAAAGATTTCTATGAAAGTATAGCCAGCTGATCTATATATAGGCTTTCTTTAGGTAAAGTAAAAACTGCAATTGCTATATTTTCCAACTCATATTCAAGAGTTGCTCATTGAGGACTTCCTCTGGAATTCCTACCAAAAAATACATATTTAACCTTTTTCTAACATAACTACTATTTGACTCTTTTCCACAACAGAATAGCAATATCTGGGGGATATTCATAATTATTATATTTGAGGGTTGGTACATACATGAAACATGTATATTTAATGAACTCCATGTCGCCAAATTTTGATAAGCAAATTACATTAGATACTTCACTCAATTCAACACATATTTTCGGAGTAGAAAATTCATGCAAAAACGCTTAGAAAGGTACTAGATAGATACAAAAATGAAAAGGTCAGTCTCTGCTCTCAGAAGACTTTTCAAGAAGTATAATGCATATATACATATAAAGACTACAATAAAATTGTCAGGCCTCTGAGCCCAAGCCAAGCCATCACATCCCCGGTGACTTGGCACCTAGATGGCCTGAAGTAACTGAAGAATCACAAAAGAAGTGAAAATGCCCTGCCCCACCTTAACTGATAACATTCCACCACAAAAGAAGTGAAAATGGCCAGTCCTTGCCTTAAGCGATGACATTACCTTGTGAAAGTCCTTTTCCTGGCTCATCCTGGCCCAAAAAGCTCCCCACTGAGCACCTTGTGACCCCCACTCCTGCCTGCCAGAGAACAACCCCCCTTTGACTGTAATTTTCCTTTACCTACCCAAATCCTATACCAGCCTCACCCTTATCTCCCTTCGCTGACTCTCTTTTCAGACTCAGCCCACCTGCACCCAGGTGATTAAAAAGCTTTATTGCCCACACAAAGCCTATTTGGTGGTCTCTTCACAGGGACAGCCTGACAAAAATAATGACAGGATAAAGTAACATTAGTAAAAATAGAGATTAAACGTCTATTGTGGGAGGAAGAGTTAGCGTAAATATGTGGTATTTGTAATTGGATAAAAAATAGCAATAACTTAGATTTTATTGGTAACAAACAGGCATTCAGAATAGACATGGACACATACACAATATTTGAGAATCAACAAATAGTTCTATTTTGTTGCCTAAAAGAATTTGGGTGACACTGGAATAAAAAAGAGAAAAGTTTACTTTCAGAACACTAGGTGGAGAAGAGTCTAGAGGCAGAACGTTTAGCTAGGAAGCTATTGCACTGGATTTGTTTAAAGATCCTGAGAATTTCATGTAAGGAGATGGTGTAGAGAAATGGGGTGATGACAATTTATTAACAATTTATTAACTATAAGGTATAAAGAAAGGCAATGCCTGCAAAACTGATGCCAGTGTTTTCAGCTAGGTGTCAGAAACAGAAATGGGAAACAGATGTGAGACTGAAAAATAGTGGGAGTACACTGAAATTTAGCTTCCAGCAAGATAGCCATCTTTTGATAATTTCATGTATGTATGTATTACAATATTCCAAAAATCTATTCCTTCATAAAAGCAAAAAATAAACTGGAAATCCTGCTTAAGTCAAAATTTTTGGAACTCTAGAAACTAAAACTTATACCAGTCATGGGAATGAATAATCAAAAAAAAAAACCCTCAATAAATAAATTAATCCATAAATAAATTATGAAAATCTCAGTAAGAAAAAAGAGTTTCACTTACCCTGTTCCCACTCCCACTCTCAGTTCAGTGGTTACCTTGAAGATAATAATCACATTCCTGATACAGGTATTGGTGCCCAAAGTTGCAGAATGAAACTTATCTCCCAAGAATTGTGCCAGTGTGCTTTGACCTATCTGTTGGCTCAATAGACGACATCCAAAGGACTGGTCTTTGGTCTACCTCAGAACAGTCTCAGTGAGGCAGCTGTTCAGGAGACATTTGTCTAAAACCTTTAAGAGGCAAATGTATTAGTCATTACTGCCTGGGATGGTGGCTAATTGTGGGGAAAAACAATAGACCAAACAAAAACCTTGAAGGAAAGCTGTGGAATACACTTCCTTGGGGATTAGGGCCTTGAAACTCTCCAAAACGTTATGGGACTCTAGAAAGCCATGAACACATAAAGATATGCACATGCTTAGGAAAGGTCTGAAAATGCCCTAAGCTCTTATGTCTGGGAGGCATTTAAGCTTTGTGGAAATCAGAAGTAAAAGCTCAGACAGACTTGTAAACTACCTAGCTGTGTCTCAAAGGCATGTGTGAACACTCACAAAGTCCATGTTCAGAAACTGGGACACATTTTTTTCAGTCCCAGACACTTAAGAAAACTTCTGGTGAACCCTAGCTAACAACAGAGCTAATGAAACAGATACTTCAATAGTCACACATATCAAAGAATATATACACAACAAAATTAGTTCAATAAAGTTACTAAAAAGGCACCACATCTACAAGAAGCAACAACTACAAACCCTGAAAGATAATGTTCTCCAAAAATTAGCATATTATAATACATATAATGTTCTATATTCAACAAAATTTCTAAGAAACACACAAAAAAGTAGTATGGTTTCTACATGGGAAAATTCAAAATCTATAAAAACTCTTCCTAAGAAAGATCAGATACTGAAGTTACTAAATTAAGACTTTAAACCAACTGTTTTTAAAATGCTCAAAAGATGTGCAAATAACCAAAAATTACCATGAGGAAACTTTCTTACCAAGTAAGGAAAATAAATAAAGATACATAATTTTTAAAAATGAACCAAATTCTGGAGGCAAAAATTACAAAACTGAAATGGAAAAAAGAACACTAGAGAGGGGGTGCCCAAGATGGCTGAATAGGAAGAGCTCCAGCCTCCAGCTCCCAGCATGAGTGACACAGAAGACAGGTGATTTCTGCATTTTCAACTGAAGTACTGGGTTCATCTCACTGGGGCGTGTCAGAGAGGTGGTGCTGGTCAGCATGTGCAGCCCAACCAGCGAGAGCTGAAGCAGGGCAAGGCATCGCCTCACCTGGGAAGTGCAAGGGGAAAGGGAATTCCTTTTCCTAGCCAAGGGAAACTGAGACACACAACACCTGGAAAATTGGGTATCAAGGGTCTTAGCAAACGGCACACCAGGAGATTATATCCCACACCTGGCCCTGAGGGTCCCATGGACATGGAGCCTCCCTCATTGCTAGCACAGCACTCTGAGATCTAACTGCAAGGTGGCAACAAGGCTGGGGGATGAGCACCCACCATTACTGAGGCTTAAGTAGGTAAACAAAGCCACCAGGAAGTTCGAACTGGGTGGAGCCCACCACAGCTCAAGGAGACCTGCCTGCCTCTGTAGACTCCACCTCTGGGGACAGGGCATAGCTAAACAAAAAGCAGCAGAAACCTCTGCAGATGTAAATGTCCCTGTCTGACAGCTTTGAAGAGAGAAGTGGTTCTCACAGCATGGAGGCTGAGATCTGAGAACGGACAGACTGCCTGCTCAAGTGGGTCCCTGACCCCTGAGTAGCCTAACTTGGAGACATCCCCCACTAGGTGCAGACCTGCACCTCACACCTCACATGGCTGGGTACACCTCTGAGACGAAGCTTCCAGAACAACAATCAGACAGCAACACTCGCTGTCCAGCAATATTCTATCTTTTGCAGCCTCCGCTGATGATGTCCAGGCAAACGGTCTGGAGTGGACCTCAAGCAAACTCCAACAGACCTGCAGCTGAGGGTCCTGACTGTTATAAGGAAAACTAACAAACAGAAAGGAAACTCACACCGAAACCCTGTCAGTACATCACCATCACCAAAGACCAAAAGCAGATAAAACCACAAAGATGGGGAAAAAGCAGGGCAGAAAAGCTGGATATTCAAAAAATCAGAGCGCATCTCCCCCTCCAAAGGAATGCAGCTCATCACCAGCAACGGAACAAAGCTGGACACAGAATGACTTTGATAAGTTGAGAGAAGAAGACTTCAGTCAATCAAACTTCTCAGAGCTAAAGGAGGAACTACATATCCAGTGCAAAGAAACTAAAAACCTTGAAAAAAGAATGGATGAATGGATAACTAGAATAATCAATGCAGAGAAGACCATAAAAGAACTGATAGAGATGAAAACCATGACACAAGAACTACATGATAAATGCACAAGCTTCAGTAACTGATTCGATCACCAGGAAGAAAGAGTATCAGTGATTGAAGATCAAGTGAATGAAATGAAGCAGGAAGAGAAGTGTAGAGAAAAAAGAGTAAAAAGAAATGAACAAAACCTCCAAGAAATATGGGATTATGTGAAAAGACCAAATCTACATCTGATTGATGTGCCTGAAAGTAAGGGGGAAAATGGAACCAAGTTGAAAAACACCCTGCAGGATATCATCCAGGAGAACTCCCCCAATCTAGTAAGGTAGGCCAACATTCAAATTCAGGAAATACAGAGAATGCCACAAAGATACTCCTTGAGAAGAGCAACTCCAAGACACGTAATTGTCAGATTCACCAAAGTTGAAATGAAGGAAAAAATGCTAAGCGCAGCCAGAGAGAAAGGTCGGGTTACCCACAAAGGGAAGCCCATCAGACTAACAGAAGATTTCTCAGCAGAAACTCTCCAAGCCAGAAGAGAATGGGGGCCAATATTCAACATTCTTAAAGAAAAGAATTTTCAACCCAAAATTTCATATCCAGTCAAACTAAGTTTCATAACAAAAGGAGAAATAAAATCCTTTACAAACAAGCAAATGCTTAGAGATTTTGTCACCACCAGGCCTGCCCTACAAGAGATCCTAAAGGAAGCACTAAACACAGAAAAGAACAACCGGTACCAGCCATTGCAAAAACATGCCAAAATGTAAAGACCATCGATGCTAGGAAGAAACTGCATCAATTAACAAGCAAAATAACCAGCTAATATCATAATGACAGGATCAAGTTCAAACATAACAATAATAACCTTAAATGTAAATGGACTAAATGGTCCAATTAAAAGACACAGACTGGCAAATTGGATAAAGAGTCAAGACCCATCAGTCTGCTGTATTCAGGTATTGATGGAACGTATCTCAAAATAATAAGAGCTATTTATGACAAACCCAGAGCCAATATCATACTGAATGGGCAAAAACTGGAAAAATTCCCTTTGAAAACTGGCACAAGACAGGGATGCCCCCTCTCACCACTCCTATTCAACATAGTGTTGGAAATTCTGGCTAGGGCAATCAGGCAAGAGAAAGAAATAAAGCTTATTCAGTTAGGAAAAGAAGAAGTGAAATTGTCCCTGTTTGCAGATGACATGATTGTATATTTAGAAAACCCCATCATCTCAGCCCAAAATCTCCTTAAGCTGATAAGCAACTTCAGCAAAATTTCAGGATACAAAATCAATGTGCAAAAATCACAAGCATTCTTATACACCAGTAACACACAAACAGAGAGTCAAATCATGAGTGAACTCCCATTCACAATTGCTTCAAAGAGAATAAAATACCTAGGAATACAACTTACAAGGGATGTAAAGGACCTCTTCAAGGAGAACTACAAACCACTGCTCAGTGAAATAAAAGAGGACACAAACAAATGGAAGAACATACCATGCTCATGGATAGGAAGAACCAATATTGTGAAAATGGCCATACAGCCCAAGATAATTTATAGATTCAATGCCGTCCCTTTAAGCTACCAATGACTTTCTTCACAGAATTGGAAAAAACTGGTTTAAGTTCATATGGAACCAAAAAAGAGCCCGCATTGCCAAGACAATCCTAAGTCAAAAGAATAAAGCTGGAGGCATCACGCTACCTGACTTCAAACTACACTACAAGGCTATAGTAACCAAAACAGCATGGTACTGCTACCAAAACAGAGATATAAACCAGTGCAACAGAAAAGAGCCCTCAGAAATAATACCACACATCTACAGCCATCCGATCTTTGACAAACCTGATAAAAACAAGAAATGGGGAAAGGATTCCCTATTTTATAAATGATGCTGGGAAAATTGGCTAGCCATAAGTAGAAAGCTGAAACTGGATCCTTTCCTTACTCCTTATACGAAAATTAATTCAAGATGGATTGGAGACTTAAATGTGAGACCTAAAACCATAAAAACCCTAGAAGAAAACCTAGGTAATACCATTCAGGACATAGGCATGGGCAAAAACTTCATGTCTAAAACACCAAAAACAACGGCAACAAAAGCCATAATTGACAAAAGGGATCTAATTAAACTAAAGAGCTTCTGCACAGCAAAAGAAACTACCATCAGAGTGAACAGGCAACCTACAGAATGGGAGAACATTTTTGCAATCTACTCATTCGACAAAGGGCTAATATCCAGAACCTACAAAGAACTCAACCAAATTTACAAGAAAAAAACAAACAACCCCATCAAAAAGTGGGCAAAGGATATGAACAGATGCTTTTCAAAAGAAGATATTCATATAGCCAACAGACACATGAAAAAATGCTCATCATCACTGGCCATCAGAGAAATGCAAATCAAAACCACAATGAGATGCCATCTCACACCAGTTAGAATGGCAATCATTAAAAAGTCAGGAAACAACAGCTGCTGGAGAAGATGTGGAGAAATAGGAACACTTTTACACTGTTGGTGGGATTGTAAACGAGTTGAACCATTGCGGAAGACAGTGTGGTGATTCCTCAAGGATCTAGAACTAGAAGTACCATTTGACCCAGCCATCCCACCACTGGGTATATACCCAAAGGATTATCAATCTTGCTACTATAAAGACACATGTACATGTATGCTTATTGCGGCAGTATTTACAATAGCAAAGACTTGGAATCAACCCAAATGTCCATCAGTGACAGACTGGATTAAGAAAGTGTCGCACATATACACCATGGAATACTATGCAGCCATAAAAATGGATGAAGTTCGTGTCCTTTGTAGGGACATGGATGCAGCTGGAAACCATCATTCTGAGCAAACTATCGCAAGAACAGAAAACAAAGCACCGCATGTTCTCACTCATAGGTGGGAATTGAACAATCAGATCACTTGGACACAGGAATGGGAATATCACACACTGGGGCCTATTGTGGGGAGGGGGGGAGGGATAGCATTAGGAGATATACCTAATGTAAATGACGAGTTAATAGGTGAAGCACACCAACATGGCACATGTATACATATGTAACAAACCTGCACATTGTGCACATGTACCCTAGAACTTAAAGTATAATAACAAAAATTAAAAATAAACTAGAGAGTTTCAATGGCAGACTTGAGTAGGCAGAAGAAAGAATAAAGCAAAGCTAAGGATAGGTTAATTGAGATTATCTGATCTGAGAATATAAATCAAAAAATATGAAACAAAATAAACAGATACTAAGAGTCCTGGGACACTATGATGTGCTACCAATATCTACATAATAGAGTTCCAGCAGAAAAGAAGAGGAAAAGGGGGACAGAAAGAATATTTGAATAAATAATAGCTGAGAGCTTCCTAAATTTAATGAAAACCATTAATCTGTACAGCTGAAAAGTGCAATGAATTCCAAATAGAATAAACTCAAAGAGATCCACACCATACATGCTATAATCAAATTGTTGGAGGACAAAGAAAAAAAGAAAATCTTAGAAGCATTGAGAGAGAATCAACTTGTCACGTACAACAAGAGATTCCCAATGAGAATAATAACTAATTTGTATCAGAAATTATAGAAGCTAGCAGGTAGGTAATGATATTTAAATTGCTAAAAACAAAACTCTTTACCAAGAAATCTGTATCTGGTAAAACTCTTCTTGCAAAACGAAAGAGACATTACAGATAAATAAAAATTGCGATTGTCTGTCATTAGTAGACCTTTCCTACTAGAAAGGTTAAAGAAAGTCCTTTAGGCTGAAATAAAAGAAAATTAATAATCTGAATACATATGAAGAAAAGAACACCAGTAATGGAAATTACATAAGCAGATATGCATGTTAGGATTGATACATTTCTTGTTTCAAACTCCTCTTATTTCCTTATGATTTAAAAGGCAAATACAAAAAACAGTATTATACATCTGTGTGTATAAACACACAGTGTATAAAGATGATATTTGTGACAATAACATGTTGAGAGTAGAGGGCTATATTTTCATATACGAAAGAAACTAAATTGTTACTAATGTGAAATGAATTGTTATAAATTAAGATGTTAATTATAATTTTAAAAGCAAATATTAAGAAAATTACTCAAATATGTATAGTATAAGAAATGTTAAGGCAATTAACATGGCATACTAGAAAATATCTATTTAACACAAAAGAAGTCATTAGTAGAGAATCTGAGGAATGACAAAAAACAGAAAACATATAGAAAACAAATTACTAAATGGTAGAAGTCAGTCATTTATTTCCAGTAACTATATTAAATAGTAATACATTAAATTATACAATAATAAAAAGAGGTTGAAAGGAAGGAACACAAATACATACACACACACACACACACACACACACACACACCCAAACTAATCCAACTATATACCATCAACATGAGACTCATTTCAGATTCAAAGATGCAAATAAGTTGAAAGCAAAAGCATATAAAAAGATATTCCATGGAAACAGTAACAAAAAACGATTTGGAAAGGCTATGCTAATGTGTAGCAATATAAACTGTAAGACAAAACTGATGAGAGACAAAGGAAGGTAACAAATAATAGTAAAAGTGTGTATCCATTAAGACAGTACAAAAATTATAGGAATACATGCACATTTCAATGGAGCTCCAAAATACACGAAACAAAACGTAACTGAATTGAATGGAGAAATAAATATATATTTTTTTGAAACAGAGTCTCGCTCTGTCGCCCAGGCTGGAGTGCAGTAGCCGGATCTCAGCTCACTGCAAGCTCCGCCTCCTGGGTTTACGCCATTCTCCTGCCTCAACCTCCCGAGTAGCTGGGACTACAGACGCCCACCACCTCGCCTGGCTAGTTTTTTGAATTTTTTAGTAAAGACGGGGTTTCACCGTGTTAGCCAGGAGAGAAATAGATATTTAAATAAAGATTGTTGAAGACTTTAGCTCTCCACTTTTATTAATGAATAAAACAAGATAGATCACCAAGGAAATAGAAAGCATAAAAAAAAAAAACATACATTAATTAGATCTAATAGACATCTATAGAACTATCCACACAACAACAGATTACATGGTTTTCTTTAGTGCATGTGGCATATTCTTCAGAATAGACCATTATAAGCCATTAAACAAATCTCAATAAATTAAAAAATTGAAGTCATATAAAGCATATTCTTTGATCACAATGGAATAAATTTAGAATAATAAAAGAAAATTTGGAATATTTGCTGCTATGTGGAAATTAAACAACATAATATTAAATAATAGATCAAAACGATCTGTTGATTGTTTCTTTATCTGTGAAGAAGGTTTCCATTTAATTTCCTTTTATTTATTTTTCTTTTTGCTGCATTTGCTTTTGAGGTCTTAGTCATAACTTATTTGCCTAGGTCAGTATCTACAAGAGTTTGTCCTAGGTTTTTTCTAGAATGTTTATGGTTTCTGGTCTTAGATCTAAGTCTTTAATCCACCATGAGTTTATTTTTGTATATGGTGAGAGATAGGGGTTTAGTTTCATTCCTTCTACATGTGGTTATCCAATTTTCCCAGCACAATTTATTGAACAGGGTGTCCTTTCATGAATATGTGTTTCTGTATACTTTGTCAAAGATCAGTTAACTGTAATTATTTGACTCTATTTCTGCTTTCTCTATCCTGTCCATCAGTCTATGTACCTACTTTTATACCAGTATGATGCTGTTTTGGTTACTATAGATTTGTTGTATAGTTTGAAGTTGAGTAATGTGATACCCTCAGATTTGTTCTTTTGCTTAGGATTGTTTCGCTGTTCTGGCTCTTTCTTTGTTCTATATGAATTTAGGATTGTCTAATTCTTTGAAAACTGATGTTGGTATTTTGATAGCAATTGTATTAAATATATCAATTGTTTGGGGTACTGTGGTTATTTTAATGATATTGATTCTTCCAATACATGTGTATGGAATACATTATCATTCGTTTGTGTCATCTATGATTTTTTTTCAGCAGTGTTTTGTAGTTCTCCTTGTAGAGATTTTTACCTCCTTAGTTAAGTATGTTCCTAGGTATTTTATTTTATTTTATTTGCAGCTAATGTAAAAGAGACTGGGTTCTTTGATTCTTATTGTTGTATAGCAGTGATACTGATTTCTACCAGACATTCAATGAAGAATTGGTACCAGTCCTACTTCAATTATACCAAAAGATTGAGAAAGAAATAAAATAACCAAAAGAGAAAAAAACACAACAACTATAGACCAACATTCCTAATGAATAGAGATGAAAAAATCCTCAACAAAATAGTAGCAAACCAAATCCAACAAGACATCAAAAAGATAACCCACCATAATCATGTGGATTTCATCCCAGGGATGCAAGGGTGGTTCACAATATGCAAGTCAATAAATGTGATTCGTCACATAAACAGAATTAAAAACAAAAAGCATATGATCATCTTAATAGATATAAAAAAGCCTTCAATAATATCCAGCATCCCTTTATAATAAAAACTCTCAAAAAACCAAGCATAGAAAGAATACACATCAAAATAATAAAAGTCATACATGACAAACCTACAGCCAACATCATACTGAATGGGGAAAAGTTGAAAGTGTTACCCATAAGAACTGGAACAAGACAAGGAGGCCCACTTTCACCCCTTGTATTCCACATAGTACTGGATGTCCTAGCCAGAACAATAGGCAAGAGAAAGAAATAAAAGACATCCAAATTGGAAAAAAGGAAGTCAAACTATCTCTGTTTGCCAATGATATAATGATATATATAGAAAATCTTAAAGACCCCTCTAACGGAATCCTATATTTGTAAATGAAATCAGTGAAGTCTCAGGTTATAAAACCAATGTTTGTTTTCATTTGAGTGTAGATCAGTTGTTCTCTCACATAAGGGGTAGAATGATTCTCATTGAATATCGGGCCTTATGTATGGAATTTTGTAGTCTCTGGGTGATTTTGTTTTTTCCTTTTACCTAGAGAGTTCACCTATACCTTTGCTCGAAAGATGGAACCACCTATCACCTTAATCCAATTTGGCTTCATCATGACTAAAAGTTAGATTACATTTTGAATTAAGTCTCTACTCTTTGGTTCACTGTGGTTCTACAGCATAGACATCAAGAGGTTCCAGCTGCAAACCTGTGTTGGTCTGTAATTCTGATCTGCATCCAAGCTGCACTGTGATTCAAGTGCCTTGAGTATCTATGGTCTTTGATCTTAAAGATGGCTACAAGATCTCTTTTTCCATGCTTCTAAGTATAAGACCATTTCTCAAGTGTTGTTGAGATTCTCAACTTTTTACTCTGTTCTCATAATTGGAAAATATTATGAGGGAAATAGCTGCAGAAAATGTCATACCAAATTCCAGCACAACTCCCATTTTCTTGAAATTGTATTTTCTCAAGTCCTAGTTGCCTTACAAGGTCTCTGTTACCTTCAAGTACAAAGGAGACTTTAATTTTCTCTCACACAAAAGTCCACATGTCACTGCAAGTTTATTGTCCTTTTGCTATGATTAAAACACTGATATTAATAGCATATGCTTCTAATGTATGTTTGCTTATAATACTATTGCATATATGCAACTTTTTTTTTTTTTTTTTTTTTTTTTTTTTTTTTTTTTGAGGCGGAGTCTTGCTCTGTCGCCCGGACTGGAGTGCAGTGGCCGGATCTCAGCTCACTGCAAGCTCCGCCTCCCGAGTAGCTGAGACTACAGGCGCCCGCCACCTCGCCCGGCTAGTTTTTGTATTTTTAGTAGAGACGGGGTTTCACCGTGTTAGCCAGGATGGTCTCGATCTCCTGACCTCGTGATCCGCCCATCTCAGCCTCCCAAAGTGCTGGGATTACAGGCTTGAGCCACCGTGCCTGGCCGCATATATGCAACTCTTACTATTTCAACTAAATTATTTTTCCTAAGGCAGGCTTCTTACATAATCCATTTATATATCAGCCTAACCTAAACCTGAGACAATAGTCAGGGCTTAATTATTGTTTATAGCTTGATTCACTGATCTACAAGAACTGAAATCTGTGTTGTTGAATTTGCTCTTTTTGTATTCTTCCTGGTATAACTTCAGGGAAGTTGGTATAATTTACAATAGGGTGATAATACCTTATAGATGTAGAAAAATAAAACCTAGAGCAAAGATAATATGCTCTAGACATTGTAATTCCTAGAGCAAAATATAAGCCTAATAAAATGAAGAAAACAATTGACTCCTATAACTCTGATTTTTCTGAAAATAGCTTCAACATTACTCCTGATAATTTGTCAATATTGCCAATTTTAAAATAACTAAGTATTTATTAGCCAGCCCAGGCTGCAAAAACAAAATGCTATAGACTGGGTAGCTTAAAAAACAGAAATGTGTTTTCTCTCAATTATAGATGCTAGAAGGTAAAGATCAAGGTTCTGACCAATTCAGTTTCCGGTAAGGTTAATTCTCCTGGTTTACAGACAGGCTACCTTTTACTGTGTTCTCACATGGCCTTTCCTTGGTGCATGTGCATGAAAAGAAAGAGAAAGGGCTCTCTGGTATCTCTTCTTACAAAAACACTAATCCTATCCAATCAGGGCCCTTTCCTTATGACTTCATTTAACCTTAATTACTTCCTAGAGGACCCATCTTTAAATATAGCATCACCATCGGTTAAGGTTCAACATATAAATTTTAAGGGAATGCCAACATTAAGTCCACAACAAAGTATATAATTAGGATGCTAATTTGACTTCATTTTGTTCATGCAGATTTTTATTTAGAATTTAAATGAGAAAAGTCAAAAGTAAAGGGAATTTCTATAAATGTACAAATGAATACATCTTAGGGCTATATCTTTATTCACTACGTGGTGATCTTGTAAGACATCAGAGTTCTAAGCCAGGGCAGAATTCAAAATTCTTCTTTGTATTTTATGCACGCTTAGGCTTTCTAATCAACAATTATTTCTAGTTAAATGTCTTCAGTTCTCCAATACACATCATGGAAGTTTCTTTAAATTTAAGAGCACTTTCCACAAAGCAAAATGTGTAATAACCTTACAATATTTGTTTCACACCAAAAAGACAAATAGTCTATATAATTTACCACCACAATTATCTGAAGTAAGTTATTATTGCTATGATTTTATAGATGAGAAGCATGATATTTGGAGAGATTCAAGTGACTTGCCAAAGGAGTTATAACTAATAACTTGTTGGGGAGGGTTTTTAAGTCTACAAGATATATTCCAGTCTGATGATAGTTTCTTTTGCTGTGCACAAGCTCTTTAGTTTACTTAAACCCCATTTGTCAATTTAGGCTTTTGTTGACATTGCTTTTGGTGTTTTAGTCATGACGTCTTTGCCCATGCCTATGTCCTGAATAGTATCATCTAGCTTTTCTTCTAGGGTTTTTACAGTTTTAGGTCTTACGTGTAAGTAGGTAATCCATCTTGAGTTAATTTTTGTATAAGGTGTAAGGAAGGGTCCAGTTTCAGTTTTCTGTATATGGCTAGCCAGTTTTCCCAACAGCATTTTTGTAATCTATCCATCTGACAAAGGGCTAATATCCAGAACCTAAAAGGAACATAAACAAATGTACAAGAAAAAAACAAACAACCCTATCAAAAAGTGGGCAAAGGATATGAACAGACACTTTTCAAAAGAAGACATTTATGTGACCAACAAACATATGAAAAAAGCTCATCACCACTGCTCACTAAAGAAATACAAATCAAAACCACAATGAGATACCATCTCACTCCACTTGGAATGGCGATCATTAAAAAGTCAGGAAACAACAGATGCTGGAGAGGGTATGGAGAAATAGGAACACTTTTACACTGCTGGTGGGAATGTAAATTAGTTCAACCATTGTGGAAGACAGTGTGGCGATTCCTCAAGGATCTAGAACCAGAAATGACATTAAACCCAACAATCCCATTACTGAGTATATAAATCATTCTACTATAAAGACACATGCACAAGTATGTTTATTGCAGCACTAGTCACAATAGCAAAGACTTGGGAACCAGCCCAAGTGCCCATCAGTGATAGACTGGATAAAGAAAATGTGGCACATATATACCATGGAATACTACACAGTCATAAAAAAGGATGAGTTCATGTCCTTTGCAGGGACATGGATGAAACTGGAAACCATCATTCTCAGCAAACTATCACAAGAACAGAAAATCAAACACCACATGTTCTCACTCGTAAGTGAGAGATGAACAATGAGAAGACATGGACACAGGGAGGGGAACATCACACACCAGAGCCTGTTCTGGGGTGGAGGGCTAGCAGAGGGATAGCATTAGGAGAAATACCTAATGTAGGTGACAGGTTGATGGGTGCAGCAAACCACCATGGCACGTGTATAACTATGTAACAAATCTGCATGTTTTGCACATGTATCCCAGAACTTAAAAGTATAACAAAAAGTGGCAAGAAAAAAAAGAAAGATATACTCCAGAAACCTCACTTGATATACTTTCTTATGGCTCAAATTCACAAAACTTAATTCACTCTATGGCAAAGAATCATAAAAAGTCAATAAAAGTTTACTTTTCAGGTTGTATAGATGCTTCACCTCTAGATAAACTGTTACTCTTAAGTACAATTTTATTTTTCAAGTGTATTTCTTTTTGGAAAACATAGATGGCTGTTACTTTTATGTATGAAATTTTAGAGCATTTACATTTAATATATTGTTCATATGTTGGGGTTTAGATATTTAATCTTGCTATTTGTATTTATTTTGTCTCATTTATTTTTAAAAAAATTTCAACTCATATTTAAGATAGAAAATAGGATTCATCTCACATCAGTCAGAAAGGTTGTTAATAAAAAGTCAACAACAACAACAAACAACAACAAATGCTGGTGAGGCTACAGAGAAAAGGAAACACTAATACACCTTTGGCGAGAATGTAAACTAGCCCAGTTACTGCAGAAACCAGTCTGGAGATTTCTCAAATAACTTAAAACAGAGATACCACTTGATTAAGTGATCTCATTACTGGGTATATATTCAAGAGAAAATAAATCATTCATTTGTTCTTTTTACTCCTTGTTTTCTTTTAGATTTTGAGATGGAGTCTTGCTCTGTCGCCCAGGCTGGAGTGCAGTGGCACAATCCCAGTTCACTGCAAGCTCCGCCTCCCGGGTTCCCGCCATTCTCCTGCCTCCCAAGTAGCTGGGACTACAGGCGCCCTCCACCACGTCCAGCTAATTTTCTGTACTTTTAGTAGAGATGGGGTTTCACTGTGTTAGCCAGGATGGTCTAAATCTCCTGACCTCGTGATCTGCCTGCCTCAGCCTCCCAAAGTGCTGGTATTACAGGCATGAGCCACTGCACCGGCTAGATTTTTTTTTTTAATGATTCATTTTATCATCTTTATTGACATATTAGCTATACCTGTTTATTTAGTAAGTGACTGCTTTCCAACTTTATAGGATACATCATTACCTTAGCGCACTGTGTTAGAATAACGTTATATCATTTCCCAATTTCACATTTTATATGAGAATCCTACAACAGTAAACTTACATGTACCTTCTCTCAAAATGGTATTTTCATATGTATTTTACTTCTATACAGGTTAAAATCTGTATAAAGCATCATTATTTTGCTGAATCTTTTAAAGAAATTTCAAAGATAAGATTATATATCACATATTTTTATTATTAATAGTTCTGGTGATATTCCTTCCTTTGTGAAGATATAGTTTTCCTTCTGTTATCATTCACTTGGCTACAAAATTTCTTACAAAAGGTTTGTGCTAATAATAAATTTATTCAACATTTTAATGTCTGAGAATGTATCTTTTTTGCTTTTTACATATATTTTTATACTTTTACTGCAAATAAAATTTTAGGTTGACAGTTTTCATCTTTGGTTCTTTAAACATTTTGTTTCAGTATTGTTTCTGATGAGACATATTCTGTCATTCTTATCTCTAAGCTTCATTATACAATATGCTTCTTTTTCTGGTTGCTTTTTAAAACCTCTCTTCATTATTGTTTTTAACAGTTTTCATTATGATATATCATGATAAAGTCCACTTAACGTTTCATGTGCTCGAAGTTTTTTGTACTTTGGTAAAATTTTTATTTAATTTGAAACATTTTTGGCCATCAAATTTTCAAATATATTTTCTACAACCCACTTTCTTTGGACACTTGAATTATATGTATATTAGTTCCATGTGTACTGAAGTATTTCATAGTTCTCTGACGCCTTAATTTTTCATTTTAGACGGTTTCTGTTACTATGTCTTTAAGTTCAATAATCTTGTCTGCCATAATGTCTAATCTGCAAATAATTCTCCCTTAGGAGTCAGTATTTTTTCTATCAGACATTATGTTTTTTATCTCCAGAAGTTTGAGTCTTTTAAAAACATATCTTTTTTCTCCTTAATGTATTTAGGCTTTTCTCTACATTCATGAATACATGAACATTTATTTATGACTACTTAATGTATTATTTAACAAATTCTGTCATCTGTGTAATTTCGGGGTATTGATTTATATTTTTCCATATTATAAAAAATATATGTTTTTTTAATGTCAGATAATTGTTTATTGGATGTCAGACATTTTGAATTTTAAAAGCTTGGTTGCTATTTTCTTTTGAGTGCATGCTCTTTTAATTATTTTAGAGTTTTGCTCTGGGAGGAAGATATATTCCCTGAGAACAAACTTTGCATACTCCCTCTTCCCTGCCCCAGTCTTGCTTTTGAGCTTGGTTAAGTGGTGTTAGAGCAGGCTTTAGTCTGTGGTTAACATGTCCCCACATTGACAAAATACCATTCTTTATACTGAATCCAATGTTCCATGCATTTCAAAATTTCTCCACTCTGCTGTTGAATCTTGGACTATTTCCAGTGCTATGGAAACCTTCTTTCTTGTTCTGCCTTCTTCTTTCTACTGGATCTTTTACCAGCCTCACGCAGTTTCCTTACATATGTGTCTATTAATGCGCAGCTGGAAATTGTAGATCTTCATTAAAGGTGTCTCCAATGTCCCCCATCTTCTTTTAAGCCTTCTAATCCCAGGTACATCTTCCTAAAAATTGTAGACACTTTAGCCTCCCAGGTATTTATCTCTTTTTCCTCAATTTAGAAAATGTACCAGGCATTGTTTAGATTTACTGTGACCGTGGGGCATGTACTGCAACCTGGAAACACTCTCCAATCAGTAAGCTGGGATAATTTAGAATTCACTTTATTTGTTTTTCAACCCTCAGGGATCTCTGTATTGTGATGTCTGCTGTCCATTGCCTGAAAATAATTTTTTTTCAAACATTTTCCCAAAGTTTCTTAGTTGTTTTAGGCTGGGAGGTATATCTGGTGTCTGGTACTCTGTCATTGTCACACATAGAAGTCTCTGCCATCTAATTTTTGTGTTTTCCATTTATTATCTTTTCGTTAGCCCCTAGTTCTTCATCCCCATTTCTCCAGGCTTCTATTATATTGATCAAGGTTTTTCCTCACTTATATATGGAACACATAGAATTGAGTTAATCATAATATCAGTCCACAATAAATCATTGTTTTTTAAATTCATGTTTTATCATTTTATTTCACATATGCTTTTCTCCTCCTGTTTGATTCCCAATGTCCTAGCCCTAACCCTCATAGGTATTTTCTTTAATAAAGTTTGATAGAGTTCTTTATATGTGCACGCATGGATTGTGTATTTGTGGGTGTTTACTTTTAATAGCTATGTCACCTAAATATTATTCTATTTTTTACTTTTTACTCAAACTTGTTTTGATGATCTTCCCATTTAGCTGCATTTTATTGTACTCAGTTACTGCATAATATATACATAGCATAATTTATCCACATATTTCTAATCATATCTCCTTGATCATGGACAGTGACTTTCTACTAGTCTCTTGTGAGGACAAACAATACCTAAATTAACAATACATCAGTGTCCCTTTTGGTTATATAAAAAAAGTCCCTCTGGGAAATATGCCAGCAAATGTGATAGTATGATAGGATATACAAATATGAATATGTTAAAACTCTGCCAGGTTACTTTTCTGAATGGTTTCTAAGATTCAATTCTTTGCCAGCAGTGTCCAGGAATATTCTTCTCTGTATGTATTATATTTATACAGCCTCCCAATCATAGTGTTTTAATGGCACAGATATTTTATTTCATAATTTGCCATTTTCTGATTTCTATCATATCTTAGTCTTTTAATCTTATGTGATTGACTGTTGATATAATTTGACCATATTGCCGCCCTTTCTTTTTTTGTTTTTTGTTTTTGGTCTTTTGCTGTTGTCGTGCACAGGTTCCTTGTGTATTCTAAATGTTAATCTCTTGTCAAATTTTGTAGAGGAAAACTCTTTCTCCCCCGCTTATGAACTACTATTGGATTATTTGTTAAAAACAAATCCTTAATTTTAATAGAGTTAAATCTAAATCATTGAAGTAAAGATATTTCACCCACACTAAGTCAAAAATATATCACTGGACATGCATTCCAATCTTACCAGGTAGTTATGAATTTTTGTTTTGTTTTGCGAATCTCTTTGTGACATTATTTTGAGAACTTGACTTTATTTAATTACATAAATTTTTAGGTTATTTTCTCTTCTTATATTGACTTCTTTTATTCTCCCCTATTGTGACACCATTTCATTCTGTTCTCCCAAATCTAATGTTTTATTTTCCATATCTTTATTCCGGTCTGTTGCAGAGTTAATAACTTTCCTTTTTATCCTCCATTCATTAATTCTCTGTCTTGTTCTAATTAGTTGACTATTATTCTTATCCAATTTTCTTTTAATTTCAATGACTAGCTATTTATTCATTTTGAAAATAAATTCACCCATTATCATTCATGTTATATAATTATTATTATTTTATTTACATTTTTGAACCTTTTTAAGTACACTCATTTTAAATTCCCCAAGACTGTGATCCTCTGTATTTCTTGTAGAGTAAATTTTCACATTGGTTGAATCTACAGGCGTTCCGTTATATTGTTTAAAGTGAAAGTGGAAATTTTTCTATTGTGCTCTAGTCCATCTTGTTAACCAAAATTCATGAAGTATCTTAATATAGGGGAAGTTTTACCAATTCACTTGTCTTAAAGTTACTTCCAGTTAGAAAAAGTTTTAATGTATTTCTATTAAATACATTAAAATTCAAAACTTTAAGGGTTTTCCTAGATGAACATAAAAATTCTTGTATTTCCTATCATCATTTCCCTATTATGCTTTCCTAGAATAGCCAAGGTAACTGCTCACTGTATATCCTTCCAGTTGTATTCTCTGTAAATAAACAGAGAAAATAACACACACAGAAGGCCCTTCCAACCTGCCTTCTTTAGGTATATAAGTCATGTCATATATATTCTGCAACTTCTTCAACTTATTACCAACATCAAAATTCTGCCAAAAACTATACAAATGTATGTGTTAATCAAAATTGCATAATAATATCTGTTTCTCTAAATCCTTGCTATATTGGTTTTTCCACATCGAATTCAATTTTTTTTCACATATCACCTATAAAATAGGAGAAAATAGTATGCTTTCCTATTAATCAAAATCTTCTGATACAGTTCTATTTAAAGCGTCAAGCTTTCCTTTATCTAGTGTCAAACTAATATTTAAATTGTAGATAATGCTTTAACATTTTAATTTTACATATAAGAAAATCAAAGATTACAGTGTTCAGTTCTAGAGGTGAGACTCCTATTTTCTGATATATTTTTCGAGACCTGTGGTGTCAAGTATGGTCTCAAATTGCCTTTTTAAAAAATCTTTTAATCTCTGCTTTTCAGGTCTTCTCTCAAAATCAGAATTGTAAAGACAAAGACAAATTGTGCAACTTTCTCCCTTTACTGTCTATATAACAACCCATGCAACCACATTACATTCTTATATCTAAGACATTAAATCATTATCCTGGTCTCTTTTGCTTCCTTATTAGCCCCTTTCTTTCTTTACAAACTCTTGTTTTGAATACACTTCTCTAATCAATGGTACCTTAACGTTATCTCTGCTTAAAGACCTTTTCTGTGCTGTTATACCTACAAATGCATTTAAACTATTGTCAACCAACAACTTTAAAAGTAAATGTTTTCCTTAATAAATATTCTTGGATGTGATATCTCTTGGTGCCTCTTGAGGAAAGGAAACAGCAAAAAGTATGATTAGTTAGGATGAGAAGCCAAACTGAATTAACATCCGGCCCTGATGAAATGCTAATTTTAAAAGTCTGTATCCAGCAACCGATTCTGTCCAGAACCACACAGTACTGCAATAATTGCATAAATTCATTGCAGACTAAACAATGTCTAAATATTCAATATTGGGGTTGGTGGATCCTTGATGACTGGAAGACAGCCACTACACTATGTATGCTTCAAAGGATCTTAGGAAGTTAAAATGAGTTTTTTGTTAACCCAAGGAATCTTACAGAAGTGTAGGGCTACTCATATCAAAATATTTTCTGTAGGGAAAGTTTCGCATCTAATGATAAATTTAACTGCAACTACTTGGAGATTTTTCAGAATAGATCCTTTTCCCTTGAATGGAAAGACAACTACTCACATAGACAACATTTTCATTAATTTTATGATTTATCATATTTTACGTATTTTGATAATCTGTTATAAATGCTCTGTCGGGTGATGCCAAAAGAATTCTATGAGATTGGCCGGGTGCGGTGGCTCAAGCCTGTAATCCCAGCACTTTGGGAGGCCGAGACGGGCGGATCACGAAGTCAGGAGATCGAGACCATCCTGGCTAACACGGTGAAACCCCGTCTCTACTAAAAAAAAATACAAAAACTAGCCAGGCAAGGTGGCGGGTGTCTGTAGTCCCAGCTACTGGGGAGGCTGAGGCAGGAGAATGGCATAAACCCGGGAGGGGGAGCCTGCAGTGAGCTGAGATTCCGCCAGTGCACTCCAGCCTGGGCGACAGAGTGAGACTCCGTCTCAAAAAAAAAAAAAAAAAAAAAAAAAATTCTATGAGATAAGTGTTATTTATTTACATTTATTTTTCTCACTGGGAAACTAGGGAAACTACCACAGTGAGGAAAGAAAACAACAACAACTTGTCTATATTCCACAGCTAGAGTTCAATATATGATAACATATGGTAAAATATTAATGACAATACTTAGGTGGTAGATATATGGATATTAAGTTATTTTTCTGCTACAATACTTTTATTTTAATGTTGGGGAAAATATTGCATAGCTAATACCTAGAAAACTTGGAATTTCTGTCAAACCTGACTGCTTCTGAAAATAACTGCTCTACGCCACCTGTGCTCACCAGTTTTGCAGAAATATCACCAGAACATAACTTTTATCCTATTATGGAAAGAGAATACCTATTGGGAACAGAAGATCTGAGTTCAAGTCTCTGTTCTTTCCACCTTTTATCCTTTTTAATCTTGAATACTAGTCAAAAAAGCCAAACACAAAGCACTTCCAACATTGCCTGTAATTACATTTGTGAATTAGTATAATAGTTGTATTTAAGTACCATAAACACCAAGCTTTAGAACAAATACGATGCAGAGAAAGAATCAGTTTCTTGGTTCCATTACTATTTTCTGAGCACAAGACTATCAAGGTGGAAAAACAGTGATTCATTTTCAGTGGGACCCTGTAGGCCTTTTTGGAGAATGACAAAAAAGACTTCTAGATTTAAACACTGTTAGGGAATGAAGACACAAGTCTCAATAAAAGGGGTCAGGAAACTTAAGGAAGGGAAGTGCTGTGGAAGATCAGGGAATTGAGCCCGAGAAAAGAGAGAGTTGTGTAATCTGGGCTTTTTTTGGAAAATTAGTTTGTGGACTTTGGGAAGGGTCATTTCGAACCTGGATACTGGTTGATTCTCCTTAAGCACCCTATGTAGTGGGGAAATGCAGAAATAGACTTCAGGGAGGTATAAGACTTGGATGTACTTGGAATGTGTTTCACGTGGGAAACTGGTATCGATTTAAACTTTCAGTAAGCACTCAGTTGCATGTTGAGGTTGTTCCTGTACCTCGCACTAGTGGGCATTAGTTATTACAATTAGCATCCTCAGAAACATCAGGAAAGGATGAAAACACAGAAAATCTGCCAGCAGAATGGCAAAGACTGCTTCCTGAAGAATTTGATTATTCTTGCCCTAATCAGGAAGCTTTATTAGCAACAGCAACAATAAATTAGGAATCATAAAGGCAAAAAGAAACTTGCTGCTTCATGGGAAGTGCTATTCTGTCACTTCTACATGTGAAATGCATATGGGAAGTTGACATTTTTACCCACGTTATACTCCTTAATAGTATCAACTAGAGATTTTTTAGTCAATCACATTTTCCTTATTTTGGGATGGTCATAGAGAAGACTTCCATAAAAGCGTCTGCTGTCTCCAAAGACCACCTCTTTGAGTAACTTGTTTCTTGACCAGCGATCTCAAGTCTCTGCTCTTGGACAGAAATAAGAGCATCAGAATTCAGGGCCAAGAAGAAGCCAAAACTTCTCAACACAATATACTCATGTAAAACGGGTACTCCTGATGGTTAATGAACAAGTGATATTATATTTCTTAGGAGGTTTGAATATGAAATTATCTCAGATACTTAGTTGTTGGTATTGAAGGAAGATGAAATAAGTAGAAAGAGTTACAGAGGCAGAGGAAATAAGTAATGCCATTAGAAGACTGCTAGAGTTTTAACTACTGTATGGAAGAAGCAAATTTTAACCACTGTACGAGTAGAGTGGAAGAAACAAAACAAGTAACAAGAAGAGAGAGAGAAGCTAAGGTAAACAAAGAGAGCAGAGCTGCAGTTAGAGAAGGAAAGCAGCAGATACCCCTGAGGCTCAAAGGTTGCTAGGAAGACAGAATGCCATCTAGGGTTCTCAATAGCTGCTAGCCATTGAGAAATGTATGGAAGCCAGCAGGTAGCCAAGAAGAAAGAAGGATGAAAGAAGGCCTTGTGCTCTCAAAGCTCCATAGCCTGTCAGATTATTAAGCCTTTCCCTCAGCTTTGGTCACTCTCTTTGGCTCATTTGGCCTAGAGGAAAACTACTATAAATATAAACAGACAGGCACTATAGGCTTAGAACAAAGTAAAAATGTATGTTTCCCAAGTCAAAATAAAGTTACACATACTGAATATAAAAGTTGTTTTAATAGATAAAAGAAAAAGCAGTACCAAAATATTCTCATAATAATCTGTATCACTGAATCATGTAATAATTTCAAATAGGATCTAGGGATTATATGTTCATTAATGACATGTAATAACTATTTCCTATTTTAGGGCATCTATGACCTGGGCCTGTGGTAACAACTTTACATATAGTTTCATGTAATCTCACTTTTAACCAATCATGTGGGAATGCTATTAGTCCCATTTTATGCTTAAGTAAACTCACTGCTACTATGTAAACAGGCCATTGTACGTACCAGTAAAATCAATGACATATTTTATTACAGAGACCAAAAGTGTTTTTTTCTTCACAAAAGTGAAAATGGGCATAGTGCAACATTCCTTTCAATTATTACTAAATACTAAGGAAACTGCATTTCAATTTCTGTCTGTGTTTAACATTTGACCATGTTTTGGTTTTTTTTTTTTTTTTTTTTTGGTGGAGTCTCGCTCTGTCACCAGGCTGGAGTGCAGTGGCGCAATCTTGGCTCACTGCAACCTCCACCTTCCAGGTTCAAGCGATTCTCCTGACTCAGACTCCCAAGTAGGTGGGACTACCGGTGCATGCCACCATGCCTGGATTATTTTTTTGTATTTTTCATAGAGGCGGGGTTTCACCATGTTCGTCAGGATGGTCTCCATCTCTTGACTTTGTGATTCGACCAAGATGGTTTTAATATGTCCCTCAGCTTGACTAAACTTTAAACATATTTATTCATGACTATAGGTATGGACCTTCTTTTTTCTTAGAAAACTTGAGAAATCTTTCAAAGGTAAATTCTTTCCTCACCCCTTTGAGAATTAAATCTTTTCCCAGCCTTTTGCCAGTTTTACAACAAGGAATATCTTTCTCAAGGACCAGGGAGCCATTCTTCGAAATATAATCCTTGAAATAAATATATAAACAATACCCTTATCTCCCAGTTTCTGTGAGACAGTAGGAGCCTAACTTCAATTAGCAAACACTGGAGGCCTCTCATGTTGCCAGAAGTCCAACATGGTTCAGTACATTTTCACTAGTTCACCCAGTGCTTTAAAAAACTCATCTTTCGTTTCTGCAAACTTGAGTTTAATCTCTGTCCCGTACTGCAATAGTCTTGAATAATATCTTTTTTTTTTTTTTTTTTTTTTTTTTGAGATGGAGTCTAGCTCTGTCGCCCAGGCTGGAGTGTAGTGGCGCGATCTCGGCTCACTGCAAGCTCCGCCTCCCGGGTTTACGCCATTCTCCTGCCTCAGCCTCCCGAGTAACTGGGACTACAGACGCCCGCCACCTCGCCCGGCTAGTTTTTTGTATTTTTTAGTAGAGACGCGGTTTCACCGTGTTAGCCAGGATGGTCTCGATCTCCTGACCTCGTGATCCGCCCGTCTCGGCTTCCCAAAGTGCTGGGATTACAGGCTTGAGCCACCACGCCCGGCCTTGAATAATACCTTTCTTGCTTGCTTAGTTTGTCCAATGGAATTTTTCTTTGACATACTACACACAGAACTTAAAATTGAATGAAGCCCCCAGACATCTCTTAACAATTTAAAAAGTTCAAGAGTTAAACTGATACCCATTTTCTAATTATTTATTTGCTTTTCCAATAGAATTTAAACTTTGAATATCCAATTTAATTCTGCAGGATGTATTCAAGCAAGCTTTGGAAAGAAATAATGAAAATAAAGTTAGCGTTTCTCAGGTTTTTTGTAAACCTTTTGTAAAATGAGAAGTGATGTGTGATCTCAAGATTAGTGTTATGATTTAAAAGAAGTTGCATTGCATCACTAAGGTTAGGGAGTATACTGAGTCTGTTAGGATGAGCATTTATCTCACTAATGTTCTGCTAAATTTGTGTGGGTCAAGATATAGGTTTTCTGTTGATTTTCTATAAGGAGGTATTAATTTCATCCATTTCTTCTGCATTGCATCTATATTTGTACAATGCCAACTATGTGCTAAAATAGTAAGATAAATCCATGCAAAGATTCTCCTAAATGTCCAACTGTTGCATGCTATATAAATAACCATCTGAATATTTTGTCTGTGCTATGAGCACAGTGTGATATGCGTAAAGGGTAATTCTGTGTGGCTTCGTTCCCAGGGAACTTACTATCAAAATGAGTCTCTCTTAAGACTCTTTTAGAGAAGGCAACTTAAAATAAAACTTAAAATCAATAAAGATTCCCAGATATGCTTTGGTTACCAGAATCAACAGAAAGCAAATAATAGTTTAAGTGATGAGAAAAACATGCCTTCGGAATCCGTATTGGATTGCTTAAACTCTGTTTTAGCTTGATGTATGTGTATAGACTTATTTTAAATTTAGATTGTTCAAATTGTCCATATTAAAACATCAAAAATAAGTTTAGTAAGTTTTTCACTACTTTACTATATCTATCAAGACCCCATGTTTCCTACATTTATTTTATATTTTTAATCAAAGGAACGTAGCATCTTCTATCATAGTACTAATATTGCCTCATCATGTAGTTCGTATTAAAATTATAATGATACAACACGATCTCTCCTAGGGGACTCTTAGTTCCTGTTTTCACAGATGTTCCTGCTGCTTGTAAAAACAGGTTTGGATATGGTAAGCTGGCAAAGCTAGAGCAGCAATAAAGTGATGATGACTTCAGAATGGCAATGGAAAGTATGAAAATGGGAAATTAATGCTTTTACATTCAGAAACTTTGTTTATAATTGAACTGTGTTACTTTCCAGGTGAATGTCGTTTCCTTGGGTTTCCAGGGAACCTATGTCTAATGATTATTACTGCTTTGTGAAAATGGCAACTCATTAAGATCACTATCTTCTGGCAATCTTACCTTATAAGGCATTTTTTCATGTTATGGAGCAGACTGAAAAATAAAGACTTTTTTTCTGGTTGGATTTGTTAATATAAAATAATAAAGTGAAAGAGTCACATTGAAATACCTTATTTACAAGAAGATACTAGCGATGGGATATAATAAATACATATTTAAAATAGGAAGAATATTTACAAAAATGTAGCAGCATTTGAAGATGCAAATTATAGTAATCATGCAAATTAATATAAATTAGTAAAGCATGAATAAAATTTAAGATTTAGGATATGTTCAGGTTTGTGGCAGAAATGGTTATTAAATACATATTTCTCTATTTGTATATTTGTTATCAAATGAAACATAGGCCGGGCGTAGTGGCTCATGCCTGTAATCCCAGCACTTTGGGAGGGCGAGGCAGATGGATCATGAGGTCAAGAGATTAAGACTGTCCTGGCCAATGTGGTGAAACCCCGTCTTTACTAAAAATACAAAAATTAGCTGGGCACAGTGGTGTGTGCCTGTTTCCCCAGCAACTCGGGAGCCTGAGGCAGGAGTATCACTTGAACCCGGGAGGCAGAAATTTCAGTAAGCTGAGATCACACCACTGCACTCCAGCCTGGCGACAGAGTGAGACTCCATCTCCCAACCTCCACCCACAAGAAAAATGTAATGATTGAACATTAGACAGGATTGCAGGATTCATTTTACATTTGTTATAGCTCTGCATCTATGAGCTACACATAAATAATGGAGAAAAAGTAAGTATGAGTATGTTTTAAAAATACAGATTACTCATATTTTTCATATTGGCAATGAGGTCTTCTACAATATCATATTATTAGTTCTTTAGTATTATAGCTTTATATCTTCTTGAAAAAGAATTCTGAGTACTTTTATTGGAAAATACCACCACGCCTTTTGTACTTAAAGTAAAGCACATTCACTGTAAATACACACACATACACACACACACTCACATGCTTTTGACAACAGCAGTTAATAGGTCATACATAATCGAGAAAAAGTCATATCTAATTCATAATATTGTAATTTAAATATAGCAAAACACTGGTTCAAAATTTACATAGTATTGTTTTTGTTCAAAATATTATCTAATTACTTTCTTCATCATTTGAAAAATTCTCTGAGCATCAAAATCTACTAAACATATATATAATTTCATATATTTTAAACATAATTGTCTATTTAAGTGGCACTAGAAATTATACTAGTTCATATTTTTAAAAATAGTGATATATGTATCAACCTCTCTTAAGGAACTCCTCACGTCTGTCAAGACTTGATGACATCCTTAGGGATTCTCAACCAGTCCACAGTTTCTGCATTGCTTTCAGACCCATAAAATTAAAGAAATCCCAGACTGTGTCCAAGGCTCCACTAGGTGCTAAATATACCTGCCATGACCACTTGAACCTCTCCCTTCATATACTATAAGGTAGTTGCTTGTCTTGCCAGCATGTTTGTGAAATTGATTGTGTGCAAGCAATTCAATTACTCAATATGTACATACCCATTATCAACTTTGTTTTTTTTTAAAGCCCTTCTTTTACAATTTTCACTTTCAATGAACACCCCTGAGGCTTTTACATTATTTTTATATTATTTAATCGTATTAAAATCTAAGATCCTTGCTTAGGAGCTAAAATCTTCAATCTTCAAGAAGGTTTCTGAATTTACCTTTACAAGCGTATCTTTAAGTGTGCTTATAGGTAGTAGTAAAGGATTAGCAAGCCCTTAGCATGAATTCCTAACCAAAATATATGTATATCTCATAATTTAAAAAATAAATTGAAAGTGGAGATGATTGTGACTATAAATATGTGGTGTAAACAATTACATTAAAAATGAGATCAATGGATTCAACATCATGGTTAGTTGAAAATACACAAAAGGAGTTGTTCAGTTAATATATGATTCCAAGTTCTAAATATTGTATTTCAAATCATCTTCTTTGTAATCTGAGCAATGAATATAGACAAAAGATCAATCTCAGCCAAATTCAGCTAGTAACTAATTAGTGGCCTGCTTGTGAATGAGCAGATGTTTCAAAGCTATTTGTTAACAAAATTGTACGGTAAATGAGCACTGTTCTTCCAACGATATGATAGATATGATTTCTTCTAGAGCCAATTGAAATATTGTGAAGAATAAGTAATGCAGGAAACATGATGATCTTTACCATCCTAATTCCTCCTCTTGGAAGAAAAGAAAACTCCTCCTTAAAACATCAAGGCCAAACTGACAGATTTGAAATGTACCCAGGGACTTGACTTCTGCTCCACATGTGCAAAAATGCAGAAGGAATTATATCTAAGCTGACAGCTCACATTGACCAAATGGAGTCCAACCAAGAAGAATAAAATACACGGACACTGTCCATCTACGACTGTGGCGCTGGTTCAGGTGCTTGTAGAATAAGAAAATATTAGGTTTTCTTAAGAAACTCTAATAACTGGAGGGTAATTGAAGATAATAGCATTTATCAAGTTTCAGGGAACCTTCCCACACCTGTGTTACCAGACAGTAGAAAATATCTTGATTCTGGAATGAATCTTTTTACCTAGAACAACTCTATGCTTTGTGAAGAAAGGTTTGATTTGACATGCAGAACAGTCGACAAGGCAAAAGGTGTTAGACAACTATTTAACATAAGAGTAATTTATCTTGGGATTCGCCTAAGGTAGAACACATTATTTTAGATCTACATGAACACACCGTCATAGCAGTTCCATAAAAGTATCTTCTCATTATTATAGATGTCAGCACAAAAACAACAGAATTTTGAAATTCACCTGTTAATTTAATATCATATGACTGTCTGGAAAGTTAAAGAAGAAGATTTTGATGGATTTCAGGTCCTGTCTTCAACCTTCATACCTGCTTATAGGACACGTTGTGCACAAAACAATGATAACAAAAAAGATTTCTTATTTATAAGTAATCAAAGGAAAGCACAACATGCTCTCCTTGGAGGAATAAACAGTCTTATAAGATACTTGAAATGTTTTAAAGTGTTTTCTCACATTTCTAGTGTTTCAACAATATTGATTGTCTAATTATGCTTCACAACTAACTTGGGAGGTAAGGTATGTAAACATTGTTATTCTCATTTTATAAATTAGGCAACTAGAAGTGATGTGAATTATTCAAGGTTTACATTTAGTTGATAGCAGAACAGTGTTGCTGAGGTTGCTATGCTTTGGAGTTATAAGAAAGAACTCCTTCACTAGGAAGTGAGGAATTACAATAGTTAAATTTTAAAATCAAGACATAATGATTCCAACCATAGGTCATCATGTAAAAAAAATCATTTCTGTGTCAGCAAGCATGAACAATAAGTTATTAGTTATTATTGTATATGCTTGCTGGGACACATATATATACACCAGTAGATGGAGAAATCCCTAGTTATTTTCTCGGTATCATAGAAGAGTACATGCTTTTAATCATAGCTAACACAGAACTATGTTCATACTGAGGCCTGATTTGTAACTAATCATTGTCACATAAAGGATTATGATTTAAATTTCACTTAGAATCTTACAAAAATATGTTATGGTTAGCAAGAAATAACAGCAAACTATACTTTACCCCAAAGCCTTGTGTCATCCACAAGACTTTTCATGTGGTAGGACCTAACCTGAGTCTTCTAGTTTGCATGTAATCACAGGCTCTGAAAGAATGCCAAATGCTGTTCTTATTTACTAAAGCCGCGAAGAATTACTGACTCTGAACCACAGCAAACAATGCCCATGCTTTTTGGAATACAGACGAAAATGACACTATTCTTACATTGTAGAAATTTCCATTTTCTGATAACACATGTACAAAAATAATTACAGCATAATAAGATATGTGTTCTTACAGACATGGGCCATTGTTTACACAGAACAGTAAAAGTGAATAAGTACAGCCATTCATGAGCTACTACCCAGAAGAAAAGATCTCTGTCTTTGACCTTAAAAAGTAACAAGAGTTTTTCCAGGTAGCAGAGAGACAATGTGAACAAATACATAAAGACAAAAAAATAGGCCTGGCACGGTGACTCAGCCTGTATTCACAGCATTTTGGGAAGCCAGGGCATGTGGATCACCTGAGGTCAGGAGTTCGAGACCAGCCTGACCCACATGGAGAGATCCTGTCTCTACTAAAAATACAAAATTAGCTGGGCATGGTGGCACACACCTGTAATCCCAGTTATTCGGGAGGCTGAGGCAGGAGAATTGCTTGAACCCGGGAGGCTGAGGTTGCATTGAGCCGAGATCGCGCCATTGCACTCCAGCCTGGGCAACAAGAGCAAAACTCTCAAAAGAAAAAAAAAAAAAAAGACATAAAATATAGGGGCATTTTTTCTAGAAAATAGAAATCGCTGTATGTTAGTAGTGCACAGAATATAAGCCAAAAGTAGGGAGTCTAGAGGTGTAAACAGGAGTTAGCAATTTTGAAAAGACTGTGCTAATTTAAAATGTTTGCAGATTTTCATAGAGATTTAGAAATTTTTTAAAGATTAACTTTAATTGTAATTTTTGGGAAAATTGAAATGATCAGAACTGAGTTTTACCAAATTATGTATATCAGTGAGGAAACAGAGACTCAAGGAAGTTTAATTCCCTTGGAAGCTGAGATTTAAATGTACTCCTAAACGATGCTATCATATGCCCCTTCCCTATTTGAGATATTATAAAAAGGATATGTTGAGGTCATAAATTAAGAATAGCAAGAGGAATGGATATCGAATTGTGAGATTTATCTGGATCAATTAAACACGGTAGATGCAGAGGGAACTATTTAGTGTGAAACTGATGCCAAGAATAAATGGAAGGTGTTTAATCAAGATGGATTATATAAGAAAATGATCAGTGTGAGGAATATTTTATTCAGGTACATGTTGCTTAGTCATGTAGGTAGAGATGCTAAATGAGCATTGAAATAACCGGAAGGTGAAACAGACACATATGTTGACAATGTTAGGCATAGTATAATGAACTCAGATGTCATAAGGCTTGAGACCAAAGAAGTTCTTAAAAGATTGGATAATGAAAGAAAAGAAGGGGACTAGAGATGGACTCTATTAGTTTTCTAGGGCTGCTATAACAAAGTACTACAAACAGAAAGGCTTAAACAGCAGAAATTTATTGTTGCACAGTTCTGGAGGCTGGAAATTCACATATACAGGGGAAAATACACACACACACACACACGCACAGACACACACACATGAAACTAGCTAGCTCCTACAATTATGTAAGCCAATTCCTTAAAATTAATCTTTGTTCTTTTTGAAGTTGAACAGCAGGCTGAAAATTCCAGCAGGAGTTTATGTTGCAGCCTTGAGTCTAAATGCAATGTGAAAGCTGAACTCTCTCCTCTTCAGAGAATCCCAGAGTTTTCCCTTAAGGCCTTCAACTGATTGTATGAGGCCCACAGACATTATGGAGGGTAATCTGCTTCCATTCGAAGTCTGCAAACGTAAATGTTAATCAAATCTAAAAAAGAACATCTCCACAACAACATCTTGACTGGTGCTTCACCAAGCATCTAGGCACTATAGCTTAGCCAGGCTGACCCACAGAATTACATCTCACAACAGAGAACAACAAAACAGAAGGAATAGGCAGAAGATGATTAAAAAAAAAAAAAAAAAAAAAGACTGAGAAGTATGAGTTATAATTATAAAAGGTAATGAGAGAGTCATGGGGTGGAAGCCCAAGGAACCAAGATATAAGGATTTTTTTAGTCAACTATAGAAGCATAGAAAAAAATTTTAGATTTTTAAAAAAGAAATCTGGATTTTTTAAAAACGTTATTATCTAAAGAAAGTATTGTTCTTGAAACTTCAAAATAATGGCATAAAATCTAGATAGGAATGAATAAAAAAGAAAATTTTCTTTCCTGCCATATAACTAAACAAATAACCTGAATAAATATGGTAAAAGCAATAAAAAAAGTTAAAATGTATTAAAACAAGTCATACTAAACCTTTTGTGAAACTAAGAAAAAAATTAAAATACATATTCAGAGTCCTTAAAACCAAGTAAAATAAGTTCAGATAAAGAAGCTTGTCCTGAGGTGGGCTTTTGACCTTGGGATTCTTACAAACTCTAGTTACTAATGAACTCTTATTAATGATGTCACAGGACAGAGAGACAAAGCTGAGTGTAAAATCTAACAGGAGATTCCATGCAACACAGTGCTTCCGAAATATGAACTAGAAACAAACTAAACATATAGTAATATAGTTTGGTTTTGTACCTCCACGCTAATCTCACTTTGTAGCTCCCATAATTCCCACATGTTGTGGGAGGGACCCTGTGGGAGATGACTGAATCATGGGTGCAGGTCTTTACCGCACTGTTCTCATGAGAGTAAGTGGGTCTCACAATATCTGAAGGCTTTAAAAATGGGAGCTTCTCTGCACAAGCTCTCTCTTTGCCTGCTACCATGCATGTAAGATGTGAATTGCTCCTCCTTGCCTTTGCCATGATTGTGAGGTTCCCCAGTCCGGAAGAACTGTAAGTCCAATAAACCTCTTCCTTTTGCAAATTGCTCACTCTTGGATATGTCTTTATCAGCAGCATGAAAATGGACTAATACATAGAGGACAAAGATAATGACTACTTTGACCCTGGCTCTGGGGAAGAAGGAAATAAGGAAAAAGAAATTGTCCATTGATTTCTGAATGCCTAATCTGAATTTCTAAGGAAACATTGTGTTTGGCCTATTATGTAGCCTGAAACTCCTTAAGGTGAAAAAGGGATCTGAGATTTTGGATGCTCTCAAGTATTTGGCAGATTCAAATACAAATCTGTTTTGGAGAAGACTACCTTTTTAACCCGGTCATCAAAGAATTGCCACAAATGAAATTCCAAGGAATTTGAGACCACAAAATATAACTGTGAAATACACAGGAATAGAATGGAGAATGAACAAGAGGCAGCAGTAACTGCAAGAAAGAGAGACAAACCAACAAAGACCTTAAATATTGAAATAAGCACAAAATAGAAAATAATTACATTTAATGTGTCAAAAATGTAAAAACAAATTATAAAAAATAAAACATAAGAAATTCTAAAAGCAGCCAAGAACAAAGGAAGCTCTCCCTCAATCAAATGCCAATTTAACTGATGTTCTGATGTTTTTCTTAACAGCAACCAGGGAATCCAGAAGATAGTTGATTAATATCTTTCAATGAACTGAGAAGAAAAACTGCCAATCTCAAATTATTTTTCCATTATGAATATCTTTCCAAAAAAGGCCAAGATATGCATTTTTAGATACAATAACTGACAGATTTTTATGCCAACAGAACTTTATGGATGAGATTGTTCATTAGTGTACTTCAGGCAGGAAATAATATAATTTTACAATTAATACACAAGATGGGATAGCAAGTACAAAATTTTGTAACTACTTGCAAATTTAAACTAGTATTGATTATTTAATGCATAAGTATAATATCAAATTTGTGGTATTAAAAACAAACAATAAATCCAAAATATGCAACAACAAGAGTATATAAATCAGGTGCAAGGACATACAAATTAAGGTGTTTTTGCATCTTTATATTGTTTGAAATTTAAACTGTTAACTTTGGACTTTACTAAGTTATGTATGTTAAAACATTCAGAAAAGTAATAAAATGCCACAGAATATATATGTAGCAAAAATGCAACAGAGAAAACACCATAATAAATGCAAAGGAGTTAGTATATAAGAAAGCAAAGAAAAACCTTCATTTAAAAAAATGTGAATTTGAAGAGACAGATAAAATTAAGTTGCCAGAGGGTTTTTTTTTTTTTTAATGGAAGATAGTATACTTAGAAATGTAGGAAATGAAACGGCTTTGCTATCGTGACTCATTCAACAGTTATTCCACAAGTGTTCATTGCATACTAAGCATGTGCTTAGGATTACCAGACACCTTGCTAGACACTAGATACAACACTGGTCGAATGACAGTTCTTGTCCTAAAGGCATTTACAGTGGGAGCATCTCATTAAGGATTTGGCCTTTTTAATGAGTTTGGAAAGTATCCTAGCAACAGGTAGGTATCAGAGAGTTTTAAGCAAGTGGATGACATAATTAAACTTGTATTGTAGGAATTCACTCTGAATTTAGGACAGATAATATATATATACATAATAGATTCCCAAGAATTAGGAAGCTTGGTGCCCAAGAAAGAAATGCTGATTACCTGAATGAGGTAGTAACCCTGAGCATTGAAAGAAATGGACAGATTGAAGTTTGAATATATGATAATTAATATGTAGATTTTTGAGATGGAGTCTTGCTCTTGTCACCCAGGTTGGAGTGCAATGGCACGATCTCAACTCACTGCAACCTCTGCCTCCCAGGTTCAAGCAATTTTCCTGCCTCAGCCTCCCAAGTAGCTGGGATTACACGTGCCCACCATCATGTCTGGCTAATTTTTCTATTTTTAGTAGAGACGGGGTTTCACCATGTTGGTCATGCTGGTCTCGAACTCCAGACATCGTGATCTGCCTGCCTCAGCCTCCCAAAGTGCTGGGATTACAGGTGCAAGCCACCATGCCAAACCGATAATTAATATTTTTATTATCAATAAGAAAACTGCAATACTCCACTGAGTGGGTATTATATAAGCAAGTAACTGCAGTATAATGGAATTCATCATCATATATACAATTATGAGTTTATATGAGTTTAGAACACAGGCTCAGAAATAAAATGTGCTTGTAAGCTTCAAATATAATAAGTTCAAATAGGATCACCATGACGGTGCAAGTAAATTCCCCAAATATTTTTCTAATGGCATCCTGCACAATGAATGATGCAACTTATAAAATAATAATTAAGGAGGTATTTGCAGGAAATGATGTTCTACGAATAGACATCATTCATGTCTATTCATTTTTTTAAGTTTGAGTTCACTTTTGACTTTTAACTTTGGAATAACGATAGGAAAAGTTAAAACTTTCAAGTATTCAGAGTGTTATAAGTTTTCTGCTTTAGAACATTTTTTTGAAATGCTTTATCTGAAGCTGCAGTTAATGATGTCCTCAGCTCTGCAAATTAAGCCGATACTCTGACATCAATGAAAAGAGGCATTGAGAGAGAGGGAAATGTGAGGATATTGAATCTCAAGGACTATAAACCTTTTTTTTGCCTCAATGTTTCATCTCCAGAGTTTCATATTTTGAAGAGTCGGCCCAAAATTTGAAAGGATAGATCAAGGAGATATTGCCTGTGTGACTCAAGAGTGTGGTACCCAAGCTTCCTTGACTCTCATCACAGAAACTCCCTGAAGCTGGGAAGCCAGTCTCTCCTTTTTTTTTTTTTTTTTTTGAAGTTACTTTTGCCAAAAGCTAGTTAAAAGTACATGGGGAAACTAATATGGATAATTAAATTATTAACTATGCATTCATAATTAAAGAAAAATTATCAAACAAAATAATCAAAGAATAGAGCAAAAGATTCGATATTTGTCTAAATTAATGCTGCCTTATAAAACTAAAACTCATTGGTATTCATTTTTACCATTCCTGAAAGAAACAATCAGAGCCGTATTAAGGGAAACTAAATTATATTATATTTGTTCATTTAAATACTTTCCCAAATTCCTTTTTTTAAAAAATTATGATCATTTTTAAAACAAAAAATTATGTCTTTCTCAGCTATTTGTCTGCCAATTCATTATCGGTGTTCCCAAATATGATTTTATTTTTTCTGGATTGTCTGATAAAAGTTAAGGCTCTCAGTGCTTTACAGGTCTTCCATGGATAGGCTTTTACAAGTTACCATTGGACAAATAGAAAAAGCCGTGACAACCTGATTAATTGTAAAATCCTGGTTAGGTTGAAATTTGATAAACAGAGCCCAATTATTCTACTTTGGAAGAAAGAGAAAATTATAAAAATATCAGAGATTTAGCTGAAAACCAGAATTTCTAAGTTATAGTTTTTATCTGTCAAGAAACAGTACAGGTTCTACCTTCAATTTCTACATAGACATCTCCATCTAGTGAGACTTTAAATTTATAATGCTATCATTTATGAAAGACAAGAATTGACAGATCAGTCGAGTGTGGTGGCTCATGCCTGTAATCCCAGCACTTTGGGAGGCGGAGGCGGGTGGATCACCTGAGGTCTGGAATTCGAGACCAGCCTGGCCAACATAGTGAAACCTGGTCTCTACTAATAACACAAAAATTAGGTGGGTGCAGTGGTCTGTGTCTGTAAGTAACCCCAGCTACTCAGGAGGCTGTGCCACTGTACTCCAGCTTGAGTAAGAGTGAAACTACCCCTCAAAAAACAAAAAAAAATTGTGACAGATCATATAATAAACTATTTTTTTTTCCTTTACCATACTTACTAATGGTAACTGGAGAAAAATGTTTTTCCACTTTACTTTGCTTATATTGAAATCCCACTTGATAACTTGATAATACCTCAGAATCTCCAAATTGATCATTTGCTGAATAGATTTTAACAAATAGGTCATCATTATGTGTTTCATTAATTTCCACTCTCAAACATCTGATGCTAATTTTTTGAAGGTTTCAGTCATGCTTTATGCTTTTATTATACATTATAGAGTACAAGAAATGTGAAAAGCACATTTCCCAAGCTTTGTGAGAACCCCAAATAGGAAGCCTAAATACATACTGCAGTTAAAACATTTGACAAATTCAAATGAAGGTGCATGATTAGGCTGGAGTTATATTATTTTCAGCTACTAATTATTAAAAACGGAAAAATGGCCAGGCTCAGTGACTTATGCCTGTAATCCCAGCACTTTGGAAGGCTGAGGTGGATGGATCATGAGGTCAGGAGTTCAAGACCAGCCTGACCAACATGGTGAAACCTTGTCTCTACTAAAAATACAAAAATTAGCCAGGCATGGTGGCGCATGCCTGTAATCCCAGATACTCAGGAGGCTGAGGCAGGAGAATCACTTGAACCCAGGAGGCGGGTTGCAGTGAGCCAAGATCTCACCATTGCACTCCAGCCTGGGCGACAGAGTGAGACTCTGTCTCAATAAAGAGAAAAGACTTAATTGGGAGGTAATGTTTGAGCACATAATTTAAAGCTAAGCTAGAAAAATCAAATAAAATGGAACATCAAGTAACCTGAAGACAAACTAAGAATGAAGAAGGGGCATACAAAGAAAAGAAAGTAATATGAATAAAGGAGAGTCAGAGAGACATAGGAGGTGTGAAGGACATAGGTTCAGGGGAAAACTAAGAAATATAATTGGAAGAGTAAATTTGTTAGTATTTTGGAGAGAAATGAATGCTAGTCTGTGAACTTTAGATTTTCCCTACAGTCAGAGTAGATCTCAAAGAGTTTTAAACAGAGAAGTGACAGGACCAAACATATGCTAGAAAAAGATAAAACTAGGTACACTGCCTTGGAAGATTAATGGATGGAAAAAGAAAACTGGCAATATTGCCTTCAGAAAAGGCGATTCTGAAATTTGAAAATGTATCTGACAAGCAGAGATCTTGTATCCCTGCTTGTATCTCTTCTTTTGAAAAGTGTCTGTTCATGTCCTTTGCCCAATTTTTAATGTTTTTTTTCTTTTTTTTTTTCATGTTTATTTGTTGAAGTTGCTTATAGATTCTGGATATTAGCCCTTGGTTGGATACACAGTTTGTAAATATATTTATGCATTCTGTAGGTTGTCTTTTTACTCTGCTGATAGTTTCTTTTGCTGTGTAGAAGTACTTTCATTGAATTAGGTCCCACTTGTCTATTTTTATTTTTGTTGCAATTGATTTTGAGGACTTAGTCATAAATTCTGTGTCTAGGCTGATACCCAGAAGGATACTTTCTAGGTTTTCTTTTAGGATTTTTATACTTTGAAGTCTTACATTTAAGTTTTAATCAATCTTGATGCTTTTTTTTTTTTTTTTTTTTTTTTTTAATAAGGTCTCATTCTGTCACCACTGCTGGAGTGCAGTGGCATGATCATGCTCAATGCAACCTCAAACTCCTGGGCTCAAGTGGTCCTCCCACCTCAGCCTCCAGAGTAGCTGGGGATTTTATAGGTATACAACACCACACCTGGCTCATTTTTGTATTATTTGTAGAGATCGGATTTCATGATGTTGCTCAGGCTGGTTTGAAACTACTGGTCTCAAGTGATCCTCGTGCCTTGGCCTCCCAAAGTGCTGGTATTATAGGTCTGAACCACCATGACAAGTTACTTTTTGTACATGGTGAAAGGTCTGAGTGTAGCTTCGTTCTTCTGCTATGGTTAGCCAGTTTTCCTAGCACAATTTTTTGAAAATAGGAAATCCATTTACCACTGCTTCTTTTTGTCAACCTTCTCAAAGATCTGTTGCTTACAGATGTGTGTGTGTGTGTGTGTGTGTGTGTGTGTTTGTGTGTTTGTGTTCTGGGTTCTCTATTGATATGGTTAAGATTTGTGTCCCTACCCAAATCTCATCTTGAATTGTAACTCCCATCAAACCCACATTTCAAGGGTGAGACCAGGTGGAGATAATTGGCTCATGGCGAATGTTTTTTCCCCATGCTGTTCTCTTGATAGTGATTAAGTTCTCACTAAGTTTCCAAGAGATCTGATGGTTTTATAAGGGGCTCTTTACCCTTTGCTTTGCGCTTCTTTCTGCTGCCTTGTGAAGAAGGTGATTTACGCCATGATTGTAAGTTTCCTGAGGCCTCTGTAGCCATGCAGAACTGTGAGTCAATTAAACCAGTTTCTTTATAAATTACCCAGTCATGGGAAGTTCTCTTTCACAGTACGAAATTAGACTAATACAGCAAATTCATACCACACAGAGTGGGGTGCTGCTATAAAGATAAAATGTGGAAGTGACTTTGGAACTGGGTAGAAAGAGGTTGGAACAGTTTGGAGGTCTCAGAAGACAGGAAAATGTGGGAAAGTTTGGAACTTCCTAGAGGCTTGTTTAATGACTTTGACCAAAATGCTGATAATGATATGGGCATTGAAGTCCAGACTGAGGTGGTCTCAGATGGAGATGAGAAACTTGTTAGGAGCTAGAATAATGGTGACTTTTGCTATGTTTTAGCAAAGAGACTGGTGGCATTGTGCCCCTGCCCTAGAAATCCGTGAAACTATGAACTTGAGAGCAGTGATTTAGGGTATCTGACCGAAGAATTTTCTAATCAGCAAAGCATTCAAGATGTGCCTTGGGTGCTCTTAAAAGCATTCAGTTTTATGCATTCATAGACTGTCTGGAATGTAAAACAAAAGGGAAGCAGAGCATAAACGTTTGGAAAATTTGCAGCATGAACAGTACAATAGAAACAGAAAAATCCATTTTCTAAGGAGAAATTCAAGCCAGCTGAAGAAATGTGCATAAGTAACAAGGAACCAAAAGTAACAAGAAACCAAGACAATGGAGAAAATGCCTCCAGGTATCTCAGCGATCTTCATGGCAGCCCCTCCCATCATAGGCCCAGAAGCTGAGGAGGAAAAAATGGTTTCATGGGGTGGGCCCAGGGCCTTGCTCCTTTGTGCAGTCTGGTATGCAGTGACTTATTGCCCTGCATACCAGCTGTGGCAAAAGGGCCCAGTGTACAGCTCAGGCCATTGTTTCAGAGGGTGCAAGCCCCAAGCCTTGGTAACTTAAAAGTGATGTTGGGCCTGTAGGTGCACAGAATTCAAGAACTGAGGATTTGAAACACCCACCTAGACTTCAGAGAATGTATGGGAACACCAGGATGTACAGGCAGAAGTTTCCTACATGGTTGGAGCCCTCATGAAGAACATCTGATAGGGTATGATAGAAGTAAAATGTGGGGTTGGATCCCATACACAGAGTCCCCACTGGAGCACTGCCTGGTGGAGCTGTGAGAAGAGGACCACTATCCTTCAGACCCCAGAATGGCAGATCCACCAACACCTTGCACAATGCTCTTGGGAAAGCCACAGACACAACGCCCATGAAAGCAGCCAGAAGAAGGGAAATACTCTGCAAAGCAACATGGTGGCGGTCCCTAAGGCTGTCAGAGCCCACCTATTGCATCAGCATGACCTGGGTATGAGACATAAAGGAGATCAATTCAAAACTTTAAGATTTGACTGTCCTGTTGGATTTTGGACTTGCATGGGGCCTGCAGTCCCCTTTTTTAGACCAATTTCTCCCATTTGGTACTGATGCATTTACCAAATGCCTTTACTTTCATAGTATTTAGGAAGTAACTAACGTGCTTTTGATTTTACAGCCTTACACACAGAAGGGACTTGCCTTGTCCCAGATGAGATTTTGTACTTGGACTTTTGGGTTAATGCTGGAATGAATTAAGACTTTCTTGACCTGCAACAAAAGGTTCATGCACGGTCTTGCCAGATGTCACTGTTAAGGTGGGGGCATTGACTGGAAAAGAATGCAACCCTGCAATTTGGAATGGGGATTTGTGAGAGGACTCCCATGAAGGTGAGGATACTGCATTTGGAAACTCTGATGAACCTTTTTTTTTTTTTTTTTTTTGCCAGAAAAAGCAGCTTCCCTATCAACATCCCGTTCCCGACCCATGCTGTCATCAGCCTTTCCACCTTTGTCTGAGGAGATAAACCCTGTGCAGCCTGAGGCAATACACATGGCCACCCCTGAGGCAATTCCCAGGCAAGATAATGTTGATTCTCCTAAGGAGCCACCCCCAACACCCCTTTTTGCTTCTAGGCCTATAACTAGAGTAAAGTCCTGGCAAATCCCTAGAGGTGAGGTTGAGAGTATCCCATAAAGAGGTGCACTACACTCAAAAATAACTGGTTGAGTTTTCTTATTTATATAAGTAGAAATCTGGAGAACATGCATGGGAATGGATATTAACGGTATGAGATAATGGTGAAAGAAACATAGAGTTGTATCAGACTGAATTTATTAATTTGGACCCACTAAGTAGTAACTCTGCATTTAATGTTGCAGCTCAGGAAGTTAAAAAGTATATTAATAGATTATCTGCTTGGTTAGCAGAAATATGGACTAAAAGATGGCCCACTGTGAGTGAGCTGGAAATGCCTGATCTTCCTTGGTTTTATGTAGAGGAAGGAATCCAAAGGCTTAGGGAGATTGATTAGGTGGAGTAGATTAGTCACTTTAGACCTACGCATCCCAGCTGGGAGGCTCCAGGAGATACACCCTTGACCAGTGCCTTGTGAAATATATTTGTGAGGGCAGCACCTGCATCTTTTAAGGGCCCTGTAATTGTTCTTCTCTGTATGTCAGATCTAATAGTGGCAACGGCAGTCATTTAACTACAAAATTTAAATACAATGGAAATAATAGGGTCCTGAGGTGGCAGGGACTAAGTGGCAACACTCAACTATCAGAGGTAAGGTGGGCATACCTACAGTAATTGACAGCAGAGGTAAAGCACCAATCAGAATAGTCTGTCTTGTGTAGAGCTCTGGCACTGGCTAATAAATCACTGTGTTCCTAGAAGTGAAAATGATAGAAAGCCTACTACATTCCTACTTGATTTATATAAGCAGAAAACTTCTAGATAGAATGGAAAAAAGACCAATTTGGATCATAAAAACAGAGAATCATGGCCCCTCAATAAATGTCCAGACTTGAGCCAGTTTACAGACCCAGAACCCTTTGAATAAAGGGGAGGCTGAATCCCCTTGAGGAGGGACCCCAATACACTACTGACAAGGTATGCTGTTAATCTTTCTCCCAACCTTCCCCAAGGGCTGGCCTTTTATCAGGGTAACTGTGTATTGGAAAAAGGGGAATGATCAGACATTTCAGGGACTACTGGACACTGGCTCTGAGGTGACGTTTATTCTGAGGGACCCAAAACATCACTGTGGTCCTCCAGTTAAAGTAGAAGCTTACAGAGGACAGGTAATTAATGGAGTTTTTGCTCAGGTCTGACTTACATTAGTTCCTTGAACTCATCCTGTGGTCATTTCCCTAGTGCCAGAATATATAATTGGCATAGACATACTTAGCAGACGGCAGAACCTCCACATTGGCTTCCTGACTGGTAGGTGAGGACTATTATGGTGGCAAAGGTCAAATGGAGCACATTACTGCCTCTACCCAGAAAAATAGTAAATAAAAAACAATGTTGCATCCCTGGAGAGACTGCAGAGATTAGTGACACTATCAACGACTTGGGTGGTTATTCCAATGACATCCCCATTCAACTCTCCCATCTGGCCTGTGCAGAAGACATGTGGATCTCAGAAAATGAAAATGGATTATTGTAAGTTTAACCAAGTAGTGACTCCAATTGCAGCTGTTGTACCAGATATGGTTTCGTTGCTTGAGCAAATTAACACACATCTCCTGGTACCTGGCATGCAGCCACTGACTTGGCAAATGCCTTTTTCTCCAATCCTATCTATAAGGCTCACCAGAAGCAATTTGCCTTCATTTGGCAAGACCAGCAATATACCTTTACTGTCCTACCTCAGGGGTACATCAACTATCTGGATTTGTGTCACAGTCTTTTTTGGAGAGACCTTGATCAGTTTTTGCTTCCACAAGATATCACACTGGTTCATTACATGGATGACATTATGCTGATCGGATTCAGTGAGCAAGTAGTAGCAAAAACACTGGGTGTGATGGTGAGACATTTGAATGCAGGACGATGGCAAATAAATCTGACTAAAATTCAGGGACCCTCTACCTCAGTAAAATTTCTAGGGGTCCAGTGGTGTGGGGCTGGTTGAGCTATTCCTTCTAAGTTGAAGAATAAGTTGCTGCATTTGGCCCCTCATACAACCAAGAAAGACACACAATAAATAGTGGGCCTATTTGGATTTTGAAGGCAACACATGTCTCAGTTGAGTGTGTTACTCTGGCCCATTTATTGAATGACCTAAAAGACTGCCAGTTTTGAGTGGGGTCCCGAATGGAAGGCTCTGCCACAGGTCCAGGCTGCCATGTAAGCTTTTCTGCCACTTGAACCTTATTACCCAGCAGATCCAATCGTGCTTCAGGTGTCAGTGGCAGATAGGGATGTTGTTTGGAGTCTTTAGCAGGCTTCCATAGGTGCATAATAGCAGAGGCCTCTAGGATTTTGGAGCAAGGCCCTGCCATCTTCCGCAGATAACTACTTTCCTTTTGAGAGACAGCTCTTTGCCTTTAACTAGGCTTTAGTGGAAACTGAATGTATGACTATGGGTCATCAAGTCACCATGTGACCTGAATTGCCTATCATGAACTGGGTGTTTTCTGAACCATCTAGCCATAAAGTGGGTCATGCACAGCAGCATTCTATCATCAAATGGAAGTAGTATATACATGATCAAGCTCGAGCAGGTCCTGAAGGCACAAGTAAGTTACATGATAAAGTGACTCAAACGCCCATTGTCTCCACTCCTGCCACTCTCCTTTTTCTCCCCCAGCCTGCATCGATGGCCTCATGGGAAGTTCCCTATGATCAGCTGACAGCAGAAGAGAAGACTAGGACCTGGTTTATAGATAGTTCTGCACGATATGTGGGCACCACCCGAAAGTGTACAGCTGCAGCACTGCAGCCCCTTTCTAGGACATCCCTGAGGGACAGAGGTGAAAGGAAATCTTCTCAGTGGGCAGAACTTCAAGCAGTGCATCTGGTTGTGTACTTTGCATGGAAGAACAAATAGTCAGATGTGTGATTATGGACAGATTCATGGGCTGTATGGTTAGGGACTTGGAAGAAGCATGATTGAAAAATTGGTGACAAAGAAATTTGGGGAAGAGGTTTGTGGATGGACCTCTATAAGTGGTCAATAACTATGAAGATATTTGTATCCCATGTGAGTTCTCACCAACAGGTGACCTCAGCAGAGGAAGATTTTAATAATCAAGTGAATAGAATGACCCATTCTGTGGACACCACTCAGACTCTTTCCCCATCCATCCCTAACATCACCCAATGGGCCCATGAATGAAGTGGCCATGGTGGCAGGGATGAAAATTATGCATGGGCTCAGCAACATGCACTTCCATTCACCAAGGGTGACAAGGCTATGGTCGCTGTTGAGTGTCCAATTTACCAGCAGCAGAGACTAACGGTGAATCTTGATATGGCACAATTCCTCAAGGCGATCAGCCAGCTACTTGGTGGCAGGTTGATTATATTGGGCCTCTTCCATCATGGAAAGAGCAGAGGTTTGTCCTCACTGGAATAGACACTCCAGATATGGGTTTACCTGTCCTGCATGCCATGCTTCTGCCAAAACTACCATCTATGACTCATGGAATGCATTATCCACTGTCATGGTACTCCACACAGCACTGCTTCTGACCAAGGCACTCACTTTATGGCTAAAGAAGTGCAGCAGTGGGCTCATGCTAGGGGAATTCACTGGTCTTACCATGTTCCCCATCATCCTGAAACAGATGGATTGATAGAACGATGGAATGGCATTTTGAAGTCATAATTACAATGCCAACTAGATGACGACACTTTGCATGACTGGGACAAAGTTCTCCAGAAGACTGTGTATGCTCTAAATCAGTGTCCGATATATGGTACTGTTTCTCCTGTAGCCAGGATTCGTGGGTCCAGGAATCAAGGGGTGGAAGTGGAAGTGGCACCACTCACCATCACCCCTAGTGATCCGCCAGCAAGAGTTTTGCTTCATGTTCCTATGACATTATGTTCCGCTGGCCTAGAGCTCTTAGTTTCAGGGAGAAAAACACTGCCACCAGGTGACACAACAAATTCATTAAACTGGAAGATTGCCACCTGGACATTCTGGATTCCTCCTACCTTTAAGTTAAGAGGCTAAAAAGGGAGTTACAGTGTCGGATGGAATGATTGACCCAGACTATCAAGATAAAATCACTCTACTATTCCACAATGGAGGTAAGAAAGAGTATGCATGGAATACAGATGATCCATTAAGGACATCTCTTTATATTACCATGACCTGTGATTTAAGTCAATGAAAAACTACAACAGCTCAATCCAGGCAGGACTCAATCCAGGCAGGACTCAATCCAGGCAGAAACGAGGACTGTAATTTTTACGAGTATTTCCTTTCTTTTGTTAAAAACGTATTTGTGCATGTGTATGCTTGTACTACAAAAGTATCTTAATTTTCTTCCTTTCTTCTTTATTATGTGATATAAGATTTGTTGACTTCATATCAACATTTAAGTATTGTTAACTTTGTGTAATAGTATTTGAGTCGGGGATTGGTATGTTTCTAGTTGTATGAAGGATAGTTGTATTATGTTAGGTGTAATTATGGACTTATTATGTTATTTGAAGATCATATATGATCTCAGGAGATGTGTATGGGTTCCAGTTGACAAGGGGTGGACTTCTGATGATTAATACTGAGTGTCAACTGGATTGAAGGATGTGAAGTATTGATCCTGCGTGTGTCTGTGAGTTTGTTGTCAAAGGTGATAAACATTTGAGTCAGTGGACTAAGAAAGGCAGACCCACCCTTAATCTGGGTGAGCACCATCTAATCAGCTGCCAGCATGACTAGGATATAAAGTAGGTGAGAAATATGACTAGACTAGACTGGCCTAGACTCCCAGCCTATATATTCCTCCTGTGCTAGATGCTTGCTGCCCTCGAACATGAGACTCCAAGTTCTTCAATTTTGGTACTGAGACTGCCTTTCCTTGCTTCTCAGCTTGCAGACCACCTATTGTGGGACCTTGTGGTTGTGTGAGTTAATATTTAATAAACTCCCCTATATAATATACCTTATTAGTTCTGTCCCTCTAGAAAACCCTGACTAGGCTGGGGATGGTGACTCACCTGTAATCCCAACACTTTGTTAGGCCGAGGCAGGTGAATCACCTGAGGTTAGGAGTTCAAGACCAGTAAGACCAATATGGTGAAACCCTGTCTCTACTAAAAATACAAAAAATTAGCCGGGCGTGGTGGTATGTACCTGTAGTCCCAGCTACTTGGGAGGCTGAGACAGGAGAACTGCTTGAACCTGGGAATTGGAGGTTGCAGTGAGCCAAGATTGTGCCACTGCACTCCAGCCTGAGCAACAGAGTCAGACTCTGTCTCAAAATAATAATAATAAAAATAATTTTTTTTAAAAAAGAGAACCCTAATACACTAGGTCCTTTGTCTATGTATGTGTTTTGTGGGAATTATTGTTCTTTCATTTCTATGTTTAGAACATCATTAAGCAGCTCTTGTAAGGTCAGTCTATTGCTACCAAATTCTCTTAGCTATTGCTTGTCTAGGAATTATTTCATTTCACCATCACTTATTTATAAAGCTTAGTTTGGTGGATATGAAATTCTTGGTTAGAATTTCTTTTCCTTAAGAATGATAACGGTTCTCATCTCTTCTACCTTGTAACGTTTCTGTTGAGATGTCTGCTGTTAGCCTGATCAGTTTCTCTCCATAGATGGTATGGCCCTTTTCTCTAGATGCTTTTAAGATTTTTTCTCACACTGACCTTGGAAAGACCAATTACTGTGTGCAATGGGGATTGTTACCTTGTATAATATGTTACAAGGGTTATTGGAATATTTTATATTTGTGTGTTGACCTCTTTAGGAAGACAGGGGGAAATTTTCATGGATTATCTTCTCTATTGTTTTCCAAGATGCTTACTTTCTCTTATCCTATCTTAGGAATGCCAGTTCATCATGGGTTTTGTTGGTTTATATAATTGCAGGTATTTTGGAGGTTTTGTTCATTATTTTAATTTTCTTTTATTTTCTCTGACTGGGTTGATTTGAAGGAACAGTCTTCACACTCTGAAATTCTTCCCTCTGTTTGGTCTAGTCTGTGGTTAAGGCTTTCAAATGTATTTTGAAATTCTCGTAGTGAATTTTCAATTTTAGAAGTTCAATTTGGTTGGTTGTTCTTTTTTTTTTTTTTTTTTTTGAGATGGAGTCTCGCTCTGTTGCCCAGGCTGGAGTGCAGTGGCTGGATTTCAGCTCACCGCAAGCTCTGCCTTCCGGGTTTATGCCATTCTCCTGCCTCAGCCTCCAGAGTAGCTGGGACTACAGGTGCCCACCACCTCACCTGGCTAGTTTTTTGTATTTTCTTTTTTTAGTAGAGACAGGGTTTCATCGTGTTAGCCAGGATGGTCTTGATCTCCTGACCTCCTGATCCGCCCGTCTCGGCCTCCCAAAGTGCTGGGATTACAGGCTTGAGCCACTGGCGCCCGGCCAATTTGGTTGTTCTTAATATAGCTATGCCATCTTTCAAATCTTGTATTTCTCTGGCTTCCTCAGACTGAATTTCAACGTATATCTTAGATCTCATTGAGCTTCCTCGTTATCCAGATTCAGAATTCTATGTCTATCATTTCAGACCTTTCAATCTGGTTAGGGTCCATAGCTAGGGAGCTGTTGCAATCCCTTCGAAGTTACAAAACACTCACTTTTTGAATTGCCAGAGTTCTTTCACTTATTCCTTCTCATCTGAGGGAGCAGCATTTCTTTTTCTTTTTGAACTTGCTCTCATTTGGAGAGAGATTTGTTTTTACATTCTTTTTTTCCCTTGAGGAATTGACTGTGATATATGTTGTGTTTAGTCAATTGGCTTTATTTCTGGGTGCTTTTAGCGGGCCAAAGCTCTGTGTGAATTCCTTGGTTGTAGATAGGTTCCTGTGGTGGGTTTCACAGTTGATGTGTGTTGAAGCTATGCATTTCTGTTTGGTGGTATAATTTAGGGTACAGTCCAGTAGGTTGCACTTAATAGTATGATCCAGCATACATTCTCTTAGCCCCCTTAGGTCAGGTTCGGGACCAAGGGCCAGTCCTTGTGCCCAAGAACTCCAAAGAGTCTTCCCAGCTTTCTCACTCTTCAACCATGGTGTCTGTTGCCTCTCTATCAACTTTCAGTGCTTTCTCTCAAAACATCTATTTCAAGTGTGATGGTTTACAGATATTTTGCTTACTCTCAGCAGAAGAGTTTCTGAGCTGTGTCCACTGGGCCACCTTGCCTCAAAGTTACTATCCCTCTCTACTGTAGTTATTAACCACTTTTGTTGCTTGCTATAAGGCAACATGCCTGTGAAGAAAAAGTTGCATCTTAAACTAATATTGAAGATAAGTTTATCTTTTCACTTGTCTCTGAATTACTCAGAAAATTAGTATCAAAGAAAAGTGAGCTTAATCATACATTCTTATAAAAGATCAATTTTATCACCAGATTGAGCAAGATAAAACAGAATACAGCCGCAGAGGAGCCAAATTTCATGTGAAAAGAAGTTAATTAACAATCTCATTCATTTATTGAGTACTTACTAATTATAAGCATTTTAACTTACAAAAAGTTCAAAGACAGAAAAGTACTATGTTATAAAGCAATGGAGGAATCTATCTTAAGATAGATTAAAGAAAGAAGACATTCATGAATGAGAGGTCATGAACATGAATAGAGTTTGCCCATACATTCTCATAGCAGTGGTTAGGTTTAAATGGGAAAAAATAATTTTTAAAAATCATATAGGCCAGGTATGGTGGCTAATGCGTGTAATCCCAGCACTTTGGAAGGCCAAGGCAGGCGGATCACCTGAGGTCAGGAGTTCAAGACCAGCCTGGCCAATGTGGTAAAACCCTGTCTCTACTAAACATACCAAAATTAGCAGGGTGTGGTTGTGGGCACCTGTAATCCCAGCTACTTGAAAGGCTTAGGCTGGAGAATCACTTGAACTTGGGGAGGCGGAGGTTGCAATGAGCGGAGATTATGCCATTGCACTCCAGCCTGGGCAATAAGAGTGAAATTCCATCTAAAAAAAAAAAATATATATATATATATATATACACACACACACACACACACACACACACACACACACGGAGAGAGAGAGAGAAAGAAAAAGAGAGAGATAGTTTTAGTTCTGCTACTAAGTTGTTATATAACCAAGAAAACGTCACCTAATACATCCCAATTTAAAATTGGGAGATTTAGATTCAATGAGCTTTTACATTTTTCTTTTTTATTTTCATCTTGAAAACAATTTATGGTGATACCATGGCTTTGGGGGTCCATCATTTATTTCTACTCCCCTATTAAAAAGACCAGTTTGCATTTTTTTTTTCTTTTTTTATCTAACTTTTGTAAGCTTGAGAAGGGAAAATAATCAAGGTACTTTAATAATATTTTTTTTCCAAATAAAATAGGGGAAGTATTAGAAAATTACCAAAGTATCTACCTAGAAAATTAAAACCATTTCAAAAATGTAAGGTGCCATAGACTTATACATGTGGAAACATCTACAGCCTGAGAACATGTCATTTGCCTTATTATTCTCTAGAAAAATCATAGAGATTGAACTCTAATTAATACTTGTCTTGTATAGATAATTTTTAAATGACATTAGTTCTTATCTGTGCTTTATCTTTTTTCTTTTGGCCATAATTTCTCTATCTTTAAAATAAAATTTGAATGAATGTTCTCAAACATTTCTTCCAGTTGTATGATCCCATGGAATTATAAAATACTTTTAGAAGCATTACTACTTCCCTTTTCAGTATGTGATCTCTATGATAAGTTGCTCTTACAAACTATTAGTAGTCACAATTTCAAAATGACACTCTTGGATACAGATATAAAGGAATGAGACAACATGTCATATTTAGAAATCATTTTAAAGAACACTTACTACTTAAGAATGTCTAGATTATTCTGTGGAAACATTCCTGATATCTCAGTGGCTTATGACAGACTTATTTCTCATTCACATATGTCTAATATGGTTTGGAAGGTAAAATTTGTTTTATCACTTGAGACCTAGGCCAATAGAGGGCCCACCACCCAGGACTGCATCACGTGGGATGCACTACCTCCTTGGTCCCTGTGACAAAGTATGAGCACTCCTGGTTTTCCCATCCTGGTTTGTGGGGGCTTAGTTTTGTTGCTCGTTGATTTTCTGTTTCTGCCTGGAAATGAACCCTGTCACCTCAACTGAGAATTAGTCACGTGGTTCTGTCTAACAACCAGGGCCTGGGAAGATAAAAATAGCCATAAAAAGTGAGCTTTAGCCATGCCTCCCACTGAACCCTGAAGTCTTAGAAAAAATAAGCTATTTCATAATATATTAACTCCAATACCTCCTTTAAAGCAGCAAGCTGACCCCAGAGAGATGAACTAAGTTAACCAGCCATATAGTCAGGTAGAGGCAAAGATGGAATAGACAAAATTAAATGATCCTAACCTTTTTCTTCATTTCAAAATCTAAAGCTTTTTATCTTAATGGCTGTGGTAGTATTTTATAAGACCAAAAGAGAGAAGGACAATGGTACACACTGTGTACTATCCAGTTCCATGCCTTTGAAGGTGAAACTATGACCCTAGAAACTTCTCAGCTGCATTTTAGTTCTAGTCTTATTTGGGTATGACATTTACTTTCAAGGTCATTGCCAGAATTTGAGGCAAGCAAAATCCAGATAAGGTGGGCAAGGATGTAATTTCATTACCCCCTTTTATGTATTCAATGTATAGCAGAGTTATCTTTTTAACACAAGCCTATTACTCATTGTCAATGGTAAATGATTAAGTTCACCACAGATACTTAAGTGCTAGCCAGGCGACAGTGACAGCAGTTTCTCTTGAATATCATCATATTAAAAGGACTGGTGCTCTTCCTGACCCTGCCATAATACCACTGTGCTCTCTAAAGGTTATTGATAAATGCTTTGGGCCACAGAGGACACTCTCCTGCTTCATTTCCCTAGTGATCATTTTTTATATGATCACTATTTTTATATTATTATTTTTTATATTATTATTTTCTGAACAGAGATGATAAAGAAAAAAAAATTACCGCACTTGAGATTCTTTTTCCTGTTACACATTTCTTCTACTGCCCAAAGACTCTAGTTTTTTTGAATTCTACATGTATGACCACTCTTTGATCTGTCCAAGAATTTTAGGCAGTAATGCTCAAAAGGTTTGATCTCTTAAGCTATGTCTACCTCAATCAATTTTACTATCTGTCTGTTCATAGTCTCAGTAAATCATATTATTAATTATTAAGAACTAGAGTTCTGCATTTTATTCTCTCAATGCTTAACTGCCTTGCCTAAACCCTTCCCCATAGACCTGGTGCCTTATGGATCTAATTATTGATTTATGCTGTCCTCTGTTTAGCCAAATTATTTCACCACATACCTCCTCAAAGCAAGGAGCTAATGAACCAGTTCATAGTCCAGAAGGCTTTTCCTATCCCATCTTCCCGTCCACCTTTTTGTTACTGTCTTATCTAACGAACTAACATGCATCAAAATCAATGCACAAATGGTTGCAGTTAGAATAATGCACTGTTGATCAAGCAGCATTTGCACTTTAGCATAGACTTCGTTTTTAATCAAGAAAGGTGAATATTACAAATTTCTGGGCACTTCAACCTGTTAGTGAGGGGAAAACATCTTTCCTGAATTAACTTTTAGTTTGTATTTCAACTATTTTCCATTGTGTTTTTCTTTACTGTACAAATTCTATCCCTCTTGGCTACTCTGTGAAGGGAGATCATGATGGTACCTCCCATTGCACTGGTGTCAGCTGTGTCATTTTTGTATTCTGACAAAGCAGCTCCATAAAGTCCTGGTACATAGGTTAATGGTGGGCTGTTCTTTGAACATGATGAAGGACACTTTCTATTTCATCTAAGGAAGAGGGCTATCTTAAAAAGGAAACATGTAAAATGAAGACTGTAACAGAAAATGTTCATCTCCATTTGTAAACCATGTCCTTGGATCTGAATTTTTGAGGAGTCGAAATCCTTATACAGATGATTAAGAAATGAATTTAAGGGGAGGGGCAAAGATGGCCAATCAGAAGCAGCTCCAGTCAGTGGCTACCACCAAGAAGAATGAAAACTGCAAGTGAATCCTGCACCTTCAGCTGAGGTATCCAGGTTCTCTCCTTGGGACTGACTAGGTGGTTGAGGTGACCCACAGAGAGCAAGGAAAAGCAGGGTGGAACAATGGCCCACCCAGGAGCCACACGGGGTAAGAAGACCTCCTGCCCCAGCCAATGGAGGCAGTGAGTGAATGTGCTAATCCACCACGGAGATCCACGCGTTTGCCACGGATCTGTGCAACCCGTGGATCAGGAGATCCCCTCGTGAGCTCACACAACCAGGGCATTGGGTCCCAAGAGCAAAACGGTGCAGACTCTCAGTGGCCGCTCGGGTTATAACTAGCAACAGCAGGCTGGAGACCGCCTAAGATGACTCAGTTCCCCGGGGGCGGGGTGGCCGCCATCACTGCGGCTCCAGTCAGCAGTTTTCCCCTGCCAGTGCTGGGGAGACTGGGCAGTTTGGGCCGGGAGGAATTCCCCACAGTGCAGCACAGTGGTTGTGGCACATGGTAGCCAGAATGCTTCTTTAGGTGGGCCTGGATCCATCCCTCCTAATGGGGTAGAATCGCCTTACAGGGATTTAAGCAACTTCAGCCAGGGAGTTAGGGACAGAACTCTGATCTCCCCGGGAAGGAGCCACTGGGGAGAAGAACAGTCAGTCTCCAGCTCAGGGGACTTAGTCTTTCCTACCTGCTGGCTCTGAGGAGTCCAAGCAGTCCAGATAAGTGGGATTGACCCAGCGCAGTGTACCCACTGTGCCAAGAAGCCAGACTGGTTCTTCAAGTGGGTCCCTGATACTGTGCTGCCTGACTGGGTGAGACCTCCCAACAGAGGTCACCAGACACCTCACAAAGGAGAGTCCTGGTGGCATCAGATCACTGCCTCTCCAGGAGGGAGTTCCCAGAGGAAGGAGCAGGCAGACATCTTTGTTCTTCTGCAGCTGCCATTGGTGACACCTCTAGTTGTGGGGTGGGAGACACAGGTGAAAATGGTCTTGAGTGAAACCCCGTCCACCACAGGCACCCTGCAGAAGAGGGGCCTGACTACTGCAAAAAGAAACAAACAACAACAAGAGGAAGATTAACAACAACAACAAAAACAAAAACACCAAAAAACCCATCTGAAGTTCAGAAGCCTCAAAGATTGAAAGAAGATAGATAAACCCACAAACATGAGAAAAAGTCGGCACAAAAATTCTGAAAATTCAAAAACCCAGAGTGCCTTTTCTCCTCTAAATGACTGTAACATCTCTCCAGCAAGGGCACAGAACCGGGCTGAGGCTGAGATGGATAAATTTGCCCAAGTAAGCTTCAGAAGGTGGGTAATAATGAACTTTGCTGAGATAAAGGAACATGTTTTAACCCAATGCAAAGCGACTAAGAACTATGATAAAACATTACAGGAGCTGTTAACCAGAATAGCCACTTTAGAGAGGAACATAAATAACCCAATGGAGCTGAAAAACACAACTGAAGAACTTCACAATGCAACCACACATATGAATAGCTGAATAGACCAAGTAGAGGAGAGAATCTCAGAACTTGAAGACTATCTTACTGGAATAAAACTGGAAGACAAGATTAGAGAAAACAGAATGAAAAGTGACAAACAAAACCTCTGAGAACTATGGGATTATATAAACAGACCAAGCCTATGACTGATTGGGGTACCCGAAAGAGACAGGGAGAACAAAACCAAGTTGGAAAACATATTTCAGGGTATCATTCAGGAGAACTTCGCCAACCTAGCAAGACAGGCCAACATTGACATTCAGCAAATTCAGAGAAAGGCCAGTTCACCTACAAAGGAAGTCCATCAGACTAACAGCAGACCTCTCAGCAGAAACCCTACAAGCCAGAAGAGCTTAGGGGCCAATATTCAACATTCTTAAAGAATTTCCAACTCAGAATTTCATATCTGACCAAACTAAGCTACATAAGCAAAAGAGAAATAAAATCCTTTTCAGACAAGAAAATGCTGAGGGAATTTGACACCACGAGGCCTGCCTTGAAAGAGCTCCTGATGGAATCACTAAATATGGAAAGGAAAAATCAGCCACTTCAAAATACACTGAAGTACATGGACCAGTGACACTATGAAGCAACAACATTAACAAATCTGCAAAACAACCAGCCAGTATCATCATTACAGGATCAAATTCACACATAACGATATTAACCTTAAACGTAAATGGGCTAAATGCCGCAATAAAAAGACACAGAATGGCAAGTTGGATTAAGAGTCAAGACCCATTGGTGTGCTATATTCAAGAGACCCATTTCATGTGCTAAGATAGACACAGGCTCAAAATAAAAGGATGGAGGAAAATTTACGAAGTAAATGGAAAGCAGAAAAAAGTAGGGGTTGCAATTCTGGTTTTTGACAAAACAGACTTTAAACCAACAAAGATCAAAAAGGACAAGGAAGGACATTACATAATGATAAAGGGTTCAATTCAACAAGAAGAGCTAACTATCCTAAAAATACACACAACCAATATAGGAGCACCAAGATTCATAAAACAGTTTCTAGAGACCTACCAAGAGACTTACTCTCCCACATAATAATATTGGGAGACTTTAACACCTCACCGTCAATATTAGATTACTGAGAAAGAAAATTAACAAGGATATTCAGGGCTTGGACTCAGCTCTGAATAAAGTGGACCTGATAGATATCGACAGAACTCTCCGCAAAACAACAAAATATACATTCTCACAAAAACAACTCCACCCAAAAACAACAGAATATACATTCTTCTCAAAACCACATGACAATTACACTAAAATTGATCACATAATTGGAAGTAAAACACTCCTCAGCAAATGCAAAAGAACTAAAATCGTAACAGACAGTCTCTCAGACCACAGTACAATTAAACTAGAACTCAAGATTAAGAAACTCACTCAAAACCACACAAGTACATGGAAATTGACCAACCATATCCTGAATGACCCCTGGGTAAATAATGAAATTGGGGCAGAAATCAAGAAGTTTTTTGAAAATAATGAGAACAAAGACACAATGTACCAGAACCTCTGGAATGCAACTAAAGGAGTGTTAAGAGGGAAATTTATAATACTAAATGCCCACATCAAAAAGCTAGAAAGATCTCAAATTGACATCCTAACATCACAACTGAAAGAACTAGAGAACCAAGAGCAAACAAACCCCAAAGCTAGCAGAAGACAAGAAATAACCAAGATCAAGCAGAACTGAAAGAGATACAGACACAAAAAACACTTCAAAAAATCAGTGAATCCAGGAGCTGGTTTTTTGACAAAATTAATAAAATAGACTGCTAGTTAGACTAATAAAGAAGAAGAGAGAAGAATCAAATAGACAAAGTAACAAATGATAAGAGGGTATCACCACTGGCCCCACAGAAATACAAACAACCATAAGATAATACTATAAACACCTCTACACAACTGAAATAAAAAACTAGAAGAAATGGATAAATTCCTGAAACATACACCCTCGGAATACTGAACCAGGAAGAAGGTGAATCCCTGAAGAAACCAATAATGAGTTCTGAAATTGAAGCAGTAACAAATAACCTGCCAACCAAAAAAGCAACGACCAGACAGATTTACACCTGAATTCTATCAAAGGTACAAAGAGGAGCTGGTTCCATTTCTTCTAAAACTATTCCAAACAATTGAAAAGAAGGAACTCCTCTGTAGTGCATTTTATAAGGCCAGCATCATCCTGATACCAAAACCTGGCAGAGATACAAGAAAAAAAGGAAAACTCAGGCAAATATCCCTGCTGAACATAGATGCAAAAATCCTTTATAAAATACGGGCAAACCAAATCCAGCAGCACATCGAAAAGCTTATCCACCATGATCAAGTTGGGTTTATTCCTGAGATGCAAGGCTGGTTCAATACACACAAATCAATAAATGTAATTCATCACCTAAACAGAACATGATTATCTCAAAAGACACAGAAAAGGCCTTCAATAAAATTTAACATCCCTTCATGTTAAAAACTCTCAATAAACTAGGAATTAAAGGAACATGCCACAAAATAATAAGAGCCATTTATGACAAACCCACAGCCAATATCATACTAAATGAGATAAACCTGGAATCACTCTCCTTGAAAACCAGAACAAGACAAGGATGCTCTCTCTCACCACTCCTGTTCAACAAAGTACTGGAAGCTCTGACCAGGGCCATTAGGCAAGACAAAGAATAAAGTGTATTCAAATAGGAAGAGAGGAAGTCAAATTGTCTTTGTTTGTAGATGACATAATCCCGTATCTAGAAAACCCCATCTTCTCAGCCCAAAAGCTTAAGCTGATAAGCAACTTCAGTAAAATCTCATTCGATTGCAAAGATACATGCACACATATGTTCATTGCAGCACTAGTCACAATAGCAAAGAAATGGAATCAACTCAAATGCCCATAAATGATAGGCTGGATCAAGAAAATATAGTACATATACATCATGGAATTCTACGCAGTCATCAAAAACAATGAGATAATGTCATTTGCAGAGACATGGATGGAGCTGGAAGTCATTATCCTCAGCAAACTAACACAGGAACAGAAAACCAAACACTGCAAGTTCTCACTCATAAGTGAGAGCTCAATCATGAGAACACATGGCCACAGGGAGGGGAATAACATACACTGGGGCCTGTGGGGGTTGTAGGGGGAAAGAGAGCATCACTAAAAATAACTAAGCATGCTGGGCTTAATACTTAGGTGATGGGTTAATAGGAGCAGTAAACCACCATGGCCCATGTTTACCTATGTAACAAACCTGCATATATATCCTGGAACTTAAAATATTTTCAAAAAGAAATGAATTTATGAAAGCTTCCATCAGGTGTCATGACCAATAACTAGATATGGGGAGGTATTCAAGGCCAGTCCAAGCTGAAGATGAGAGATCTACATTTTCTAAGCTAAATGATCTAATTGTGTGTTATAACTCAGTGTTCATTTCTCTTGTGCTTGCTCTGACTCTTTAGTAACACATTGTTTAAGTGATCCTTTCTAATTTATCTCAGCTATAGATTGCTTGGGGAAAATACTTAAGTAATCATTTAGAAGGCACATCAAAGGAGCAAAAGTAACCCCTAAGGCCCATGTGGTGGTGGCAGCATTAATAATAGTTAAAATATTTCACACATTCTTTTTAAGTTCTACCCTGTATTTTCTCAACAATGGTGTTTGTTGGTATTATAAGTCTTCTTAATAGATGAGAAACTCAAGGCACAGAAAATAAAGCAATTTATTTTATTAAATAAAATTAAATAAAGCAATGTATTTATTCAAGGTCAAATAAATAGTAATCAGTAGAGGCTAGAGCCTCAAAGGGAAGTAATTGTTTTGCAATGCTAGACTCAACTCTCCTTTTCTGTATGATGATTCTGTCTCCATGCTTTATTTTATCAAGGAAAGTAGTGGGCTTTAACACATCAGAACACTGTAACTTACCAAGCTTGGTTTTGTGGCTCCTCCATTTCCCTCTAATGGCAATACAATAAGTTATTTACCTCCTCTCAATGATCAGACAATTAGGATAAATTACAGAGCTATCACTATATTGTTGAAATCTGCTTAGTTACATTAATGTTATTTCCAAGAATGCCCTACTTTTTCTAATTGTGTTTTCTCTCAAATATCTCAGGCTGTTGGAAAAATTCTTCTACTTTTACTTATTCATGCAACTAGTTTTCACTCCTTTCTTGCAAAGGATGCCCTCTCTACAGTAATGAAAAGTGTTTGCTTGGCTTACCTAGGCAGCTACTTTCAAAGATAAGTATTTCTTAAGAAAATGATTAAATGAATTAATAAATTCTAATGTTCTGTTGAAGAGCCGAGTCAATGTTCATGGTGTTGTCTTTAACAGGATGGATAACACAAGAATGAATGAGCAGCAATTTATCAGACACTTTGAAGAACTAATGCATATCTATCTAACATCTTCCTAGTCTGTTAGAAGTAAAAGGTTCTCCACCCTCGCCTTCCTGAGACATGACAGGGAACAGAGACAATGAAAGAGAGAAACAATTCAAAGACAGACAATCGGGTACTATTCTAGAGGTGGTAACAAGGCACGAAACAAGAACAAGGGCAGCCTGTCTACTATTCTGGCTGATTTTAACAGAGAAGCTAAAAAATAAAAACAAAAGAAGAAATGAAAGCCTTGATTACTTTCTAGTGTTCCCATGTATATTTTTCAAAGAAATCTTCATCCTAAAACAGCAATCAGTATGGGATCAATTGAATATATTATAATATTATAGAGGAATCAATGTTAACCCCCCTTACATCTGTACCTTAAAAAGTGTGTGTTCTAAAAACTACTATGTGGATAATTACTGTCCTTTTAAGACTACCATTTGAATGTGTATTATTTCCTTATTAAGTTCCTGACTTGCCATGATTTGTAGAAAAGGACATTGTGGTTATCTGAGGGAGGAAAAGATTGAGTCCCTTGTTTCGATCCTTGAAAACTGACTTCTTAACTGAATAAATTGAGTCGTTTCAGGATGTCTTTTTGTGTTGCATACGCCATTGCAAGTATCTTTATTGGAGAATAATCTTGGTTCAGGAACTGATCATGAAAAGGGAACTGACTGCATTCAAGAAAAAGATAGTGAATTTTCAGAAGGAATTGTTTCAAGTTTGGAAATCCCAAGGGAAGAGTTAAAGAACTTGGCAATTGTTTTATGGTTTAATATCCTGGTTTATTTTTGTTGTTTCTTTAAAAAAAACAAAACAAACAAACAAACAAACAAAACGGGCTCTCTTAAGTCTCTTAAATCTCTATAACCATATTGCACGTTTGGGACACGTTGTTTAATTTGCTTCAGTCACTGATGGGAAGTTCTTAGGTCAAAAGTTGTAGGCAATGTTTGTGGTATATATTTCTTACTCCAATCTACGCTGAAGTGAGTGACATTTTGGACATATGTTGTCTGGCAACAGAATCTTTATTTTGATAGCACTGGAAAGAGAGAGATTGATAATAGTCAAGGTTGCTACTCTCCCCATGGCATCCCCTCACCTTCATATATCCATGGCACACCAATGAGATTTAAAAACGTAAATGTATGTCCATCCATTATGCTTTGTTTATATTTTCTTCAATGTTTTTTATTTTCTTTATTATTTGGCCTTGTAAGTTAAATTATATGCAACTATGAACTAAGTAGTAAGACCACATTGCTGTAAAGAGTCTTATGTCAGATGTCTATTGAAACAAAGTGAAATTTACAATTTTCAGCTATGGATAATACAGATTAATGATCAGGAATAAAAATTTTCCTTCCTTCCTTCCTTCCTTCCTTCCTTCCTTCCTTCCTCTTTCTTCCCTTCCTTCCCTTTCTTCCCTTTCTTTCTTTTCTTTCTTTTTCTTTCTTTCTATCAAATCTCCATAGATCTTTGTGGGCAAGCATAAACAGAGGAGGAAAGTAATCTGCAGGCAAAATATTATCTAAATTTTGATTTCAGCATATGGCTTCAGAAGCCACTCATCCACACTGGCCTTTAGTTTTCCGCCTCAGGAACTCTGTACTTCCTATTTTCTTTTTTTGAAACCTTTTTCTCAATACACTTGAACTTATTCCTCCCTTCTCAGCTTTCAGGTGTCAACTTACATATCACCTCCCCAGAGGCTTTCCCTAAATAGCATCATATTCTAATTAGATTTGCATCCCCTTTTACTTTCTATCACAGCAAATATCCTTTTGTTGCCTGCATAGCAATGCTTGTCATCTAGTCATTATTTTGTTTCCCTGTTTTTTAAAAATATAATTGTCTCTATCTCCCCCCTACCAAAATATAAAGTTTAGGAGAATGGGCTCATGCTTGTTAACTTTCACATCTGAAACTTTGCACCTTAAAAAACATCCCACAGATAATTGTTGAATGAAGAAGCATTGGGATTATACCCTAATATGAAATGGATTATATTTACTCCATATATCAAAAAGCAAAACCACTAAAAGAAAAGTTTCCCACACAAATAAGATACTGTTGTAGATATTTTCTATATATTCCAGAAACATGATCTGTGAGGCAATTTTCTTGATGTTTTCTTTGGAGGAGGATGGCCATGAAGGGTCACAGAATTCTGTCTGACAATTCTTTTGTATCCACTGTTTGTGGATCAGAGACCAAGGAACCTGAACCTGCAGAGCTCCATTTTTATGAATCTTATTTCTAATATGAGGGGTGACGAGAAAGAGAATAAGGTCCTCTATATGTTTTCTATTTGTAATATTGCATCACAACACATAGACTGCTATTTGAAGCTTCTCATTGTTTGTGCTATTTTTGAAACTCCCACACAAGCTAAATGAGAAATTAACAATTAGAGAACACTAAGAGCTCTATATTTTCATCTGTGATTCAAGCTAACCATCCCTTTACTCAGAGATCATGACTCAATTGTAGAATCTTTGAGGGGTAAGTTTAAGTATGTCTCAGCACAACTTAGTTCCTAATTTATAGGTTATTCTTTCTACACCAATTTATTTCTTCTTCAGAGAAGTAGAGAGTATGCTAGTGGAATATGCGGACTGAATTTTAATAATGAATTTTTTGCCTTCATTTTTTCTTTTGGATGACTTTAGTTTTCTGGCATAAGATATAGAATATGTTTTATTCAATATTTTCCAGTTTTAATGAAGTATAGTGTATGGAATCTGATCATTTGATACCTGTTACTGCCCTTCAAACAGCAGAAACAGTTTTGAATATCTTATTTCTGTTGGGCAAGTAAAAGTTCTGATGTTAGTTTTTATCATCTTGACCCATTGTAGAGGTTGTTCTATGATTTTCTCAGGCTAAATAAGAAGATATGTGGATAAACCTAGCAATATTCAATGATGATCACAGACTTGCCAACAAGGGAAATGGAAAATAGAATATCATAAATGTATTAAGTCCTGCAATCCTAAGGTCAAGTTACAATGGTTATGTCTTCTAAATACATACTCATACTCATTTTCCTTCTTCCAGATTTACACAGTATTTGTTTCAAGGACTTTCTAGTTCTAATGGTTATGTATTATTAGTTTTTCACTGTATTACAGATAGAAACATGCTAGTGAGAAGGAAACAAAGTAGTCACATATTCATCATTCTTATTTGCCCTTTTTAGATATTCTTGTCAAACTTAACAATATCTGTCACTAAAGATGGAATTTCTTATCTTCCTAATTTTGGTCAATGTCTTTGAGAGGAGTAAGGTTTGATTGTAACATTCTTTCTAAGAAGTATTTATATGATACCTCTTCAGTCACTCAGCATTTGTCACATCTAAGTTTGCCACATGCTCTTGTGTCTCTGAATTTTTATTCAAGTAACTTGATGCTGCTAAGAGTCTTTATGTGACTAGTTCACAAGTCTCTCATTTTGAAATAAAACAAGTTTGCACTGTACTAAAACCACATTGCTATACGTCCGATCTCTATTAAAATAAAATAAAATTTAAGATTTTAATGTATGGATAGATGTGAATTATGAGAAACAATCCTCAGATTTCTGTGAATATTAATCCACATTAATAATATAATTAATCCACTTTAAAAATAAATAATACTACTTGTTTTGGAAAAGAATAGTTGAAATTTGAAATTTAGAAATCTTTATATCTTCTTGTTCAACAACAATATTTGAACTTGTCTTCCAATATCAGCTCCTTTTCCAAGACATAAATTTGCCTCTTTTCTCTTCTGAGGTAATTCTTAATTGTTCATTAGCTTCCACCACATAAAGTTTCAAAAAAATGAGAGAATGACACACAGTTAACATATATACAATGATTAAAAATCACTTAGATATTACATCAACCCATACTGCATATTTTAGCATAATTGGTTATTGTCTTATGATTCAACACATTACACCCTAAACTCTATCATAATTTTTTTAGGCTTAAAATTACGCCACATACTGACTGGACAACTGCCAGGCTATAAGGCCTAGTACTTTGCCTTTCTGCACTGTACAAAAGATGGATTTATTTTAACTTACTATTTTTAGCGAACTTTTGTACCTTTTTATTTTCTGCTACAACTTGATCTAGAAATGCCCACTCTACTACTGCAAAAGCACACCTCAATTATATTTGGTCTTATTTTCAGGTATGTTATATTATACCCTGAGCCAACATCTTCTTCAATATAACTATTCTGCTGCCAACTTATATTTTTAAGAATATACATATTTATTTTGATAATCCAAAACTTCTATTTTTCCCCCTCTCAAAAACATTAACAAATAATGTAAAAAAGGAGCTTAGCACTTAAGCAGAGTAAACAAAGGGGACTATGTGTAGTTTGACGAATCTCATATGAATTTAATGTTTCCTCTTTGGTTGAGAACTATGGCTTCAAAACATTCTAGTACACAGGAATTCTGGTTAATTTGCATTTTTAAAAATTTTCTTCAACATTCAATTGATTGTCTTTAAATTTATCCTAAGCATAAATGTGAGCTAGTGAAGGAGGACACAAGTCTTAAGTTTTTAAGTGAATGATTAAGTGGTTTTGTTTTTTTGTTATAACTATGCGAAAAAGCCGTCAGTCTTAAAACAACTAAAAGGTGACAGTCTTGAAATACTGCAAAGTGAAAATCTTTACATCTAATGCCCCATTTTTACCTTTTATATATTCCCTCAAAATGATTCTGAGGTCACATACATGAATACTCACTTGTTTGTTATTGTTAATAACAAAATTGGAGGAACTTACAGGCTGTTTAAAGGAAGGAGAAAGGTAAGGAGGAGGCACAAATAATCAGCAGTTATGAACAGAGGGAAATAGTTTACAAGTTTCACACACAAAAAAAGTCATCCACTTCATATCATAGTCAGTTACCTTTCCCAATAACACTGGAGATTTGCTAGTTCAGACATCTTAGCTTCTGATGACATGATTGGACAGATAAAAATGTCACTCAGTTCACTGTAATAGTCTACAAATCACTACACTATCGCGTCCAACTTTCAAAAGTCTCTGGTTCGTGGTTTTTAAACATCATTATTCTTAAAGAAGTTTCTGTGTATTTCTCTGAGATAATGACAGTGCTTTCAAGTTTCAGAGAAGTTTCTGTATTATTTCAAAGATGGTAATTTCGAAGTTTCTATAAAAGGGTTTTTTTATTGCATTATGGAAGAACATCTCATTATTGCTTTGCATTTGCCTCCAGTAAATTTTTCTATCTCCCTTCTTTTAAATATATTGAATCACCTGTCAATGTTGGTAATATATTTTTTGAAGAAAAATTGTGCTTGCTCTAGTTCAGTTGTTCTTAGAAGAGTTTTCCTTTTTAAAAAATGAAGCTCTAATATTTTTCTTTTAAAACTTTGCCGCAAATGAGACAGCAAGCTGACCTTCCTCGAGTGCTTTTTCTCTCATTTCTTTTTCCTATCATCATCTTCAGCTGCTCATATCTTGACAGCCCAAACTGCCTGTCTCTTACATTTCATAATTTAGAAAAGAAAAAGTGAGTAAACTCTTAAAAATGAGTACTTGGGCCCTCTCACAACAGCTCTTGTTTTCCATCAGTGACATATTCCTTCATTTAATACTGTCCCATAAAGCAAGTATTAATCAGCAAGTTCATGACACATATGGAGACTGTATTATGATATATAGAAACTGCTTTATTATCCCCCATATGCATACTTACACATAAATTAACCTATCTTCATTCATAACAGGTATCATTGGTTGTGTTCATAAAAGCTAATTTTGGGAAAAAGAGGTTTTTGCCATTTCATGATAACTCACACATTCTAGGCTACAAGGTTGGTCCAATACCTCAATTTCATTTCACAGAATCGTGCATTTATACTTCGTCCATTTCCATCTACAACCCTTAAATTATGTCACCAGTGTGCATGTACTAGTATAATGCTCACAACTTTCTCCAAACCAAATTTTTTATCACTCAATGTTCCCTGGCTGTATGGCCAGTCTTCTCTAATCAGCAGCACCCCAAGAACACTGTGGGTATTTCTGCAGAACTCACCATTCCCACATTTTTTATGTGTAGCATAGATGACCTACCTTTGACAATTAACTCAATTGTAATAGCTTTCATTTCTGTAGCTTTACTTATTTTGGTTAGTACAGTGTATGTTGGCAACAGCACATAATGTTAACTTGATTAATTTATTAAATTACTTCCAGACATTATTTTCAGAGTAAAATCTGACAGTTTTAAACTTTTGTATCATTTATAATTGTTCAATTCATATTCTAAACACTTTTGCAAAAGTTATCAGAGATGGGAAAGGTAAACTGAAAAATGTCTTAATGCTTTTTAAGGTGTCAAGTTCGTTTATGGTGTTATATAAATCTTTTTAAATTGTACAATTTTGTAAAATTCTCAAATGTCTAGAGAAGAAGTCCTCATTACTTAGCTTCTATCGTGGTAATAACATAGATATGATGGGTACCGAAATGTCTCAAAAGAACATTGGAGGGGAACAACTGTTATTTGGACCCACTTTTCATATATAAAAGAAAGAATATAAAGAAAATTTTTGCTAGAAGACAGTGACTCTAACTCAAAAGGTTTTGATTGATACACTAATACAGAATCTTTATTGGAATAATTGCCACAGATTAATACATTCCCTTGTATGCCAGAAATTTAAGGATCCTTCAAATTCTCACGAAAACCTTGAAAGGTATAGATAAGGAACTGATGGTCAAGAATGATAGTAACCATCTAAGGCCAAAGAGGTAACAAGTGGTGGAGCTACTTGTCCTATCAGTTCTGTTCTTGATCCCATTTTCTTCCCACTATCTTAAAACAACTGCGGTTATTCAAGTAAAACTTTGACTGATAAAGAACAGGTATTTTTGACTTCTATTGGATTTTGTAAACAATTAAAATAAAAATTTGCAACATTCCACAAAAATATCAAATTAAATATTCTGAAATGTAATAAATATGTGATTACCTTGACAGATTTGATTATGCTTCCTCCTTCTATCTCTCATGCTAATAACTTTCCAATTAGTTAAAAAAAATCAAACACACACAAGTGAAACATCATAGGCAGACAGAAATGGGCAGAGACCTAAGGCTTAGAAGAGTAGTAGAATGAACCCCATGTTATACCAGATGTACAGAGGTGAGGCAGTAATACTGGATTTGGGTAATCCTGGCTAAGCTCTAGAACATAAACTCATTTTCAACCAGAGCACATTTCCAACAAATCAGACTAAAATCATAAAACAAAAAAAAAAGGCTAGTTGATAAATGATATCCATCATAAATAGATACAGGGTAAGCAAAATGTAGGCTGGTATTATGATACTAAGATAACAATATATAAACATATATATATATTTAGTTTTTCTCAATGAGAGACAGGACACGCTAGACTAGCTAGTCACTTAAATGGTTTTCAAGAGTGATAGTTTGTCTTTGTGGAATCACCATAATCTCAGCAGAGATATAGATAGCATCAGAAGATGGGATTTATAGGGATATTAAGTTAAATTGGATTATATGAAAAAAATAGGTAGAGCTTACATTTCAATTTTTACATTAAAAGTGTAGAACTGGGTTACCTCTATCCCAAAAATAGTAAGATTCTATAAACTTTGGCATCTTACTTCTGTCCCTCGTTGTTGTGCCTGTTTACTCATCTGCTTCAGTCCTCTCTTGAGGTGATCTTTTTCTGACCCCTACACTGTAAGGCAGCATGTAGTGGGTGATAAAACACTTAATTAGGTGTCATAGAGACTGTTACTTTTCTCCCTTTCTTTCTCTGATTCTTTCGTGTTTAAATTAACGAAAGAGATTCTGGCCCAACTCTGAAGAATCTTCCCATTCCAATCCTGGTCACCCACTGGTGAGATCATCTAACACGAACATGGCAGGAAGAGTCTGTCCTCAAATGAGGAATGCAGATACAGAGCCTGACACTAAAGTTCTCTGTTGAAGAATCTGTTCATGCAAGGGGTGGAGATATTAGACACTGCAGAATTCATTCCTAAGAAAATTGCCGAAAGGCAGCTTATTATTTTTCTCTGGATAATTTATCTGGCAGGATACATATAGCAAATTATTTGTTCACTACACCAATTTATGTTTCAGAATATGAGCATCAATAGATATCTGTCTACTCTCAACAAACCTGTGTTTTTAGCTAGACCTCACCTCTTGCCTGGAAATGCATGAGATTCCATTACATGTAAATTCTTAATCCATTTGTGAGAGACAGATTATGTTATCTATATTTTCTGGTCCCATGTTATATTCATTATAAGAAAATGTGCGTGTGTGTGTGTGTGTGCATATTCAAATTAGCTCATGACTGATTTTAGAGAACATCCATGAAGTTACTAATAAGACTTTAAAATTTATCTATTTTTCTGTGAACGATAGGAATAAATGAGCTAAAAATCATTTTCTAAGCTTATACATTTTTTGCAGATTTGGATTCAGACTTCTATTGTACAGTTTTTGCAAAAGAATAGTAAATGGATAAATGGTCAACATGAGAAATATTTGCTCTAAGAGTGTGAAGGATTTTAATTTGATCATTCATCATCCATCTCTGATTCTTTGCTCATATGTTGTGTGATAGACTAGAATGTGTTACTGAGGACATAGAAATGGTTAGCTTTCTTATTGCTAACATTTATAACCCTTCTGGAAACAAATTGTGACAAGCGGAAGTTTAGTGGGATACTAGCTATTCATTTCTTTGAAATGTTTCATCTATACATTACTTACATCTTATTGTATGTGTTAACAAATGCAATAAGACTGCATTGCTAGTGGCAAAGCTGAGTTGCCTTCTCAAAAATCAATAATAATTTTAAAAAACCACTTACATTTCAATAGAATATGCACGCTTGGCAAACTTGAACGACAGAATATTAATATTTATAGTTATAATGATGAAGCCAATGTCACTGAATTCTATTGAATCTCTGAAGAAATATATTTAGGGTAGTTAGAATTTTAATGACAGTGAATTTTCTTCATTAGCATCTTAGAAGAAGGAAATAGGAATCTGAAAGAGAATAAGGTCTTCATATAAATGCTTAATCCATTGTTAGTTCCATGAGCTGAGTCATGAATGGGCAGCCCATTCTATGGATATGTACTCCATTCTTAACCACTCTTTTTCTTTGAAGCATTAAAGAGTAGATGTTAATATATATAATTACATTAAAAAAATCTCTATTGCTGGCCAAATATTTCCATGGACTTAAGACATAATTACAACAGGAAATCTAATTACTTGGGTGTGGCTTATCATTAAGTAGACATATAAATAATTATATAAAATGTACCCTTCAAGACAGACGAAAAGAATATGGTAACTTGCTTCTTTAGTACGTAACAAGCTACTTTTACAGGGGATTTACTTCTGGGATCTGGAGAACTGTACAATCCCTGGGGCCTTATATATGACTTATAAAAGTGAGAGAATTATGTAACTGAAAATCATTGTGCAGCCTTCACAATATGCAGATACATAAACTGAGGACCATAGAGATAAACTGATCTGTTCAAGGTCATACACTCATACTGTAGTATTGAGCAGGATCAGACTTAAATTTTTCTAGTTTCGTCAAAGTTTTTTCCTTCCCCTCTCTTCTTCCTTCTTTCTTTGCCTTTGCTTTTCTTTACTTTTGCTTCCCTTCCTCCACGCCTTCCCTTTTCCTTAAATTTTTAACATAAAAGATCATTTTTTATTTATTCACTCCCATCTTCATGCTTTCTCTGTTTTCCCATCCTTAACTCCTACCTCCTTCATGAAATAAAAAAGAAAATATAGTTCCACCATCAGTTAAGCATCTAGTGTTGAGACCACTTTGTAAGAGACTAGAAGCTGAATCATACATTTATTACTTGAGCCACGATGGGGTGCATCTTTGCATTAGAATAATGCAGGGAAAATATACACTCCAGCAGGTAAGAAGATATATCAAGTTTGAGAATCATAAGGACAAGAGTATGAGGGAAAGTGGAAGAACACTGTAGTGAAATCAAAACATGGCTTAACCTAGAAATTTACAGAACAATTTCTGTGAACACCAGTGAATATGAAAGGCTGTTCTTTGTGGGTCAAAGATAGAAGTGTGGTTTAAGTGAGATTTTTAAAAATTTACAAACTTTATATAATTGTAACATAATACGGAACAGCAAGAGTGGTATACATATCCCTGTATCAACATATCTCCCATAATTTCCAAACAGCTTCACATTTCTGGAAACATGGACACATTTGTGCTGCTGATTGACTCAGAGGCTCTCAGGACCCATCTCCCTGGAGGTTGAGGTAACAACCAACTACTGTAACAGTAATGGCTTCTAAAACTCATTTCAGCATTTACCATATTCCATATAATAATTGTTGCCACCATTTATCAGATGCATAGACTTCCTCTTTCCATCTATAGGACAATATTTCTAGGCCAAGAGTTTTGTCTTATATATCTTTATTGTAGTCCTGATAGCTACTATCATTGTTTCAGACACAGAGCACATGCTCATTAAAAGATAGGCAAGCCTAACTCTAGCAATGAAGCCTTTTGGTGATCTGTGTCATTCTTAAGAGAGTAAGAGAGCCCTTGCTGGATCAAATGCATAGGAATATAAAGAGATATTTATAGTTTCATGAAAAACACACTAAATTTCATTGCAATGGGCAATTCACATATTATTCACAAGTACTTGTGCCAAATCAGCTTTACTTTTTTCTTGCAAGTCACATGTGATTCTAGATGTGTCTGTGTCTGACAGACCCATTGGAAAATAACCTTATGGAATCTATTCCATGCATGTTCCTCCCCATACTAGGAATACATTTATATTTAGAAAACAAAACCTAACTGGGTACAGTGGCTTGCGCCTGTAATCCCAGCACTTTGGGAGGCCGAGGCAGGTGGATCACGAGGTCAGGAGATCGAGACCCTCCCGGCTAACATGGTGAAACCCCATCCCTGCTGAAAATAAAAAAAAAAAAAAAAATTAGCTGGGTGTGGTGGCGGGCACCTGTAGTCCCAGCTTCTCCAGAGGCTGAGGCAGGAGAATGGCATGACCTTGGGAGGCGGAGCTTGAAGTGAGCGGAGATCATGCCACTGCACTCCAGCCTGGGTGGACAGAGCGAGACATGTCTCCAAACCTTTTTTGACTTCTAGGATAACATTTACAAAAAGTAAATTATTTGGGCTGCCACTGAAGGATTTCATAATTTTGTCCCAGCCTTTCATTTAAGTGACATATTGGTAGAAACTGTACTGTTTGATACATTAAAATACACTCAATAACGTTTTATTTTATCTCTACTCTCTCTACACATGCACTGTATTCTACCACATCATTATATACAGTATATTACATAAAATAAGAATCTCACAAGATATTTGGCACAAAAACCAGCTTTGTATTAAAATGTAAGAATTTTACATATTAAATGTCAGTCATAATTCCCATCAAAAGCTTTGAAAAGACCAATAATAAAGAACTATGCTTACTTTTATTTAAACCCAGTTTCCTAAACATAACCTCTAGACCCATTTGTGTGTTTGTGTGTTTATGTGTAATAACTGCTGACATTTCCATGAAGCTTATTTATTAAACAGATACATTTTAAATATGTCTTTATTCCTGGCAGTCTACTGGGTACTGAACCCAATCTGAGATTTCAGTAATTGTGACTTCCAGGTTTGTCTTGTTTCTTACTCGTTCAGCCATCCCCAACTGCATATGAATCTCAACCTGTCATAGTCTTTGAAACATCAGCACCTTTATGCGTACTGTTAGCACTGTCCAGAACTGTATCTCTACATCTTATATGAAATTCAAGTACCATATCAAAATATTCATTTTGTAAAACTTAACCCTAAATTCCTTCCCCACATCCAAAATTAACTTTACCCATCTCAAAATCTCTTGGTACTTCACTCACACACATTGTATGGCATAAGCTTATCAACTGTTTACCTCACTAGATTGTGAGTCACTAGATGGATATTTAGGTTTAGTAAGTATTTTGCATGTAGATTAAATAAGAATATGTAGTACTTATTTTAGCACATTGCCAAATTTTTTTAAAATGTGGTAATATTGGTAGAACAAATACTCTGTAAGAGATTGATTATGATCTCAAAAAGATACTTAACAATGTCAGGTTCCTCCAAAGACAAGAAAATGATAGGGCGGATGATGGTACTGTCCTGCAGATATTTTTTAGGTAGATGAATAATAATATAAAGATTACATTATCTCTGAACTGAAAAATATTTAAGTAGTAAGACTCATGCATTCTATTTTAATCTGTTTAGCAACATTATTAAATACACTTTAATCTAGAAATTTAATTAAAATGGAGAACTGCCTGCTCCATTTTCAAAGGTGAAAATGGGAATGATAGTGAGTACAGAGTAACAGAATCAACATGTTAAAAAAGACCCAGATAGTAGAAAAAATCTGACAAAACAACAAAATGACATTTTTACAGGTGTTAAAAGAACAAAAGAGTACTGAAAATCTACTATGTGCCTAGGTAATTGACACCAGTACAACTATGCACATCCAGGGAGTGAACAGTTCACTCAATCTTACATCGGTTACGTTACATCTTAAATATACCATCGGTTTCATATTAGTGATTACTGTTCATGTGTGAGTTCTTCAAAGGTTCAGAAAGACCCTGACTCATCAAAAGACTAGATGAGGAGGAATCAGGAAAATAATTAATGTATTTACACATTTACATTTATGTATTGAATGCTTTCTTTGTAAAAGACTAATATTTTAATCTTTTGAATCTTCAGTAGTAAAGCATGCTCTTATCATGAAGCATACAGCATAGAGAAATGGACATTAAACACATAATAAAACGAATAACAATATAACTACAAATGCAGTATGAGTTCTAAAAATAACTTTCAGAGACAACTGCTTTAATAGGAGTGTCAGGGAAGGACACTTTAAGCACTATTGAAAATAGTGAAAGGTTCCCTCATCCCCGTCACAGGGCATGTGATGGGGGTGTGACCCACTTCTTCAGTGCCCCGCTGCTCAGACTTCTAGGGGAGCATACAGACGGCCAGGCTGTGGGGCACCGACCCCACAGGAGTGTCTAGGAGTGAAAGCTTACAGCTCCTGAAGCATCACATCAGTGGGCATGTGTTAGAGGGTGCTCTTTTAGTTTGCCCCCTAGAGGCAGCTTGTGTTAGTCAGTTCAATTAGACCATCTATCTCGTCTCAAGAAGAGAGGGCTTTCTGTATCCCGGGCTTTCTTGCCTTAGTGTACCGGAAGAATCGGATCACAAGTGGGCTTAGAGAAGGAATGCAAGGTTTTATTGAGTGGAAGTAGCTCTCAGCACATGGGTGAATCAGAAAGGACATGGTTTTCCCCTGGAGTCTGGCTGCTCGGTGGCCCAGGCTCTCTGACTGCCCTAGCTACTGCCTGTCAGCGTGCTCTTCCGATGGACGACCAGTCCCTTGTGCCTTCTTCTGCGAATGTGTTCTTCATGACAGCCAGCTGCTTTGTGTCTCTGCCTTGCCAGGGTCTCCGGTTTTTATAGGCTCAGGATGGGGATATGGCAGGCCAGGGAGGTCTTGAAAAATGCAATATTTGGGTATGAAGGCAGAAGTGCATGTCCTCACCTACATCCGTGGGGGTGGTGCCCTAGCCAGGGACCCGCCTTTCTCTACCCAGCACTTCCCTGCCCCCTCCCGTATCACCATGGCAACAAACAAACAAACAACAACAAAAAAACCTTTTGTCATGTGGGTCATTGAAGAAATGGAAGGTTGTTGTATAGAGAGATTGAGTGTGGATAAACCAGTGCTTTAAGATACCTGAAGAGTTGATGTTTCGAAGTTACATTTAATGGCTGAGGGTAGAAATATTTGTTCTACTCTGAAAATTAATTGGCAAAATAGGTACAAGCTATAAGAAAATTGATTTCAAATCCAAATTTTTAAAACATTCAGGTAGAGCTACCCAACACTGAACTGATTCACATGGAAGTGAAACAGCTCTCAAAGTGTATAAGCAGAACCCAATTCTTGCTTTTTTTCCTAATTGTAGGGATTTATTTTTAGAATATTTTATAGAGAAAATTTCCTTACAACAATCCTTTTAGCATTTCTGTACCATATACCCGCTACATGCCACACACACAGCAGCATAGATACTACAGTACAATTATAATTTGCATCAAATCAGTTTCAATCTTATTCCATACATTTGAATATGGCTTGGCGTCTTCAGAAGTATTAAAATCTGTTTATACTAAAGACTACTACTATGTTGAATTATTATTGTCTTCAAGACAGTACAGCATAGTGGTTAAAAGTGGACACTAAGGAGTCAGGTTGCCTGTTGGCAAAACCCCATGCCATCACTGGGTGTTTTTAGACAAAATTACTGTGACCCTCAGTCTCATCTTCTGTGTAATGAAAACCACACACATTTTGCAATTTAGTTGTGATGATTAAAGCAGATAATACATGCCAAAATTTTTAACTGTTATTTTTTAAAATTTTTATTTATTTTTTTTTTGAGACAGTGCCTTGCTCTATCGCCCAGGCTGTAGTACAAGGGTGTGATCCTGGCTCACCACAACCTCTGCCTCCCAGGTTCAAGCAATTCTCCTGCCTCAGCCTCCTGAGTAGCTGGGATTATAGGCGTGCACCACCACATCCAGCTAATTTTTGTATTTTTAGTAGAGGTGGGGTTTCACCATGTTGGCCGGGTTGGTCTTGAACTCCTGACCTCAAGGATTCGCCCTGCCTCAGCCTCCCAAAGTGCTGGGATTACAGGCATGAGCCATCCTGCCCAGCAAATATCTTTAAATTGTACATTTTCTAATATGATAGCCATAACATCCTAGAATGGCACAGAGATTGATACCACTAGTATTTCCAAACCGAATTTAGAGTGTTTGCCTCTGTTATTTAGAAGAAGCAAAACCACAATATTTAGTGAGAAATATTTAATATTTAATGTGACCATTACAGCAAGTAACCAAATTATAAAATAAAGGCAACTTTGAAAACCATTTATCTCAGTTCACACTACATATAAACTTACAAAATCCATTGAAGAACACAATACCATGCATAAATGGACTTGCAAAAAAAAAAAAATCAGACTTAAATGTAATCAAACTCTAATTCCAGAAATTAAATTGTAGGAAACATAGAGGAACAGAAGAACATAACAAACAACATGAAAGAGGTACAGTCAGTGTAATCTAGACTGTGGAGAAATCTCAAGATAAACCACCCAGTATTTTCAGCAAGAAGAAAGTGAAAGAGAAAAAGAGGAAGAGAAAGGAAGGGAGAGAGAGAGATCACATATTAGGAGAGGCTTATGAGAACTCTCATAAGACAGTTATATCAACCAATATCCACATATGGACCTTGTTTTGATCCTAATTAACTTAAAACAAAAATACCTGATTATAATAAGGCTGGGTGCAATGACTCACTCCTGTAATTCCAACAGTTCGAGTGGCCAAGGTGGACAGATCACTTCAGGTCAGCAGTTCGAGACCAACCAGCCATCATGGGGAAACCTCCTCTCTACTAAAAATACAAAAATTAGCCAGACATGGTGGTGCGTGCCTGTAGTCTGAGTTAAGTGGGAAGCTGAGACATGAGAATTGCTTGAACCTGGGAAGCAGAGGTTGCAATGAGCTGAGATCGAGCCACTGTAATCCAGCCTGGGCGACAGAGCAAGATTCTGTCTCAAAAAAAAAAAAAAAAAAAAAAAAAAAAAGTTAGAAATAAAACCAAGGAGATACAGTTAGAAATTTGAGTACTGACTGGATATTTCAGAATATTTGATTTTTAGATACGAGAATGGTTAAATACGGGCATGTTTTTTTAAAAAGACACTGTCTCCTAGAGGTTCCTGCTAACCTATTTACAGATCAAATGTTTATAAAGTATATAGGAAGGGGTTGTAGACAGGTGAAGAGATGACTCAGGATTTACCATGAGTTGTCAGTTGTTCAATATGAGTGACGAGTACATGGGAGTCCATTATACTATTCTATTTTTTTGTATACTTGAAATTTTCCCTAATATGAAAAATGTTTTAAGAATCAGTAACAGAAACTAGGCAACTGTAAAGTTGAGAAAATGGTCTAGACAATTAAGCTCTTCAAACTAATTATTTGAACTATGGCCTTTGAGAAGATGACATATATATATATATAGACATAAATCTAGATATAGCTAGAGATACATTGTATTCTCATATAACAAGTTCTCATTCTGACATTCATAATTCTCAGGTAACTGGAGCTAAAATATCCCATTACCCTTTTACCATTAACAAAAACTATTTTATTTTTCTGACTTATCCAGATAATTTCCCAAATGTTCACATTTCTTTCTGAGCGTGTATAGATACTAAGTAAAGAACTACCTCAGGAATTCTTTATCAAAGCCGTGAATTACAAACATTATCTTTCAGCTGTACTAAGAAGAAATAGTGACATTTTGTGAAGAGAAAAACATGCCTGCTGAAGAAGGCTGGTTAGTAAGCTTTAAAAAAAAAAAAAAAAAAAAAAAAATTTATTTTTCTGGAAATAGTTTTAAATCAAATGTACTAGATATAGTCCATGTACTACAGTATGACATATGAAGAGGATCACAAGATTAAAATCTTAAGGCTAGGCTTCGATAATTTTGCATTACAGTCTATGTCATAGGAATAGATATATTTCATGCCAATTTTGTTCTGTATACATTTTTCATAATGGGGAGCATAAGAAAAAGAGCATTTTCGCTTTTCAGTTATTTGGAAATACTGTGTTTAATGTATAAGTGAATATATTACTTCAAACCAAGACAAAAAGCGATCTAGTAAATAGCATAAATTAATCAATCAAGTACACGTTCATTGAGCAATGCTCAAGTGGCACCCATGTTGTGAAAGGTGCTGGTATAAAGTTGTATCACACTAGGATTGATGCTCATGATGCTCATTAATATATATAAATACACAAACAATTGTGGCAAACATGGATCTCATACTTTCCTAGTTCACTTCTTCATTTAATAATGGCAATATATTCAGACAAAATGCCCTCCAGCATCCTTTGTAGATAGATGCCATATGACAGTTCTCTCTAATGCGATATATAGTCAGTCCCTGTTATCTGTGAGAGGGTGATTCCAGGACCAATGCAACATCAAAATCCACCAATACTCATGTATCTGATACAAAAATGGTGTATTAGGTTGGTGCAAAAGTAATTGTGGTATTTGACATTGCTTTTAATGGTATTTGCTTATAACCTATGCATATCCTCTTGTATACGTTGATCATCTTTAGAGTACTTAAACTACCTACTATTAGGTAAATGCTAAGTAGTTTTTACCCTGTATTGTTTTATTTGTATTATGTCTAATTGTCTTATTGTTTTTTCTTCTGAGTATTTTCCACCTACTAGTTGGCTGAATCTGCTGATGTGAAACCCAGAGATAGACTGTAAATAGAAGTCATGGTTTAATTCTTCTGGAAAAGCACTTTTAAAAAGAATAGACTCACTAGCATCCATATTTCACTTTTTTTCGTTTCCTCTTTTTACCAGAAACGAGGGAATAATACTTGGGAGTGCTGCAGCTGATTGTGACCATGAAGACAGATGAAAAAGCTGAGGTTTCCACACTGGATCTTTGAATTGCTACATCATCCTGGAATGCAAACTACCTCTGGATTTCATATTACATAGAATTGATACAACTCTTACATGTAGGCTACTATATTGGAAGGATGAACATTATCTGTTAAAACAAATATGATTCTAAAAGATTGCAAATTGTAAACTTCTATAATATATAAAGTAATATATAATGTAAATTTATATTCATAATATTAAGAGGCAATATTTGTGCCATTTTAACTACTACAAATCTCAATTTAAATATTGACTTATGACAACATATAAATGTATACATATTTTAAATTAATATGTACCTAGATGCACAAGCCTGCCTGGGAATTATTTTATAATTCAGGGATGTGGCCTTTGTGATTTTCTCTTACATCTAACATCTATACACAGATGACTCCATCCTTATTATTCCACAGAAGGAAATCTCTGTTGCTACATTACAGGAAGCTGATCTATCTTGTTTGCATGTGTACATTAAAGAATCAATCAAAACAAATGTGTATTTTAAGAAACGATGGCTGCAGAGCACTAAAATGTACAAGTGTAAGTACACACTAACATATGTACCAAACTTTTTATTGCAGCAGTGCAATAGAAGTGACTACATAAAAATGGGAGTGATTGAATAAATTATAATATATCCATATATGTATATTACATTGATATTAAAGTGTGTTAGATATATGGAGATGTGTAACAATTGCCATAATTCCACTTTTGAACTTTGCATATATGTGTGTGTATGTGTGTGTGTGTGTGTGTGTATATATATATATATATCCTTTAGGGATTGTGATACATAAAAAGTCTATATTAGCATGGAAATAGAAGGATGTCCACCATACTGACAATATTGGAGAGACTTAGGGGCATTAGGATTAGGATTGGAGGTGAGGTAGTGGTGGAGGTTTGTTTTATTATTATCATGTCTTCTTTTGCATTATTTAACATAATGGAAACATGTTATACATACAAACACATACACACATAAATTTGTAAAGAAAAAGATTCAGTCCACATTGGAGAGGTAAAGAGAGATAGAGTAAGAAAGAGAGAGAAATTGATTCTAAAATACAACAAAATGGTGGGATTTCTGGCATTATCATAGGACACATGATAAATGAAGAGGAGTAAACTCCATGTAGCTGATATACCACATTATGTAAGTGTTTGTATGTGTGTTTACTACAATAAGATTTGCCTCCATAATTGATATCACAGTATAAATAGCACAGAGGAGTATAATCAAATCTAAATTCTCAATACAGATCTGATCTAATTTGGATATTTGCTCCTTTGAAATCTCATGTTGAAATATGACCACCAATGTTGAAAGTGGGGTACAGTGGGAGGTGTTTGGGTCATGGGGACAGATCTGTCTTGAATGACTTGGTGCCCTCCCCCTATAATGAGTGAGTTCTTACTTTAATAATTCATCCAAGATCTGGTTGTTAAAGAGTCTGGAACCCGCCTTTCTCCCTTTCTCTCTCTTGCTCCCTGTCTCATCATATGACATGCCTGCTCCTCTTTTGCCTTCTGTGATTAAAAGCTTCCCGAGATGCTCACAGCAGTAGATGCTGGCATCATACTTCTTGTACAGTCTGCAGAACTATGAACCGAATAAAACTTGTTTCTTTATCAATTACTCAATCTCAGGTATTCCTTTGTACCCACATCAAATAGACTAACACAAGATCCTTGCTATTATGGCTTTTTGTTGTTACCTTTTATGCTGCAAACTGACCATAAACTTTGTTTTCCAAGCACAGTCTTCGGCCTTAATGCATAAAAAGAAATTATGTCATTTAAAGAACGTATCATGAACGCAGTGACTGCTCCTCCAGTCTTTATTGAGAACGCTCAGTTTATTTTCAAAGGCTGGTAACATATTTTGCTCTCTGGCACTTTTCAAATCCCTTGGCTCTAGGAAGTATCAAATATTATCCTTCTTTTTACACTCCATTCATACTAATAAACTGTAGACAGAAAGGAGCTGGGAAGTCAAGCATCAGAATCATTCTGGGGACCTTTTAGATGTGATGCTGGGTTCCTCTTGCACAATAGATATTTTCCTAATACCCTCACTTAATCCCACTATGCTTCTCCAAGAGTAAATTCTCTTTCAATAGGTCTGAATAGTGGACTATTAAAACTTCACTGTCGATTAGAAAAGTAAATTATTATTTAAATTAAAAGTTAAAAGACACAGCCAAAGAAGCAAACATCTACCTCTTCTAAGACCCTATACAAACAAGTGATATAATAATTAAACAACCCCAGCATAATGGCAAGAGCCAAGGGCCTGAACCCAATCAAATCCCGGTTCTTAGACTTACCATCTTCATAAATCTGGAAAAATACTCATTACTCAAAGGCTCAGATTTCCTATCCAATGTAAGACTCATAACAATACCTCATTTATGGGGTCACTGGAGGATTAAATTAGGTTAGGCACATACCTCAGTTACAGAATGTGCTCTGTGGAAGTTAATCATCATCATATTTTTCTGTCACTTTAATATGGATAAATGTTAACATGATTTTCCAAGTGCTTACTATATTATAATGCGTGGTATTTATTCAAAAGCTTTTAGGGCATTATTCACAGTGTTGCATGTGCATTAATTAATTTAATCTATACAAACATCCTAAAAGGAGGTGGTGTGTATTAAGCACTATTTATATACAAGGAACCTGAGGCACTGACTAACTAGTCATTCATGGAGATGGGATTCATACTCTGGCACTTTAATTTCTGACAGCAGTTCCCAAACTCTGAACCACTACAATATACTACCACACATGTAGCTCATTACTCCATCTTTAAAGAACATCCATCACTTTTAAAACCTACTTTTGGATAAGCAGTTTTGTTGAAATTACACTTTCTTTTTTTTTTTTTTTATCAAGCTTCTGCTTTTTCTAGGGCAGCCTGCCCTGAAATTTCAGATTTAATTCTGTACATTTTTTCCAATTTTCTAATTTAGTTTCATTTTCACATTTGCTTAATAACCTGAGGCTCACTCTCTCTCTACTACCAATCTTAGATCTTACTGGCATCTTCCCTGTTTATAAGTACTTTGCTCACCAAAAACCACTTTGTTCTACCCCCTCTTTTGGGATTGCAATTACTCTTCCCTGCTTCATGAATGTAACTCTTTCCCTCTTTGTAAGAATGCAGTATTATTAAGAATATACAAAAAATTAGCCAGGCGTGGTGGGGGGCACCTGTAGTCCCAGCTACTCGGGAGGCTGAGGCAGGAGAATGGTGTGAACCCGGGAGGCGGAGCTTGCAGTGAGCTGAGACCACTCCATTGCACTGCAGCCTGGGCGACAGAGTGAGAATCCGTCTCAAAAAAAAAAAAAAAAAAAAAAAAAAAGAATAGGCCAACACAATGTTCTAAAAATAGGACAGAATTGAATTACTATGGTGAACATACAAAGCCAAATAAATTACTGGGATATTTCTGTCCTTTGTATTTTATTCTCAGAATAGATGATGTATTATCAGACTATATGACATTCTCTACAATATTTGAGATTAATTTCAGGTGACAATATTCTTGTTCAAATTTAGTTATAAAAAGGACATGATATAACTAAAATTATGAATTCCATGGATTAAAAGCTCACAAATTTCTGAGAGAAGATATAGGAGTATCAGAATAGGATACAAATAGATTAGGATATAAAATTCAAAAGATCTCTGAATGTTAAAATTGCATAGTATGATGGTAAGTGCAGGATAAAAATCAAGGGACATAGAGATCACATCCTGAAGTTTCTTATCTGTATAAAAACATTCCAGTAGTTTACAAAAGAATAGCCATAATACAGAAAATAATTTTTTTAATACTAAAACAATGTAAAGAACAATTTCCATATTGAAAGGACTCACCAAGTACCACAGAGGATGCCACACACACGCATATATATATATATATATGTATGTGTGTGTGTATATATATGTGTGTGTGTGTGACTATATATACATGCTTCAATGTATGGCAGTGACATTTAAGAACACCAGTAAATAGAATCCTAAAATATTCCAGAAACAAACAAGAAACCTTCACAGAATAAGAAATAGACATCAGAAAAACCATTATCCCTTAGCAAAACTGATGCAAAAAAATCTTCAAAGAGATGAAACAAAATAACTTTGAAAACTGAATTCTTATTCCAGCCAAAAATATATATATAACTCAAATTAAATAAAAATTAAAACTTAAAAAACATAGAATCTTGAAAACTCCATTTTGTTATATGTGAATTCATGATGTATTTGAATTGAGGTTTTTTAAAAAATGTTACTCTTCAGAGATAAAAAGTAGGTAAAAATAATAACCTAGCAACACGTATAACTAAAAACAGTTTAACATTAATCCAAAAATTTTAAATAATTTATTGAAGAGAGATATATTAAATATTTGAATGGAAAAATGTAACTATTTTAAAGATTTCAATTGTCCACAAATAAAAGTTTTTCAATCCCAGCAACAATGTTATCAGTAATTTCAGAGAAAGGTGACTGTGAGTCTATAATACACACATAGAAATAAATGTAATATAATATCTAAGCAGCTTATTAAAAATAAGACTTTTTAAAAAAGGTGCCTTGCTAGATTCATGAACATTTAAAATGATACAATGATTAAAATATTGTGGCAGCAGAATAGGAACAAATGGCAAAATCCATGGTAAAAACAAAAATAGGCCACCTAGAAATAGAATACCACAGATGTGGATAGTATTTGAGTGCCATTTCAAATTAGTAGAAAAATATTGGACAATTTAATAAGTAGCGTGGACAAAAACTGGGTATCTGTTGCAATAATATATAATTACTTTCGTATTTCAAAGCATGCATGAAATAATTACAGACTGACTGAAGACCTAACAACATATGTTTATTCTATTTCATTTAAAAGTGCTCATAATCATGGCAAAAAAAAAAAAAAAAAAGTCAATTCAAAGTATGTATGAACAGATTATGTAGTAGAGTGATGCTCCTTGCAGGAACAAGCACATTCCAAACTTTTAGTCGAATAAGACTAAACCCTTCATTTCTTCTTCAAGTTAACATCCATTTTTATTGTTTCAAGAGGTGATTCAGGGTCTCAGGCTCCTTCCATTTGATAGGTCAGCTGTATGCCATGAGGCTGCCAAGGTCACCCTGCATCTTTTGCTTTCTAAAGAAGATATTTCTAATTATCTGGACATTCTCAGTTACCTTGACAATCCAGAATACTTATCCAGTTTTGTGATTCATCAAATACGGTTTCTTTTAAAGATTTGTTCTATAATGGGGAAATTTTCAACTATATGAAATACATTTATGAACTTCCTTCATTCTTCAAAATTGTCAGATAAATGGAGTGTACTAACCAAAGAATGCCCAAAATTATTTTTCAAGCTTAGTGTTTTAGAATTCCTTAAAGTTCTTTGGCAGTCAGTAAATACTTGGTGAAGTGCTAATCAAATAATCATATAACATATATACAGTTTAAAATAGATTGGTCATTGATTTAAAAATAAATTTACCATCTAGTTCCAAAAATAACTGAATTAGAGCAACATAAAACATAGATAAGACAAGAGTAAGTTTTTCAGCATTCAAACAAATCAGAGTGAAAATCAAGTATTTTTAAAATTCTCTTCTCGATTTTCTAGGGACTAGGTATGGCCAAAAGTCGACTTGCTAGAAAAGATTTAAAGAAAATAATAGCCTGTAATCCCAGCACTGTGGGAGGCCAAGGTGGGTGGGTCACCTGAGGTCAGGAGTTCGAGACCAGTCTGACCAACATGGAGAACTCCCATCTCTATTAAAAATACAAAATTAACCAGGCAGTGTGGTGCATGACTGTAATCCCAGCTACTTGGAGGCTGAGGCAGGAGAATCGCTTGGACCTGGGAGGTGGAGGTTGCAGTGAGTTGAGATCGTGCCATTGCACTCCAGCCTAGGCAACAAGAGCAAAACTCCGCCTCAAAATAAAACAAAACAAAAACAACAAAAAAAAGAAAACTATAACATTAAATTGTCTGATTTACTAGTTATAAAAGTAACCTTTACATTTTATCACTTTAAACCAACTTTCCTAGTAATCATACTTAGAAAAATCCACTATTAATAGATACTACACTTGTTTTCATAGATCATCAGGTTCTTTGTTTTTATTCAGTTTCTTGACCTGGCTACAATGCAGAGAGAATAACAAACATAGGTCACTACACCTTTTTTTTTGTTCATCTCTATACAAGAGTTAAAGACTATCTCAGTATACAATTTGCAAAAGCATTGAAAATTGTAATTACTGTTTCCAAAATTCGGGTAACAGACTGCATGTAACTGGAAGCTATTAAGTTATTGTTGTTGTCATAGTCATTACTGCTGTTACTGTCTTGGAAGAGAAAGGAGAGTTACAATTCCATGGCTTGTAACTTATAATCAACTCAGAGCTAACTCAAGAATAGCCTTAATATTCCCTCCTATAATTCTACTTTTATTCCTACAGAGAACCAGAAGTGTGGAAAAACTTAGTGTAGGAAATATTGACAGTGGGAGTGACAAATTTGTTTACCTTTCCATTAGACATCTTTTAACACGGCTTCATCCCCAGAGAAAGATTTTTTTTTCCCCCAATAAGGAGTATCATATGAATGTCACTGTAGGAATTTTATTAAGGAATCATTGGATACTTTAGATTTGATAGGTTCATATGGGAGAAGAACATTACATTTATGTGCTTTCATATTTTTACAAAAATAAAATTTATCTAAGTGACCATCTTACAATACTTTTTAGCAAGTATGTACTGTCAAAGATAACAATGATTGGTTTCTGATTAAGGCATGAGGGGAAGCAGTAGAGATTTAGGGATTATGAATATGTTGTTTACACAGGATATAGAAGGGAAATAATTGCTTAGTTGCTACTTTAGTAAAGAGTGAGAATCACATTTGCCCAAAGTAATATGGTTTGTACTGTTTTTAAGGCAAGGATGAAACACTTAAATAATGGCACACAGGTAAATTGAAAAGAAGACATAAAGGGCCGGGCGCGGTGGCTCAAGCCTGTAATCCCAGCACTTTGGGAGGCCGAGACGGGCGGATCACGAGGTCAGGAGATCGAGACCATCCTGGCTAACACGGTGAAACCCCGTCTCTACTAAAAACTACAAAAAACTAGCCGGGCGAGGTAGCGGCGCCTGTAGTCCCAGCTACTGGGAGGCTGAGGCAGGAGAATGGCGTGAACCCGGGAGGCGGAGCTTGCAGTGAGCTGAGATCCGGCCACAGCACTCCAGCCTGGGCCACAGAGCCAGACTCCGTCTCAAAAAAAAAAAAAAAAAAAAAGAAAAGAAGACATAAAATCAGTTGTGAAAGAAAATTTGCTTTGATTTGCTTAAATCCTGTTCCCCTATCTTCCTAAGGAATGCTAAGTATCTTTGTTAAGACTCTTACATATCCCAGGTAGATCCAAGAAGGTATCCGCTGCAGTCCATTTAGTCTTGTTCTAAAGGAATACTGAGGCTGGGTAATTTATTTTCAACAGGGGTTTATTTTGATCACAATTCTGCGGGCTGTGCAAGAAGCATGGTACCAGATCTGCATCTAATGAGAGCTTCAGGCTGTTTCCACTCATGTTGGAAGATGAAAGAAAGCCTACATGCACATAATGAGAGGAGGAAGTGAGACAGAAGATAGGTGCCAGGCTCTTTTTAACAACCAGCCTTCATATAAACCAACAGAGCGAGAACTCACTCATTACTTCAGTGATGATACCAAGCTGTTCATGGGGCATTTACCCCCATGAATCAAACATCTCCCATTAGTCCTATTTCCAACACTGGGAACCAAATTCAACAGATTTGGCAGACAAACATCCAAACCAAAGCAGTAACTGTGTAACATTTCATAGTAACGTTATGATCATGTCATATGCCAAATATTGCAATAAGAAATGTATATCTTACAGAAACTTATTGGCTACACATTTTTACCCGTATTTTACAAAGCCAGGAATAAAATTAAGATCTAACTGACACCAAAATCTATCTTTGTATTCCTGCATCATAGAGACAATGCTCTCTACAAAATACTTTGTTAAAAGGAGATAGCATAAACTACTTAATATCCTTAACATTGTATCTTTAAGATAATAGATTTTCCTCTTATTTGTTTTTGCTTTTGCAGTTGTACATGTATATATTTTTCTTTTAATCAATTAATTGCTGTACAGCCTTTGCCTTCTTTTCAAAACATTTTAAAAGAATATGTTACTAGAATATTTCCATTTCCTACCAACTTAGAATGACAAAGAGTGAACTAACCCTCCTTATAGAAGCTACAAAAAATTAGGACAAAATATCTGAAACAACTAATTTCAAGACATCAAGCAAAGGACAGTTGTCTGTGAATGAAAGGAAACAAATAAACTATGCCCTGTATGTATCCAATCGTAATGCCTAGAAAGAGTTTTTAAGCTATAATGAAGGAAGAGGTACAGACAGGGTTCAACAGTCTCCCTGAATTGAGGAAACATTACTGGATGTCTGTGGCGACTGAAGTATAGATTTAAGAGTACGAGAAAGGATAAAGCTGAACTGAGAAGTCCCCATCCAGCTTTGAAATGATTCCGTATTTGTGCAGTCACGTAAAGAAACTACACAAGGGTAAGAGAAGAATCACACAAAAAATATTAAAAGAATAATTTCCAAAGTTAAGAAAAGACCAACAGTAGTTCCTATTACCACCAATGAGAGTGGAAGAGCAAATAATTCAGGAAGCATTGATTAGAAAAGTCAGCAGAAGTTTACCTGAGCAGTGAAACAAAATTAGCCCTAGACTTAACATTGCTCTTGTCTCATGTAACAAATTTGAAGAGCAAGACCCAGATTTTTCACACCACTTACAAATAATTTAATATGCCTCCCAGAAAAAAAAAAAGCACCAGATTATTTCTAGGAATAGAAATAGCACCCAAAAAAGTAAAGTGTTAACATTTAATTAAAAAACTATAAGATAATGCAAAGAAGCAAGAAAATATAGCTCATGAGTAGAAAATTAAGGCCCAGCGTGGAGGCTCACACCGGTAATCCCAGCACTTTGGGAGGCCTAGGCAGGCGGATGATGAGGTCAGGAGATCGAGACCATCCTGGTGAACACGGTGAAACCCCGTCTCTACTACAAATACAAAAAAAAAATAAGCCGGGCGTGGTGGCGGGCGCCTGTAGTCCCAGCTTCTAGGGAGGCTGAGGCAGGAGAATGGCGTGAACTCAGGAGGTGGCTGAGCTTGCAGTGAGCAGAGATTGCACCACAGCACTCCAGCCTGGGCACCAGAGCGAGACTTCGTCTCAAAAAAAAAAAAAAAAAAAAAAAAGGAAAATCAATTAAAATCGACTTAAAATGATGCAGATTATAAAATCAATAAATAAAAATATAAGAACAATTGTTATAAAAATGTCTCATATTTAATAAGTTAAAGTTTGAACACATATTAACATTAAGGACATTTAATAAAAACAGAAATTAACTTCTAACAGTAAAACCTCTAATGTTATGTCCAAAATGCAGAACACACAAGATAGGATAAACAGAACAGACATTGCAGCAGTTAACAGTCATGAACTTGAAGGCACAGCAATAATAGGAACTATTTAAAAGGAAGCACCGGGAGGAAAAAGAGAAAAAAAGAATAGATTATAATGGAATTGTGAGAAAAATTCAAGTGACCACACTTCTGTATAAATAAAGTTCCTAAAGAAGATGTAAAGAAAGGAGGAGGGGATTAAAAAATACATGAAAAATAATGACTGAACATTTTTGAAATCAGGTAAAAACCATAAACCCAAATAAAATGAAGCCTGAACCCACGGAAACAGTTTCATTAACAACATCATAATAAAAGGACTAAAAACAAGTGATTATGAAAAAAATCTTAAAATCGGCCAGATAAAAACATATAGAGCTTCGCCTTCTTTTCAAACATTTTTTAAAATAATATGTTACAAGAATAATCCTATTTCCACTACTTCTATTCTACATAGCACTGGAATTCCTAGCAAAAGCAATTAGGAAAGAGAAAGAAATGAAACGCATTCAAATTAGAAAGCAGGAAGCCGAATTGTCTCTTTTGCAGATGACATGATCTTATAAATAGAAAATCCTGAAGACACCACATAAACTGTTAGAATAAACAGATGCAACAAAGTTGCAGGATACAAAATCAATGTACAAAAATCAGTAGCATTTCTACATGGTTAATAAGAACTATCTGAAAAAGAAATCAAGAAAATAACTCCATTTACAAGAGGTATAAATATTAAGATACCTAGGAATACATTTAATGAAAAACATGAAAGATCTTTTCACTGAAAACTATAAGACATTCATGAAAGAAACTGATATTCCATGTTCATAGATCAGATGAATTAATATTGTTAAAAAACATACTAACCAAAGTGATCTATAGATTTAGTGCAATTCCTATCAAAATATGAATGATATCTTCAAAGAAATAGAACACCAATACTAAATATCATATGGAGCCACAAAAGTCACCAGACAACCAAAGCAATATTGAGAAAACAACAAAGATAAAGACATCATACTCCCTGGCCTCAAAAATATACTATAAAGCTAAAATAACCAAACAGCACAGAACTGGTATAAAAACAGACACATGGAACAATGCAACAGGATCAAGAACCCAGAAATAAATCCACACATCTACAGTCAACTGATTTTTTTAAAAAAGTGCCAAAACACATCGGAAAAAGAACAATCTCTTCAATAAATGGTGCTGGGTAATTGGATATCCACATGCAGAAGAATGAGACTAGAAATCTGTCTTTATCTATATATTAAAAATAATCAACTAAAAATGGATTAAAGGCAAATGTAAGACACAAAGCAATAATAGTACAAGAAAACATGGGGGAATGCTTAATGACATGGACTGGACAAGAACTTTTAAAATAAGACCTCAAAAACATGAACAAAAGGAAAAATAGATAACAAAAGCAAAAATAGTCATCTCAAACTCAAAAGCTTCTGCACAGCAAAGAAAACAATCAACAGAGTGAAGAGATGACCTACAAAATGGGAGAAAATATTTGTAAAGTATACATCTGACAAAGGTTTATTACCCAGAATATATAGGAATCCAAACAACTCAATAGCAAAATAAAAAGAAAACAATGTAATTTTTTAAATGGCCTAAAGACCTAAGTAGACACTTCTCAGAAGACAACAAATAGCCAATGGGTATATGAAAAAATATTCAACATCACTAATCATTAGAGAAATCAAATAAAAACCACAATGAGATATTACCTCACCAGTTAGAATGGCTATCAAAAAGACAAAAAATAGTAAGTATTGGCAAGGATTTAAAGAAAAAGGTAGCCTTATACAGTCTTGATGGGAATGTAAATTAGTAGAACCATTGTGGAAAACAGCACGAAGTTTACTCAAAAATTAAAAGCAGAACTACTATGTGATCCAGTAATCCCACTACTGAGTATATCTAAAGGAAATGAAATTGATGTGTCAGAGATATCTGCACTTCTATGTTTATTGAAGGACTATTCACAATAGTTAAGATATGAAATCAACCTATGTGTTCAACAATTAATGAATGGATAAAGAAAATGTGAGATGGAATGAAATGCTATAAAATACTAATGACATAGTACAGAATGCTATGGAATAAAATAGAATACTATTCAGCCTTAATAAAATAATGAAATTTTGCTATTTGCAAAACATGGATAAACCTGGAGGACATTATATCGTGAAACAAGTCAGAACAGAAAGACAAATACGGGATGATCACACTCATATATGGAATCTTAAAAAGTTAATTTTATAAAAGTAGAAAATAGAGCAGTGGTTATTAGAGACTGGGAGGGTAGAGACAGGAAAGATGGCAAGAGGTTAGTCAAGAGGTACAAAGTTACAATTACATAGAAGAAATAAATTCTGGCGTTCTATTGAGTGATATTGTGATTATAGTTAATAATGTATATTTCAAAATAACTGGGATTTTTAACGTTCTCACCACAAAATGATAAATGATTGAGGTGATAGATATGCTAATTACTCTGATTTGATCAATTCACAATATACGTGTATCAAAATAGGACATTGTACCCCATAAATATGTACAATTATTATGTGCCTACTAAAATTTTTAAATGGAAGCAGAGTTTTCAGTCTATTTAAAAAATGTACTACAGAATTTATAAATTAATAAAAATAATTTTTATTTTTCTAAAAAAATTCAGAGACTGAAATAATTCATCACCAGCAAATGCAAACTGCAAGAAATGTTAGACAACATCTTTACTGAAGAAAGAAAATGATCAGAGTGGAAATCAATATATACACAAAATAATAAAAAGAACCAGAAATGGTAACTACCTGGGTAAAATATATATTCTTTGTATTATCAAAGGTCCAAAATAGAATTTATGGTTTCAAAGATAAAAGTAATGTATTGCAGAGTTTATGTCACATGCATAATTTATGAAAATAATAGAACAGAGGACAAGAGGAAAGAGAAATGATACTGTTTCAAGGTTATACTATACATCAACTTGTATATCACCTCAAGATAAATTAAAGTAAAAGATATATTCTATAAATCCTAGTGCACACACTAAATATTAAAAAGAGTTAAAATTCAAAAAGTGAAAAACAGAAATTTGTAATCATAACAAAGAAACAGGGTTGGTGCCCTTGATTTTCCGTTTCATAGATTCCCACTCATTTGTCATCTCCTTTCTTTTACTAATGTTTGCATTAATTTGCTCTCCCTCTACTAGTATTTATGGTGGATATTCTGTGGTAATTGATTTAGGATCATTCTTCATTTCTTACATAGGTATTTAGTGCATAAAATTTATCTCTACATACAGCTTTATTTGATTGCCAAGTAGTGGATATATTTTTACTCTTTTATTTATTCCAAAGCATCTTAAAATTTCTCTTTTGTTTCTTCCTTAACCCATGAATTATTCAGATGTATACTATGTATGTTCCAAATATTGGGAAATTTTTGAGATATACCTCTGCTATTGAATTCTAATTTAATTCCATTAGGGATAAGGAGCAATCCTAATATAGTTTGAATACACTTAAATGCATTCAAACTTGTTTTATGGCTCTAATATATCTTAAAATATGTTTCCTGTACACAAGAAAAGATTGTGGATTCAGTTGTGGGCTAATTCATATCCACAATTACAACACTTTGGTCGGTTCGGTCAATTTCACTGATAATGTTGTTCAGTGCTTCAATAAATCCAATGACTATCTGACTACTTGTCCTATCTATTCTTGAGAGAAATATATTGAAATCTTTGTCTAGATTTGTAGTTGTCTACTTCTCCTTACAGTTCTGTTTTTGCCTGTTTTTATTGGTTCCTTGCAAAGATCGAACAAATTTCTAAACCAGACTATCCGGAAAGAAAGAAGGAAGTAACAAATTAGAAACATCAATAGTGAGAGAGGTAGCAACAATATAGATTTATTTCATAGATTAAAAAAATCAAGTATTCATTATTCTATTTTTGTGGAGATCTAAAGTTAGGTGGTTTATTTGAAATCTTAATTTTTTTTTTTTACTTGTTTTTGGTATAAACTCTCTGAGAACACCTTTTGCGGCATATCATAAATAAAATTATGTTTTCATTTTTGTCTCAAGATACTTGCCTTTTGATTTTTTATTTGATGCATTTTTTAGGAGCATGTTTAATAATTCCCAAATATTCATAAATTTTCCAGTTTTTCTCCTGTTATTAATTTCTAGTGTCATACCATTGTAACCAAGGACAATATTTGATATTATTTCATTCTTCTTAAATTTTTTAAGACTTGTTTTGGGTCTAATATATGATCTATCTTGGAAAATGTTTCATGTGCACTTAAGAAGAATGTGTATCTATTGGATGGGATGTTCCATACATGTCTGTTAGGTCCATTTGACCTAAAGTGTACCTCAATTCCAATGTTCCTTACTGATTTTGTCTGAATGCTGTAACACAGAACATCCAAAGAACATTAAGAAAATAATTCCATTTAAAATAGCTTCAGAAACGAAATAAAATACTTAGAAATAAATTTAACCAAGGAGATGAAATATGTGTACTCTGAAAACTATGAAACATTGATGAAAGAAATTGAAAAAAATACATTAATGGAAAAATATTTTATGTTCATGGATCAGAGGAATCAATATTTTCAAAATGTCCATACAACCAAAAATGATCTCTTGTAAATGAGATTTTCTTTCTTTTCCAGATGGTTTGTTGTTAACATGTAGAATTACTACTGATTTCTATATATTGATTTTTATCCTGCAACTTTATCGAATTTGTTTACCAGTTCTAACATATATTTGGAGATGTTTTAGAGTTTTCTATGTATAAAATTATATTATCAGCAAACAGAAAGAATTTCACTTCTTTCCGTCCTATTTGGATGTCTTTTATTGCTTTTTCTTGCCTAAGTGCTCTGGCTAGGACTTCCATTACTATGTTGAGTAGAAGTGGCAAAAGTAAGTATCCTTGTCGGATTCCCAATCTTAGAAGGAAAGCTTTCAACTTTTTCCCATTGGGTATAATGTTAACTGTGTATTTGTCATATAGGACTTCATTTTAAAGTATATTTCTTCTATGCCTAATTTTTTTTATTGTAAAACAATGTCAAATTTTGTCAAATGCTGGTTTTTCTTTTTTTGCATCCATTGAGATAATCATGATTTTGTCCTAATTTTATTGTAGTATGCCACATTTATTAATTTTTGTATGTTAAACCATCCTCACATCCCAGGGATAAATCCTACTTTATCATGGCAAATTATCCATTTCATGTAGTGTTGAATTTGGTTTGCTAGATTTTTTTTTTCCTTAACATTAGTGCATTCATATCATCAGTAATATTGGCTCATTGTACTCTTCTTTTCTTTTAGAATTTGACCCCAAAGTATAGTCAACAAAATAAAAAATTTAAAAAATGGGATACATCAAACTAAAAAGCTCTGAAGAGCAAAAGAAACAACTACCAGAGTGAAGAAACAACGTATGTGTCAGGAGAAAATGTGTAACAATACATTTGATAAGGAGTTACTATCTAAAATACATAATGATTCAAATAACTGAATAGCTAGAAAATAAATTAGCTGATTAAAAATTGGGTGAAGAACTTGAATAAATATTTATCAAAAAAGTCATAGAAATGGCCAACTGACATACTGAAAGATGCTCAACATCAGTTATTAGGGAATTGCAAATTAAAACCATAGTGAGATATCACTTAACGTGAAAAAAAGGAACTCTTACGTGCTATTGGTTAGAATGTTAATTAGTATAGTTACTATAAAAAACAGTATAGAGGTTACCCCAAAAATTAAAAATAGTATTACCATATGATCCAGCAATCTCACTTTGGGGTATAGATCCAAAGTAACTGAAGTCAAAATGTCAAAAAGGTAAGTATTCTCATGTTCATTGCAGCATTACTCACAAGACCCAAGGTATGTAATCATCCTAAGTGTCCATCAATTATGAATGGATAAGGAAAATGAGGTAAATATATAAACAAGAATAAAATAATTGTGCTAATGAAAGAAACTAGACAAAAAGAGTATACTACAATCTAGAAAATGCATACTAATCTTTCATGACTGAAAGGAGATGAATAGTTACCTGAGCGTAGTGTGTGTGGTAGAGGAAGAGATTCAATGGTGTATGAGGAGACTTTTGGGGTGAACACATAATTATCTTAATTGTGGTGATGGTTTCCACATGTGCAGATGTGTGTCAGTGTGATAGATGATGTGTGTCAAAGCTTATCAAACTGTACAATTTAAACATGTGCAATATATTTTATATTAATATCAATAATTTGATTTTTAAAAAGAAAAATCAGAGTTGAGGCTGTTGCAACAAAATTGATAACAATTTTAAAACACTTAAAACATAAAATTGCTTTCCAAATGAATTGAAGACATTTAGATTCCTATCTAAAGCTTTTTGGCTGTTTCATGTTTGAATCAACAGCATTTTTAAAGATGAATAATCATTAAATATATTACTGCAATTTAAGTATTCAGATTATTTTAAGTAACTACTGACTGTTGTTTCTTCCAGAATAAACCATAGCCAATAATCTCAAAGCAAACCAAATGACGCCATTTCTAATCCAACTGAGTAGGACTTGAAGGGCCATTTCTCTAATATGCAGAATACCTACTCCCCTATCACTATTCAGAATAACAGTCATCAGCTTCAACCTGCTACAGTTGTAAATGTTCATAAAAATAAAAGTTTGTGTTCCAAATATATTTAAAATAGGATATAATAATATATTTGTTAAAGCACATTCTATAGTGAAGAGAGGAAGTCCAGGCATAGAAGTTTTTTTCCTGCTTACACCCCCAAGTTATTAAAATAATCCACCCCATTTCAGCACTTGATTTTAAGAGACATAGCATGGAATATACATCGTCGTCACACAAAATGCGCTCAGTAAGCTCCATATTAGTAGAAAACTGAGCTTTGTCTATGAACAATCTTCCTGAGTCTTTTATTCTACTTGAATAAAAATTTTAAAACTGAAATTTGGACAGCAGACATTAAGCATAAGCTAAGCACTTGTGCTTATACAATATAAGGCTCAGATCACTGAGTTATAATCAAATTTAATCAGAAAGAATTTCCTAACCATCACAGATGATATTGGTTATCATCCTAAGTAACAAATTGGAAAAACAAAAATCTAAAATACTCCAATTCTTTAATTTAAAAATAAAATTAGATTTAGGGGGTGCATGTGCTTGTTACCTGGGTTTTATATGTATAATGGTAGAGGTTGGACTTCTAACGTGCCTATCACCCAAAGTTTGAACTTTATATCCCACAGGTAATTTTTCATCTCTCATCCTCTTCCAACTCTCTATCCTTTTGGAGTCCCCAGGGTCTATTCTCCTTATGACCATGTGTGCCCATCTAATATGGTTTGGATTTGTGTCCCTGCCCAAATCTCACGTCGAATTGGAGAAGGAGACTGGTGGGAGGTGACTGGGTCATGGGTCGGATTCCCCCCTTGGTCTTCTCATGAGAGTGAGTTCTTACAAGATCTAATGGTTTAAAAGTGTGTGGCACTTCCACTTTCTCTGTCTCTCCCTCCTGCCACCATGTGAAGAAGGTCCTTCCTTCCTTTTCACGTTTCACCTGATTGTAAGTTTCCTGAGGCCTCCCAGTCATGCTTCCTGTTAAGCCTGTGGAACTGTGAGTCAATTAAACCTTTTTTCTTCATAAATTACCCAGTCTCAGGTAGTTCTTTAAAGCAGTGTGAAAATGGACTAATATGCCATCATTCAGCCCCGAATTACAGGTGAAAATACGTGATATTTCATTTTCTGCTTCTGAGTTCTTTCACTTAGAACAATGCCCCTCAGCTCCATCCATATTGTGGGTATCTACCCAAACGAAAATAAATCATTATATAAAAATGACAGCAGTACATATTTATTGCAGCACAGTTTACAATAACAAAGTCATGGAAACAACCTAAGTGTCCACCAACAGTTGATTGGATAAAGAAAATGTGGTATATATACTCCATGCAATACTAAGCAGCCATAAAAAGGAATATAAGGTACGAGCATTTTAAGAGATCCCTTGATCAAGGCTGAAGAGCATAATGATCTCCTACTTCTCAACATAGCTTCTTGACTTTTCTCCCTGCCGAAACTGTCCTTTACTTTTGTCATATCTATTTCAGTTGGCCTACTTTAGTGTACTCTTTACTACATTATGGTACACTAGTGTCTCATTATAATCAATAATATAATCCACATGCTTCTTCTTCTAAAGAATGGAGGCCAAATAATTATCCTAAGTCACCTTCTTAAAGATTTTAGCTTGTCTACCATCTTGAAAGTTGTATCGTACTATCTTTCTACCTGGATATTTATGTGGATATCATCCCCATAAGTAAATTCTGACTACTGGAATAATTCCTCTCATTTTTCTCCAGAATTACGTATATCCTTTCTTATCTAATTATTTTGAAATATATATAATATATAAACTTTATAGATTATATAGCTTATAGATGCATGTATGTGTGCACGTGTGTATATATTTATATAAACATATATAAAAAAACTGTTTTCAATGAAAGTTAGTATTGCCCTCTTCTTTGATTATTGATTATATATACTTATACAAATAAATGTTGGGATTATTTTTCACTTATCTATTTGGTGACTAGTTATGCCATAATGGGTATATATTATCATATATTGTCATATAAGGTCTTTATATCTAAACTCCCCATTTTATATAGTGTGTAAACAGTACATTTTTCTTGCATTCCCACTGTTGATTTAGTTTTTAGTTTAAACAGCTTGCCTAATGGAATTTTTGATTGGCAAAGAGGTGCTACAATTTCTCTTCTAATGCTGGCATGTGGACAGCAGCTAGTCAATTTCAATTTCAGACAGTTCAAACTACATGATAATGTTTCAGTTGTGGATATGCTGACAATAGATACTAAATTACAATATGTTTGGAGCAACCCTCCCTTTGAACACCATGATACTGTATTTTATTTACATGATTCATAGCTCATACAGGTCAACAACTAGATCACTTGTGTCACTCAATACTGAAGCAGAGATTTTCCTTGAATGTCTTCTTAGCCAACCCAAACTTTCACACATCTCCTTTGATTCCTCTACCAATAGTCCAGGGTGTAAAAATGCCCAAACTTATTTGATTAGTGTGATAAATCATAATGGTTTAGCGCAAAATGACTTTAAAGATTATTTCCTTTATCTTCTTATTTCAGGTACAAAAAGGCCCAGAAAGACTAAGAGACTATCACGATATTTTTTTAAAAAAGGAAAATTTGTCAGGTCCATAATAATGAACAAATCTTGATTTTTCAGTCTAGTGTTTTGTTTTCTATTGCACCACAGTATTAAGTTACCTAAAGCGGAATATTCAAGTTTATTAACAAAATTAATTCCAAAATCAATTTACATATTAAAATTATATTCTTACTAAATCATACATTTATTCCAGAAAAGTTGATGCAATTCTGGACATAGTGAGGAAAACAAAGCCATCTCATAACTGAAAAAGATTCTGTTTCTGCACTCTGGAGAAAGATTTGGCATGTTATGGAGATGACAATAAATATTTTCATCATAAAAGAGTTCATGGCCGGGCGTGTTAGTTCACACCTGCAATCCCAGCAGTTTGGGAGGCTGAGAGAGGCAGGCAGATCACTTGAGGTCAGGAGTTCAAGACCAGCCTGGCCAACATGGTGAAATGGCATCTCTACTAAAAATACAAAAATTAGCTTACCGGGGTAGTGCACACCTGTAGTCCCAGCTGCTTTAGAGGCTGAGGCAGGAGAATCACTTGAACCCAGGAAGTGGAGGTTGCAGTGAGCCCAGATTGGGCCACTGCATTCCAGCCGGGGTGACAGAGCCAGACTCCCTCTCAAAACAAAAACAAAAAAGGAGTTCATGTGGTAAACAATCACATGTAGTTATTAACATTTTTATTTGGGGCAACAAAATTAATCTGCACAAAAGTGTTACAGTGAATTATCTGTTGGGAAAAAAAGAGATGTAAAGATCTCGAATTTTGGTTTGTTGAACTGAGAGCCAATTAAAAAGTTGTAACAGCTTCAGGAGGCGACAGCCAGAATGATGTGGGTTGGTCATTATATTAGTATTTATTTATTTATTTAAGTATTTTAAGTAACCACAAACTTATAATTCACAATTCAATTAATTAATTAATTATTTCAGTTGTCTCCCTTTCTAAATGAAACAAAGATTCTCCATATATATATATATACACACACACACACACACATATACATACATACATATACATATATATATACTAAAGAAGTTAAGAATTCCATGTTTGATCAAACTTTTGCTCATTAGTATATGTTTCTGGTTTTCTGTTTTTACCTTAATCCTTTAAAATAAAGCATTGTCCTTGAACCCAAAGCGGTAGAGCTTTAAAATCAACAATAACCTCAGAGTTTGACATTAAGGGCCTTAATATTTTACAAATGAATAAAAAAATAGTGCCTTGCCCAAGTTCACATAAAAGTTTGAAGTTGCAACTAGCCCCTAAATATCCTAGCCCTGAATCCAGTTTTACTTCCACTATATTATACTGTATCTACCAATCAGAGTAAGAAATTTAAACAGTACTTCATTTTAGTATCATTGCCACCAAGAGTTGATATTCTTTGGAGATATTTTGCATAAAGCCCACTTCAATTATTTAAACTTAAGAAAAAACATTTTACCCCATTTAAATCTATATTGTTCATCTGTTTTAGCTTTAAAGCAGTCAGCAGGGAATGCAAACCAAGCCGTCTGAAACCTGGACAAGTTCCTGAATGGAGCTCAGTGCTGTCTCCTTCTGAAACAATCATAAACATTTACGTTCTGGAAATGGTTGAAGCCTTAGGAAAAAATGAAGCCATAATGATCTGTTGTTGCTGATAGTCTAATGATATATAATAGTAATCATGGCAACAATAACTACAACAAATCCTGATCAGATGATGAGGCAGAAATAGAAAGCAAAGGGTTTTGGATGAAAAAATGGGACAGTTTATAGTATTCTAAGGAACACAGGTGCTCTTAGCTTCAGTCTGTTTTCTAGGCTTATATAGAAACATCAAGTGAAAAGTGACAGATGCTGCCTCCTTCCTGCTGCTTTTGAGAACTTACTTTTCTGTATTCCAGAATGAAGAGCTTGAGTTCTTATATTTTCTAAATGCAATCCTTATGTCAAACTTTAATTTAACATAAAACTCTAGAGAAACTACCATGAATGTGAAACTACCACACTGAGTCGAGGTCGTTTTCTTGTTGTTCCCTTTATGTTTATTTCTAATCTTACCATAAAACCTTGCTAACGCTCTTAAGAATTTGTTTTGCTAGTTTATACTTTGCTACTTCACATGGGCTTTTTAATTTCCATTGAAATGCATATTCATATTACGTTTATTCTCACTTCCGTCTCTAATCCTTCACCATGATGATCCCTACAACCTGATGAGTATGATGGCCATCCAACACATCTCTGTGTGTTGCTTAAACCACATGCCATACTAGGTATACTTTTGCCATTCTACATATATCTGATATTGGGATTAACCATGGTCTATATTTCAGACCAATATTTATTATCCACTAGCCTATAACTTTCTGAGAAGTATGCAATTTAAGAATAACTTTTTGTAACTTTAGACACACTATGCAACTACAAACTAAACTTCTACCAATGGTTCATTAGTGATACTTTGACACATAGAGCGTCTTTCAACTGGAAGTCATCTTCAACCTGTTCAGACTACTCACATGTGACACTAAAAAAGATCAAGGAAAATGATTTTCCTATTTTATTAAGTTTTTTTTTTCAGGTGATAGGACAACACGGTAACAACTACACAACAAAGCAGGAAAAGGAACTTGAGAACTTGTTAAGGATATGAAAAGACTATGCAAATCATGAAAAGCTTCAGTGTTCACTAATCCAGCATTGTAGAAATATTAAATGAAGGTTGGATTAAATGCTATCCAGGAATATTAAGTTATATCTGTCCCACTACAAAAAAATTAAAACAGATGGGAAAACCTTAGAATTCCATATAACTGGAAAGAATTTGGAAGCATAGTGAACTTCCAAGGAAAGGCAAATAAATCTGATGAACATGTGGCAATTATATAACTCTGAACCAGACTTATTCTTCAGTGGACTGAAAAGACTAAAAAGGATGGAACTAGGATTTTGGAAAGGTGATTGGATAGTAACAGAAATATTATTTCCCATAATATCGATATTTTGCTAAAACAATCATCAAAAGGAAAGATAATTTTTAGCAAACACCAACCAACAAAATATAATCCTCTAAAGTTTATTTTGAACAACTCTAAGGAGATTGTTTCTGTTATTCTCTCTTCCTATTTCAATCTTCGGACTTACCTTCAGACTTTCCCTTTAGTATTAGATGGTTACTTCTTAGTTGGTTAACCTCACTCAAAATGAGATAGAGGACCTACAATTTTATTGAAACTTCTTTATGTCTTTACAGATGAAAACTGCAAGCAACTGGAGGTTAATGTTTGCTCTCCTATATAGCCTGTGCCCTAGATCCAGCACACTGTAGATCTCTTTATGTTGCAAAAGGTTAAATGGTATAAGCTTTGACACTGGCCCTCTACACATCTCTAAAATAACACTCTTAAACCAAACTCAATATTCAGTCAATGTAAGGAAAAAAAAAAAGGGGGGGGGGGCTTATTAAAAAGGGCTATAGGCTTAAAAAAAAAAAAAAAAAAAGAGATGGGAGCATACATTCATTGGAAGGAAACCCACAAGCATTTCCATTAAATTGGCTATATAATAAATGTAAATAAATTATACAATGTCTCTGTGCTGTTGCCAAAAGGAAGCTAGGTATTAACATTAACTAAATGAGAAAATAAAGAGTGAAATAAAAACTATAATAGACCAAGTCCTACTATGACTGAAAGGAGTAATATGTAGAGTCAACTTTGTAAATATTCAAGTTACAGGTGACAGATGAGTGAGGTTCACTTATAATGAGAAAATAAAGTGTGATATAATGAGTGGTGAATAACGGAATAGAGAAATATAGCTTTTCAATTATAAGCATTTTTCAAGGAGAAAACAGCAAACAAACCAGCAACGGCAATTCATAGACAGAAAAGAAAACCTGCATGTGAGATTAAGAGTTGAAAGGCCTGATCATTAGATGCTCAAATTAATAAGCAGAGATGAGTAACAATCCATATGCTTAAAAATATTTATTTCAAGATAAATATTTCAACTATCCAAGGAAGGGGAAAGGATAACTTTACTAAAGTTATAATCATATTAGCTGTAGATTTATCATCTACAAAATTAAATGCCAGATGAAATAAAGCAATGTACAGTTCAGAAGAGGATGCACTTCAATAATTTACTTGACTCATCTCTGGTTTTCATCCTCAGATTTTTAAAGAAACATTCTATTTTAGTATATAAATTACATAGTCAATCAAATCCAACATTACGTTCTTGAAAATTTGCCAAAAGAACATTTTTCAAAGGAAAAATTTGTCTAACACTAAAATACTGAACTTTTATTTTCGGTTACCCATTTTTCTCAGTATCTACTACAGTTCCTGCAAGAAACAAATGAATAAAAAATTGTGTTTCTGCCTGTAACTCATTAGTGAGATAAAATTTAATAACTCTATTGATCAAATCAAATTATAATTTTTGAAATCTGGAGCAGAAGTGACTTATTTTCAGACAGGCTTTCATTTCAATATCCTTGTGTTGAAGTCAATATGCAACCAGATGAATGACCTAGCAGTAGTTACTTTTACCCTTGCTAAAGCTGGCTACAGTTGAGTTTTGTTTCTGGTTTATGAGTCTTCTACCTATAGATGAAGTAACTTTGCCAGTAACTAACATCTGCAGAGTCAATTATAATTTGGAAAGAGAAAATGTAGCTGGCATATGATACAAGAATAAGGATGCTTAGAAATAAAAATAAATTTATGGCAACATGTTGCTAAATAATACAAGTAACTGATTTAATAGAAAAAATGGTTTAATTTTTAATTTCTACATAAGGATTTAATAATAAAATTACCTGATAATGTGGAAATGTATCTCATAGAAATTTTACCTTATAGTCAGAAATAGATGTTTAAGAGTTCAGTTGAATAGAGAGTTGTCAAATAATTATTTTTGGTTTATTATTTAACATTGGAAACAAAAACATCCTTATAATAAAATGTTATACACTATATTAATAAATCTTAGAAGTATCATTAGATAATATCAAATATTGCCATGCATTTAAGAAAATTAGCATGGTATAAACTGTTAAATTGGCATTCTTATATTAAAAATAAGTTGACAATATACAACAGCAGCCTTAAAATGTTGGAAGCTAGTTGGCATGGTAATTCATTATCTAAGAATTTTCCTATGGGAGTAATAGAAAAAAGTAATAGAAAAAAAGCATAAGTGTATACACACATATGTATGTTATGTAACATATATAATATATAACATATATTATACAATTATATATTATAAAACATATATAACATATATTGTATAATTATATATTATATATTATATATTATATAACATGCTTAAAACAGAAGTTCAAAGAAGGGTACCCTTAGCTAAATATTTTTTTTCCATTTTCTTTTATGACAGAAAAACAACATATTATTTTATATTTATATTATTTATATTATATTATATTTGATTATATTATATTAATATATAATATGTATAATCTATATTATAAATATAATATATATTTATATATAACATATATTATATAACATATTGTATAACATACTATATGACATATAACATGTATATTATATAACATGTATTATATATTATATAACATATATTATATATATTATATATAGAGAGAGAGCAGTGTTCATTACAGTTATTAAAACAGCAAAAATTGAAAGAGAGCTAAATTTCCAGCAACAGAAAATTTCTGAATAATGAAAAAACAATTCAATATCATACTATGGTAATAATGTAATGATTTAGATTATATACAATATGTATAAAATTATTCCACCAAATAGAAAAACTTCTAGAATATGAAACAAAATATTAAAAATATAAAACATAAAAATATAAAATATTAAAAATTGTTAGCTTTTTGACAGGGAGAGGAGGAGATTCTCTAAGATTTTATCATTTTTTTTACCCGTACTTCCTGTGGAATTTAAAATAAAAACGTTAAGAATGGAAGAAAGAGTATGGAAGTGCCTCAGCGTCTGGACACTCCTTTGGCCTTGTAGAATAGGCTAGATGTATGTGCATGAGTGGGAAAGTGTGTGTATCCACGCATGTATATGTTCTTCCTTGTTTAATAACCTTGTAACTACCCAGGTTTATCACCAATGTATTTATTCTGTTTCAAATTTCCAGAAGACCTTACTATCAAGCTAAATTTTGACTAACGCTTGAGCTACATATGTGGTCTTATAGAGATCCAAGAGATTCACTTATGAAAGAGAAATAAAAGTTCAATACCCATTTTTAGTTACTGGATGTAAGTTACTGATATTCTATTTCATGACATAATAGGAAATTTTATGTTCTAAGACTTATGGTCCTTTACACACACTTTAAACTAAAGTTATTTTTCTGTCATAAAAGAAAACGGAAAAAAATTATTTAGCTAAGGGTACCCTTCTTTGAATTTGTTTTAAGCATACAGGAATGTAGCAAGACTAACATAGTTTAATCCAAATATCAGTAAAGTGTCTTCAGTTGGTCAAGCACAAATACCCAACTCTAGTAGGGCTCTCAGTGTATGAAACTAAAGCTTTTCAAAATATATTAATCACTAAGATAAACAACATATTAATAAATGACTTGATGGTAACGTAACATGTACCTTTCCCCCAGAATTCTAGAAGAAATTATTTTAACTACTTTCTGAATCTTCACATACATGTGACTAACTTTGAATTGGTGGCTTTTCAGTCCCAGAATTGATAGGGGATTGATATTTTGGGATTGTTAATGCTGCTCAATGACTTCACATCATTTCATTCATTTACTATTAACAAAATACAGGTCATAAAGTTTACTTCCTAAATTTATACAATCTAATTATATGCATTTATTCTATTAAAATTATGAAACTTACATTTTGTTCTCCAATGATCTTTAACAAAATTTTATAATAAAATTATCTAGTGGTTAATATGACACTATTTTGCTGACTTTTTAAAATTTTTTTATTGTACTTTAAGTTCTAGGGTACAAGTTTAAAATAAATTACCTATTAAATCATGTACATTATACCTTTTCTTTCCCAAAAATAAAGGCAGCTTTATTTTATTTTATTTTATTTTTTTTTTATTATACTTTAAGTTCTAGGGTACATGTGCATAACGTGCAGGTTACATATGTATACATGTGCCATGTTGGTGTGCTGCACCCATCAACTCGTCAGCACCCATCAATTTATCATTTATATCAGGTATAACTCCCCAATGCAATCCCTCCCCCCTCCCCCCTCCCCATGATAGGCCCCAGTGTGTGATGTTCCCCTTCCCGAGTCCAAGTGAGCTCATTGTTCAGTTCCCACCTATGAGTGAGAACATGCGGTGTTTGGTTTTCTCTTCTTGTGATAGTTTGCTAAGAATGATGGTTTCCAGCTGCATCCATGTCCCTACAAAGGACGCAAACTCATCCTTTTTTATGGCTGCATAGTATTCCATGGTGTATATGTGTCACATTTTCTTAATCCAGTCTGTCACTGATGGACATTTGGGTTGATTCCAAGTCTTTGCTATTGTGAATAGTGTCGCAATAAACATACGTGTGCATGTGTCTTTGTAGTAGAATAATTTATAATCCTTTGGGTATATACCCAGAAGTGGGATGGCTGGGTCATATGGTACATCTAGTTCTAGATCCTTGAGGAATCGCCATACTGTTTTCCATAATGGCAATGAGATACCATCTCACACCAGTTAGAATGGCAATCATTAAAAAATCAGGAAACAATAGGTGTTGGAGAGGATGTGGAGAAATAGGAACACTTTTACACTGTTGGTGGGATTGTAAAATAAAGGCAGCTTTAAAAGATGCACATATTATCATGAAACAGTATCAGTGGATATGATAGCATATTTCTTTCTATTGAAAACCTAGCTGGGTTTTAGAAAAAATAAATCTGAAGTTGGCTTTGTTTCAGTGAATACTACCTTCTGTGCCTGGAAGAATACTGCTTATCCTTCAAAGTTGTTACTGCTCTCCAGATAATCTCAACAACCAACACTAGAAATAATTCCATGTTACTCTGTTCTTTAATACTTTACAGAATTCTACTAATCACTTTGGGTATTTTTCCTTTCATTCAGTCATTAGTTATGAGCTGCTAAAATGGAAAAAGACAGTGAATTTTATTTTCTTTACATTCTCAATTTCTAAGAGAATGCTAATCACTTAGTAAGCATTCATTTGTTTTGAGAGTCTAAAAGAATAAATAAATGATTATTTTATGTTATGTCAATGACCCAATCTAAAAATACACAGGAACCAACCCTGCAATTATACACAGTGGATTTATTACTCATTGCAGCAAAGGAGAACACACGCTATGGGGAAACAGGGGTATCTCAGTAAAAGAGCGATATAAAGAATCTATAGGAGTTAGGCTTTGGTTGCATTATTCAGGGTGCATCTAAATATGTGGGGGTTCAGTCTAGATTGGGTACTGTCAGAAACTGGGGGAAATTCTATAATTGGGTACTTCAATACATCTTACCTACAGGAAGGGGAGACTAGTATAAAACTGTAATTGATCAAGAAATACCAATTTCTAATTTTGACTGAGTGATGGGGCATTTGGTATTTTTGTGGGTAGCAAAGGAAACCTGCTTTTATTTCTGCTTAGAAAAAATTATGAAGCGGCCTTACTGTCTCATTTTATTATGGTCTCACAGTGACCTCACTATCAAGGTTGTGAGATAGAAATTGTGAGGCTGGAATTCTGTAAGATTATTTATGTGTAATAAGAGAATACTATGCCCTAGCTGTGAGAGTTAGGCCAGCTCACGAACGTCAGGAGTTACTCTTTCGTTCTCTTCATTCATGTCTATCATTTCAAAATTTACATAATTGCAGAATAAGTTTCAAACTTTTTAAATAAACTTTTTAAATTAATGGGTCTATAAAATATTTTACAGACCATATTGTTGAAAAATGATTATATACAAAATGAATCAAACTTACTATTTTAGCAAATATTGCCTCTGCCTACTTTAAATTTTATAAAATGAGATATCATTAATAGGAAAATTTTGGTGACAAAATAAGTATTTGATTTATATTTCTCTTCAGATATATTTATGCATAGAATAAAAATCTTGACAAAAAATGTCTAAGAAAAGGACAATATTTTTATATTACCTTTTTAGGGAGCTTATCTTAATAACTTCATTTCCTAATGTTGTAAATTTTGTATCTATTTGTAAATAAGTCTTCTAACTTTTGCTAACTTTCGATTTTGCTATTTTGCTATTAACGATTTTACATCGTTAAATTACATGCCTTCTAATTTTTCTAGGCCCTTGTTTCTTACTAACCCCACATTTATTTGCACAGTGCAGTCCCCGATACACATTAAGTACTCAACTTGCATGCTTACTCCAAGCAGTATGTTGCAAATTTCAAATAATTGTCTCTCTACCAATATCTGTCTAGTTGTTTTTATATTTCTGATCACGTGGAATAATGCATATTTTAAGTAACTATACAAACGTAATTTATCACCCTTAATTATATCGTAATTATTTCAGTTGTCCTCACTCATGTTTGTTTGTTTTCCCTAATCATTACTGGACTTTTAGTCATTCATACTGACTAATATTCCATAATGTTTAAAAACATTTGATCTCTAGAGTCTGCTCAGATTTGACTGCTCACGTTTGAGTTCTGGTGCCATTATTTACCAACACTCTCAATTCTCTACGCCATGAAGAGAACATCTGAATAATGGGAATAATAACAGTATTCAACTTACAGGATGGTTGTAAGGAGTTATTTTATGACCTGGGCAGAGTGGCTCAGGCCTGTAATCCCAGTGCTTTGGGAGACCAAAGCGGGGTGGATCACTTGAGGTCAGGAGTTGGAGATCAGCCTGGCCAACATGGCAAAAACCCTTTCTCTACTAAAAATATAAAAATTAGTGAGGTGTGGTGGCACAAGCCTGTAATATCATCTACTCAAGAGGGATTATAAATAAAATGAAAAATAAAAATATGATAGGTAAAACACTTAAAATAATGCTGGAACATAATAAGCCCTCGAAAAAATGTTGAATATTATACCTACACTTTTACATTTATATTTATACTCAGTTACTCTCATTATATAGTCTGTAATCATATCCTCTATGGTTTCACTCATCCTAGCCCTACTTACCCACTATCTCTTTCTATTCTAGTCTATTCCTACTTCATCCATATTAATCCTCCTGAAAATTTAGTCATTTTATACAAAAGTCAGGATGCATGATTTAATTATATGCTTACTGAAAAAACATTACTTTCCTTACCCCCAAAGTATTTAATAATGAATGACCTTCAAGTTCAAGGCCTCAAACAATTCAACTTCATCCATTAATACGCTCAACCACTAATTTATTCATTTAATAGAGTGTCTACTACCTGAAAATTTAATTTTACAATTGAAATTAGAAAAAAACAAAAATTCCAAAATATTTTCATTCGTTTTCCCTCATGAGTATTTTTTTCATGGTTATGACTTAACTTTCATTTTTAATTGTTCCATTTTTTTTGTAATGCCTTTTTGTTGTGTGCAACAGAGTGTGAACTCATATTTTCAAAGTTTAGAGTTTTGCATTTTGTTTGCATTTTCTATTACTTTTCTCTCCGCCTGGATTGTAGTTTATTTTTCTTCTCTTCTTCTAATAGTTCCTTGGTAATGGACTGACTTAAGGAAATACAGTTATGTGTAATTTACGATTAGTTTTAAATTTTTAAGTAAGAAATTGATTAATTTTAGCTATTCTCTATCATCTCATTTCAAGGTTTTAAAATTAAGTGAATCTCAGAACAAATTCTGCCAAACATACATGTACTTATCAAACAACTGTCTGTTAGCAATCACAACACATTTTTTTTTTTTTTAGACAGGGTCTTGCTCTGTTGCCCAGGCTGCAGTGCGGTGGTGCAATCTTGGCTCACTTCAACCTCCACTTTCAGGGTTCAAGTGATTCTCATGCCTCAGACTCCCAAGTAGCTGGGATTACAGGCGTGCACTACCATGTCCCACTAATTTTTGTATTTTTAGAAGAGACAGGGTATGACCATGTTGGCCAGACTGGTCTCGAACTCCTGGCCTCAAGTGATCCACCCACCTTGGCTTCCCAAAGTGCTGGAATTACAGGTGTGAGCCCCCTCACCCAGCCACAACACATTTTATGCAACATATTCAGTAAATCCAATAAATTTCAGCTATATGTTTGGGTGGTATAAACACCACCTTATATGAAATGTTCATGCCAGGGACATGAAACAATTTTCCAGAAGCAAATATTTTCACCATTTTAATTGATATCATTGAATCAGAATTATCCCTAACCTTTGACTGGGTAGAGGACCATTGAAGGATGAAGCTTCAGATACCATACCTAAAGAAGCAAGGAAGCAATCTCTCTAGATTCTGACATCTTCCTCATGCAAAGATGAGGAGTGTGTCTAAAATATTTTTGTTAATTTATATTTCTTGAATTCTTTCAGTTCCATCAGTGAAGGTCTATCTTTAATTATAATTATACTAATTAAAATGTTTCTTATTTAAAAATTATAAATCAATGTTAATCTCAAGTGCTGGAGATATGAAAAAGCAAAGTGCTTATTGTAGTGGTACATGCTATGGAATGTAGCATATCTGATATTGTAACCATCCATTAAATACACATTTTGAAGTAGTACAGTTAACTGCCCTAAAGTCATAGAATATACTGACACACACATACTTAATAACACATACTGATATACCTTGAAGTAAATTACAGACATTGAAACACTAGCCGTTGCAATAAAAAATACATTTGTACAAGACAAAGGCTACAAATGACTCAGTTTTATATTGAGTGTTATTATCTAATGGAAATTATTTTCTAATTAGATACGTATCAATCCATTTAAATGAACTGAACAAAATACTGGCATAAAAATCTAATGAAATGAATTTAGCCCTGCTATCCCCACTAATGATGTAACAGGCATTTTAATCTCAAAACAATGTACACAAAATAATTAACCTGAAGACGTATTTCATCCTGAAAGTATGAATTATTACTAAAGGAATAGATTTGAGAGATGGTAATTTCAAAATCTATCTAGCCTTCTGAATTCACTCTTTATCTCCTCCTTCAAGTTATTTTCCTGGTAATCTTAAAAAATTCTGTAAATCACAATATTACTGTTCAAGCAATATATGTGGAATATATCTTAGAAATAGAAATAAATGGTTGTTTCAAATAAAGGTATGGTAAAACCTGCTACAGTAAGAGTGAATTTATTCTTCCCAATAATTTTTAAAGTTTGACTTTTGTAAATTACAGACAATTTTATTAGTTACATAAATATTTAGACTTGTATATGTTTTGGTGTGTTAATTATTATAAAATATGCCTCCTTATCTCTAGTAAGACCTTTTGTCTTCCTTACATTTATGGTCTAGTAAGACCTAAATTCTACCTGTTTTTAACATAACAACTATAAAAGCTATAATTTTATAAATGCAATGTTACAAATTAACAAAATGTAGCAGCCTGAAAGCACATTTATTATCTTATAATCTCTGGGTGTCAGGGGTCCAGACCCCATTTAGCTGGGTACTCTGCTCATAATCTCAATACCGTCTGCTATTTGAGGCTCCTTCTCAAGCTTACTGCATGTTGGCAGAATTCATGTTGGTGCAGCTGTAAGACTGAAGTCAATGCTTTTCTATTGGTCCTTGAATAAGACTCACTCTCAGTTCCTAGAGGGTACATTTACATTTCAGCCATGAGCCCTTCCCAAAGCAGCTTTGATCTTCAAAACAAGCAAGACACACACTGTCTGTCTCTTATTCTATCTAGCTCTATCTCCATCTCCATCTCCACCTCTTTCTCTCTCTCTCTCTCTCTCTCTCTCTGTCTCTCTTTCTTTAGGAAAGGTCTGGGGTCTCTTTTCAAGGACTCATCTAACTTTGTCAAGCCTACCCAGGTTAATCTCCTTTCTAATTACCTTAAAGTCAAATGACAAGACACCTTAATTATATAGGCAGAATCCCTTCACCATTGCCACCTTTCATGGAGTGAAATCCAAGGGCATGCACAAATCCTACTCGTGCTAAAGGGGCTCACTTCCATAAGTAACACAAGAACCTAAGAGATCTTCAACTACATATGATATTCTTTAACTTTTGTTCCTTTATTGTCATGTATTTTTTAACCTCATAAGACATTGGTATTACCATAATTTTCTACAGTGAACATGCATTATACTCACAGGTTTATTTATTCTGTCTCCAACTTTCTTTCTTTTTTTTTTTTTTTTTTTTTTTTTTTTCTGTTTTTGCTTCCCTGCAGGTCCATCTGGGAAAATGTTTCTTCTATCCTTTACTGATACTTCTGGTGTCTCCTGTTGTGCAGTTTGGCTCCTGATGAATTCTGTCAAACTTTTGGTTTTATTTATCATGAGAAGGTCTCTATTATCATTTTATAGAGTTTTCTTTAAAGGCAGGATGTTCTACGAAACAGATGACAAAACAGTACTCGACATAAAAGAAACATATTAGAGAAAATGACTGTAAAAGCACATGAGGAAGGAACAGGGAAAGGTTGGAAGTTTCCTCAGATAATTCAGGTCAGACTCTGAAAGATAAAGGGAAGAAGGTAGAAATGGCAGAAGGGTAGTTGGAAGTATCACAGCCTAACATATATTTCTAGAAAAAATTTACTAAGCCTTTTTTCACATGTCTGTTGGCTGCATAAATTTCTTCTTTTGAAAAGTGTCCATTCATATCCTTTGCCCATTTTTTGATGGGGTTGATGTTTTCTTGTAAATTGTTTAAGCTCTTTGTAGATTCTGCTTATTAGCCCTTTGTCAGATGGATAGATTGCAGAAATTTTCTCCCATTCTGTAGGTTGCTTGTTCACTCTGATGGTAGTTTTTGTTTTGTTTTGTTTTGTTTTGTGGTGTGCAGAAGCTCTTTAGTTTAATTAGATCCCATTTGTCTATTTTGGCTTTTGTTGCCATTGCTTTTGGTGTTTTCGTTATGAAGTCGTTTCCATGCCTATGTCCTGAATGGTATTGCCTAGGGTTTCTTCTAGGGTTTTTAGTTTTAGGTCTAACATTTAAGTCTTTAATCCATCTTGAATTAATGTTTGTATAAGGTGTAAGGAAGGGATCCAGTTTCAGCTTTCTACATATGGTACAGTTTTCCCAGCACCATTTATTAAATAGGGAATCCTTTCTCCATGTCTTGTTTTTGTCCAGTTTGTCAAAGATCAGATGGTTGTAGATGTGTGGTATTATTTCTCAGGCCTCTGTTCTGTTCCATTGCTCTATATCTCTGTTTTGGTACCAGTACCATGCTGTTCTCATTACTGTAGCCTCGTAGTATAGTTTGAAGTCAGGTAGTATAGTTTGAAGTCAGGAATGCCTCCAGCTTTGTTCTTTTTGCTTAGGGTTGTCTTGGCAATGTGGATTCTTTTCTGGTTCCATATGAACTTTAAAGTAGTTTTTTCCAATTCTGTGAAGAAAGTCATTGGTAACTTGATGGGGATGGCATTGAATCTATGAATTTCCTTGGGCAGTGTGGCCATTTTCATGATATTGCTCATCATCACTGGTCATCAGAGAAATGCAAATCAAAACCACAATGAGATGCCATCCCACACCAGTTAGAATGGTGATCATTAAAATGCCAGGAAACAACAGGTGCTAGAGTGAATGTGGAGAAATAGGTACATTTTTACACTGTTGGTGGAACTGTAAACTAGTTCAACCATTGTGGAAGACAGTGTGGCGATTTCTCAAGGATTTAGAAATAGAAATACCATTTGACCCAGCCATCCTATTACTGAGTATATACCCAAAGGATTATAAATCATGCTACTATAAAGACACTTGCATATGTATGTTTACTGCGGCACTATTCACAACAGCAAAGACTTGGAACCAACCCAAACGTCCATTAATGATAGACTGGATTAAGAAAATGTGGCACATATACACCGTGGAATACTATGCAGCCATAAAAAAGGATGAGTTCATGTCCTTTGTAGCCACATGGATGAAGCTGGAAACCATCATTCTAAGCAAACTATTTCAAGGACAGAAAACCAAACACCGCATGTTCTCCCTCATAGGTGGGAACTGAACAATGAGAACACTTGGACACAGGGCAGGGAACATCACACACTGGAGCCTGTCATGGGGTGGGGGGATTGGGGAGGGATAGCATTAGGAGAAATACCTAATGTAAATGATGAGTTAATGGGTGCAGCAAACCAACACGGCACATGTATACATATGTAACAAACCTGCATGTTGTGCACGTGTACCCTAGAACTTAAAGTATAATAATAAAAAAAATTACTAAGTCCATGAGTGAGTCCTCAGATCACAGATGCCCATCAAAGAGTCCTTAGTCTCTCTCCTAGAAATAGGCTTGCCTTAGTGACCTTGCCATGCAGTCGTTAGCTAAGAGCGGTCTGTGGGAAATTAGCTTGGGAACAAATTTAGGCATGGGTTTCAGAGCACAGAAGCTGGGGGTTTAAGTCAATTGTAGTTAATGCAGGTGAAAATTTGAGAGGAGCATTCTGATGGCAGCAATATTATATAATTCTATTTTGGTATTTAGTTTTTTCCGAGCTCAGAGTCTGTTATTTTCTAGCTGTCATTTTTCCTTCAAGAAATCAGCTCTCAGTCTTGTGGCAGCAGGTTTGAAAGTATTATGTCTTCTTACCTTTTCTTAAAATTCTCTTTATTTTTAACATGTTTGATGTTTTATAGGGCAGTTACATTTTGTGTAAGTCATCGTTATCTGCTCAATGGATGAACAGATTTGAAGCAGACTTCAGGCTTTGTGAACAATCATACATTTCTTTATTTTTTTCCTTAGCTTTAACCTTTTGGGACTCCCAAATAAGTATGGAACCCCAAATTTGTTGAGACCTAAATTCAAATATCCACTTTCTCTTTCCATATTAGATGGAGAAAGCTCTCCTCAGCTTCCAAGTCCCTGCTTTTGAATGAGCAAGTTATCTGAGGAAAAAACGTTATTCCAAATAATGGGCTCACCTTTCTGGTCTTCACTTTTTTGGGCAATCTCGGCCTTTCAAATTCTTGCTAGCTTGATAGCTTTCTGATTTTTCCAAACATATGGCTATTGTTATTATTTAGTACAGTTTTTAGTTATTTTACGTGGGAAGGTTGGTCTGAGAAAAAGCTACGACACTATTGCTAAGAGCAGGACATTTCATTTGAAAATGTTTAAGAGAGCAATTTGTATAAGCTGATTGCTTTCTTCCTGTATTTTTTCTAGCAAAATTCAGTGCCATTATTGTGATGATACAAATATAGCTAGGCTTTACTCCCCCCTTCCTGCATTTGGTAATTCACTGTTTTTAACTAATTCTGATTAGCAGTACAACACAAATGCAAATGTAATGTAAACCCTTTTTAAGTTTATTTATTTGTATGTATTTATTTTTGAGACAGGCTCTGACTATGTCACCCAGGCTGGCGTACAGTGGCACTATCTCGGCTCACTGCAACCTCTGCCTCCTGGGCTCAAGCAATCCTCCCACCTCAGCTTCCTTAGTAGCTGGGACTACAGGCATATGCCACCATGCCCAGTTAATTTTTTAATTTTTATAGTGACAGGGTTTCACCAAGTTTCCCAGACTGGTCTCGAACTCTTGAGCTCAAGCAATTCGCCCCCCTCAGCCTTCCAAAGTCCTGGGATTACAGGCATGAGCCACTGTGCTGGGCCAAGTTCATTTATTTTTTGATAGAAAAACATGTATTCTACTCGTGTTGTATTCTTTTTATTTTATCATTTTCCAGATATGTGACCTTGGCCAAGTTAATTAAATTTTGTCTTTTTACTGTCATCCATAAATTAAGAAAAGTAAGTCAATGTACCTCAAATATATAGAACAAAAAAGCAAAAGCACATTTTTTAACTTAGGCTGTTTAACTTTAAAGAAATTAAGTATTTGAATGAAAACAGATTTTGGTTTTTAAGATAATTTGTCATTTTGAAATACTACAGTCACATTCTTTACTAAGTTACTCCCACCTATATAGTATTCATTTAAAATATTCATATATTTACAAATATTAGATTTACATATTTTAAGGATACCTTTATTATACAAAGTGAGAACCATATTTATAAAACTTATTCTTAATCCTAAGATCTAATTTACGTATAATTCCATTCTTTTAAATCCAATATAAAAGACTACAGTTTAAACAAATATATGACAGTTAATAACATAAAAGAATTTACTGCACTTTTAAAATTGCATGTTAAATAGGAAAATTAAATAGATAAACAGTGAAAATTGCATGTTTCATTGTCAAATGTCATACTGAGCATCTCTAACCTGGGGTAGCTATTAAATATACGCCTAATAATTATCCAATTTGGAAATAAAGAAGTAGATTATAACATACAAGAAGGACATTTTATTGGAAATTTATTTTCCCATAATATGAGCATGAAAGCAAGTGAAACATGTATTACCCAAACATAATTAACATTGGTAAATACATGAATAAATGGAAAAATTATGCTTGGTATCTGGAAGTACACAAATTATGTAATTGGAAAGAAAATCAAAATGTTACCTAGGCTATGATTATGTTAAAAATTTACCTTCAACCATATGAGGTAGAACCATATCCACAAAACCAATGGTCAGCCATACTAATCACTGCATAGCTTATTTGGACTGGGTAATTCTTTTTAATAATAAAGTTGTTTCAATTTTTTAAAAGGTAAAATTCTACTTTAATTCAAAGCATAGGGATAAGCCTAAGCAAAATTCAGTAATAAGTATAATTAACAATAAGAATATATATCACTATTATCAAGTATACTACTAAAGAGTACTCTCCACAGCCACATAAATCAATTGACAATTGTGTCTTCTATAAGACTTGCAATTTTCTTTATAAAAACTGTTTGGAGAATGGCTACTACTTACAATGGCTAAAATCCAAAATGAGTACTCAGAATGATTAAAATCCAAAAATCTGACAATATTAATTCCTGGTGAGGAGTAATAGGAACACTCAATCATTGGTGACGGGAATAAAAAATTGGTAGAGCCACTTTGGCAGACAGTTTGGCAGCTTTTTACCATGCTAAATGTAGTTTTACCACGTGATTCAGTAATCTCACTCCCAGATATTTACTCTTGTGATTTTAAAATGTATGTCTACACAGAAACCTGCTCATGAATGTTTATAGCAGATTCATAATCACCTCAAGCTGCAAACAATCAAGACACCCTTCAATAAATGAGTGGATAAACAAACTGCTACACATATATACAATATAATATTAATTTAGCAATAGAAAATGAGTTATTAAGCTAGGGAAAGACATGGACAAATCTGAAATGCATATTGTTAAATAGAAGAAGCCAGTCTGAAAAAGGCACATAGTCTACAATTCCAAATACATGACATTCTGGAAAAGGTAAACTATAAACATGGTAAAAAGACCAGTGATTCCCAAGACAGGATGAAAGTCGAATAGGTGAAGCACCAGCAATTCTTTAGGTCAGTGAAACCATGCTGTATGACATTATAATCATAGATACATGACACTATGCATTTGTCAAGACCCACACAACTTTTTAGCACAGAGTCAACCTTAATTGTACATATTTTAAAGAAATCATTTAGGACCTCAAGAGATCCAAGGATGGAATGCAAAATGTAAAAAAAAAAAAACAAACAAACAAAAAAAAAAAACTTACTTATAAATGCATGAAACAACCTCAGTGGAGTTAGAAGAATAATGTGTTAATATAAATAATTTTGGAAATGAGTAGAGTCGGTAAGATGAAAGGCAAAATAAGTTGTAGATGTGCACTGTACTCTACTTAATACAGATGCTTCCCATTCGGGTACTGGTTAATGATTCTGATACCACTATAGATGTATACTTGAATTAAACAATTAAGTAAATGAATGACAGATGGTGGGAGCCAGATTTTATACTATCAGAGTGAAAAGTAACAGATAAGCAAGGCAAGAAAGCCAGAATGACTCATGTGTTAATGAATTACAGTTGGAGATATCAGTGTAAAATCATGTTTAGCTTTGTATAGGTACACATGGTTACATATAGAATACTAATAGAAATGTGAGTATATGCAAGTTAGCATATTTTCTCTGCCTGTCAACTTAAAGGGCCTGGAAGTAATCACGCTCTGATACCTATGCACATACCTAACACTTAGATCTTGTGTAATGCCATTCTCCAAAAAAGAAACCAAGACACTTTGGAGAGATTGTTGAATCTAAGTCTGGGGAAGAAATATCTAAGATAAGATGAGTGTCTAGTAATGCCAGAAAGTAAAAATGTTCTCAAAAAAAAAGAAAAAAAAATGGAAGTGTGTCAAAATGACCCATGAATCAACTATAAGATCTAGCAATGGCCAAAGTAGGAAAGCTTTGAGCTAAATAAATATGAAGTTATAACCCAAACTTTAAAAAAATCTACGATTCCATACTGATAGAAATAAATGGAGAAGAGCCAAATCTTCCATGCAGAGTTTCAGATATTTATATAGATGTTCTACCCTGAAGAAGATGGAGCATAGCTCTTCACTTCCGTTTTTATAATTTAAAGTTCTGGGATACATGTGCAGGACATGCATATTTGTTACATAGGTAACATGTTCTTAATATGGCTGCATATAGTGTATGCCTTACAGTGAGTACCATATGGAAAGGCAAAAAAATAAAAAAATTAAAATAACTTTACAGTGGAGAAAAATGCTAAACACTACCACAGAAAATGTTAATATTAACAGTGATAAGTCATGTTGAGACAATGTAACTTTGATGTATTAGAAATGGCACTTTATCTCTGTGGTTTCCTCCCTGGAATACATAATCTCTGTATAGTTATGAGAACAATATCAGACAAATGCCAACTGAGTAACATTTTACAAAATGTCTGACTAGTGCTTCTCAAAATTGTCAAGGTTATCAGAAACAAGAAAATTCTGAGAAACTATCACAGCCAAGATGAATCTGAGAAGATATGAGGACTAAACGTAATATGACACCCTGGATGAAATTCTACAACAGTTTCTAAAAGTAAGAAACACATTTATCACTTATTTGTATAAATAAAATTAATCAATAATTGATTATCATTAGGATGAGAGTAGCTTTCCCAATAAAAAGTTGCAATATTTTGCCCAATTTTCAGCACAGCTAGTTTTCAGATGTACAATGCACTGACTGATCTGGAGGTCAAATTCCATTATCACAAACTACAATATTGTGACCAGAGTATTTGGTAGTGGCTCACAGGAACATTTTATCCATATAACCCTATAATGGGCAAAGGGAGTGTCAATGTATTTTGAGAATTATGAAATATAGGGGCTAGATTGAAATTGATAGTCAAAGAACCAAATCACTGATTACTTTTGCCATTTTTTTGTTGTTGGTTTTTTTGAGGCAGAGTCTCACTCCAACACCCAGGCTTGAGTGCAGTGGCGTGATCAAGGGTCACTAAAGCCTTTACTTCCCAGGGTTAGTGATTCTCCCACCTCAGCCTCTCAAGAAGCTGAGATTATAAGTGTGCACCACCAACCTGGCTAAGTTTTTTTTATTATTATTTTTATTTTGGTAGAGTCTGGGTTTCTCCGTGTTGCTCAGGCTGGTTTCAAACACCTAAGCTCGAGTGAACCACCCACTTCAGCCTCCCAAAGTGCTGGGATGACAAGCATGAGCCAGTAGGCCGAAGCCTGCCATTGTTAAGATGAGGGCAGGTGGTAGCCAGATAATACATGAGCCCTGGCCTGGGACCAGCTCATAATTAATTTACAAGATCCAGAGACCCATATGCTAGTTCTTTTCTCAGTGTATAACTGGATTATTCATTTTATATAATTACAGAATGATATCAAGTGTATAGCAAAATAATGATTCAATAATTTGATATTAATAATTATACAATTTTGTAATTGGAGTCTATAAATAGGCTAGTTAGCAGAACACATGCACTGGTTGCTTGATCTGTGCGTGAAGATGAAAACATACATGTACAAAGAATGAATAAAACCTTCCCAAATATGCTTAAAAACATTCATCAAGCCATCCAAGAAAATAAATCTAAATAGGAAAAATACAGAGAGATCTCCACCTAACACACAAAAAATGGTCGAGAAATAGAGAAAAACTTTGCAAGCAAAAGGATGAAAATGATGAATCACCTACAGTAGAACAACACAAATAACAGCCGACGTCTCATCAGACAAGATGGCAATATAAAGGCAGTGAAATGTTATATTTGCAAGGTTAAAGAAAACAAAAGAAACCTATCAACAAAGAATTTTATGACCAGCAAAATGCTTGTTTAACAATAAAGGTGAGGCCAGGTGTGGTGGCTCATACCTGTAATCCCAGCACTTTGGGAGGCTGAGGAGGGCAAATCACTAGGTTAGGAGTTAAAGACTAGCCTGACCAACATGGTAAAAGCCCGTCTCTACTAAAGTTATAAAAAAAAATTAGCAGGACACAGTGGCAGGCGCCTGTAATCCCAGCTACTTGGGAGGCTGAGGCAGGAGAATTGCTTGAACCTGGGAGGCGGAGGTTGTGGTGAGCCGAGATCGTGTCACTGCACTCCAGCCTGGGCAACAGAGTGAGTCTCTGTCTCAAAATAAATAAATAAAATAAATCATCAACAGAAGTGAAATAAAGGCACTCCTATATAAACACAAACTAAAATTAAAACAAAATAAAATTTGCCAACAGAAGACTTGATTTCCATGAAATAACATAGCAAATCCTTTAGTCTGAAAGGAAATAACACCAAATGGTAACTTACAAACATGTAGGACAAAATTAAGACAACTAGAAAAAGTAAATATATGGTAAAAATAAAAGTTTCTATTGTCTTTAAGTTATTTAAAGACATATATTTATATAGAACGGTAATTACAATACTGTACTTTTGGGGTTATGGCCCACGTAGACATAACATATATGACAATAAGAACACAAAGAATGAATAAGAAAAGTAAGCTTTATTGGAATACAGTTCCTACACTTAACCAAAATTAAATTAACATTAATCTGATGCAGACTATTATAAATGTTAAGATGTCTATTTCAACCTCAAATATTAGTATTTGAAAAATAAATTAACAGAGAAATTAAACTGGTACACTAAAATATTTAATACAAAAGGAAGTAGTGAAAGTAGAAGAGAGAAACAGGTTACAAGACATATAAAAATCATACAACAAAACGACAGATACAAATACATCGATAATAACATTAAATATAAATGGACTAAACATACTCATGAAATGATGAAATACTTAAACAGAATAAACAAAATCCATTTACATCTATAAGACACACACTTTAAAACCATAGTTTGAGAATAAATGTATAGTAAAAGACATAGAATGCAAACAGTAACCCTAAAAGGGGTATCGTCTATATTAGAAGCAGACGAAAAAGGCTATAAGATAAGAACTATAACTTGAGACAAAAAAACAAAAAACAAAAAAATGAAAAGTTCAATACATCAGAAGGACATTTTAAGAATACCTGAATCAAAAACTGATACAATTGAAAGGACAAATAGAAAATTCAATAATAGTAGTTGCAGATTTCATATACTAGTATCAGTAACAGAGCAACTAGACAAAAATTCCACAAAAATATAGATAATGTGAACAGTATTAAAAAGATATGAGCAGTAGTGTTAGGGAGCTTGATCTTTTATGGTATATTCCGCCAAATGTCAGCAGAATTAACATTCCTTCCAAGTTCAAAGGGAACACATTTCAGGATAGACCATATACTGGATCACAAAGCAATATAAGAAATTTAAAGTGATTAAAGTGATATGAAATAATATTTTCTAATGGCAAAAAGATTAAACTTGAAAGCTACAGAGAAAACGTAAGGGAAATAACCAACACTTATAAAAGAAACATGATGATTGTGGTTAACCAAAAACACAAAGAGAAAGGAAATTAGAAAATATGCTGAAAAAAGGAAAATAAAGCTTTAAGATATTAAAACTGATGAGAAACTGCTAAAACAGTACATGGAGAGAAATCTGTCACTTGTAAAATGCATCATATAAAACAAATAGCTTCAAATCGTTCATCTAATTTTCCACTTTAATAAACCGGAAAATGGAGAGCAAACTAAACCTGAATCTAGCAGATGAAATAAAGTGAAAATTAATAAAATAGGAAAAACACTTGAAAAAAAATTATTGAAAACAAAAGTTGGTTTTTCAGAAACGATTAATAAAATTAACAAATCTTCAGCTAGTCTAAATAAAAAAAAAAAAGGAGAAGACACGATCACTAAAATCTGGAATTAAAAGAGACATTATCACTAACCCTTCCGAAATTAAAAACATTAAAATGGAATACTATGAACAACTTTATGTCCACAAATTGCATAACTTATATTAAATGGATATGTTTCTACGAAGATGCAAATTACCAAAAGCAGATGAAAGCAATTAAATGTTAAAATAAATACATAGCAAATACTGTAATCTAATGAAATATTTTCCAACAAAGGAAAGTCAAGCTCAGACCTAGATGGCTACACAGGTTAAGTACTAAAAATATTATTCCCGTTGAAAACCAGCACAGGACAAGGATGTCCTCTCTCACGACTCCTATTCAAAGCAGTATTGAAAGTCCTAGTCAGAGTAATCAAGCAAGAGAAAGAAATAGAGGGCATCTGAATAGGAAGAAAATAAGTCAAGCTATCTGTTTGCAGATGATATGACTCTGCATCTAAAAAGCAAACAACCCCATTAAAAAGTGGGCAAAGGACATGAACAGGCACATTTCAAAAGACATACATGTGGCCAAGAAACATACGAAAAAACTCAATATCACTGATCATTAGAGAAACGCAAATGAAAACCACAATGAGGTACCATCACCGCACAATAGTCAGAATGGCTACTATTAAAAATAAAAAAATACCAATGCTGGTGTGGTTGCAGAAAAAATGGAACATTTATACACCATTGGTAGCAGTGTCAATTAGTTTAACTATTGTGGAAATGAAAACAGTATGGCGATTCCTCAAAGGGCTAAAAGCAGAACTACCATTCAACCCAACAATCCCATTACTGGGTATATGCCCAGGAAAATATAAATCATTCTACCATAAAGACACATGCACGGGAATGTTCATTGCAGCCCTATTCACAATAGCAGAAGACATGAAATCAACATAAATGCCCATCAATGACAGATTAGATAAAGAAGATGTGGTATATATACACCATGGAATATTATGCAGCCATTAAAAGAATGAGATCATATCTTTTGCAAGAACATAGATGGAGCTGGAGGCCATTATCCTCAGAAAACTAATGTGGAACAGAAAACCAAATAGCACATGTTCTCACTTATAAGTGGGAGTTAAATGATGAGAACTTAGGAACACAAAGAAGGAAACAACAGACATGGGCGTCTGCTTGAGGTTGGAGGGTGGGAGGAGGGAGAGGAGTACAAAAGGTAACTATGAGGTACTGGGCTTAATTCCTGGGGGATGGAATAATTTGTCCAACAAATCCCTGTGACATGAGTTCACCTATGTAACAAACTCACATGTACCCCCAAATCTAAACAGAAAGTTAAAAAAACCTAAATGGAAAGTTAAAAACCTAAGTTTTAAATCAAGACCTACCAAAAAGATAATTTCAACAGAATATTTGCTGGTTTTTTTTGTTTCTAAAGACCATAAAACTGTAATAATACTTAATAAAACAAAAGAATTGTGCTGCTAACAAAAAAAAAAAAATTAAAATAAAATACTGAAAAGAAAATGCTAACCCTTAACAAACCTCAAAAAATAGAGGAGAGAACACTTCCGAAACCATTCTTTGAGGCTCGATTCTCCCTGATGCCAAAGCACACAAAAACATCACAAGAAAAGAAAAATACACAATGTCCTAATAAGCAAATGTTCTTAAAATACTTGCAAACTGAATTCAGTAATATTTAAAAAGGATTACACAGCATCATCATTTTGGATTTCTACAAAAATGTAAAACTGTATTAGCATTCAAAAAATAAATCCATGTAATATGTAATATTAATACAATAATGGAAGAAAAGCATACAGTATCATCTCAGTAGATACAGATGATGTATTTGACATAGCCAACACTGATTTCTGATGAAATGCTTAGCAAACTAGAAATAGATGAGAATTTTCTCAAACTAATAACAGGCACCCAACAAAAAAACCTACAATCAATATCATACTTAATGCTGAAATAATGAAAGACATCCATTTTCATTATATCTATTTAATAGTGTACAAGAATTTCTAGCTAGTATCATCAGGCAAGAAAAATATATAAAAGGTATTCAAATTCAAAAGAAAGAATCAAAGCCACGTATTATGTATATTAACTCACATATGTCATAATCCTCTATGTAGAAAGTTCTGAGGAAATCACACACACATACCTATTAGATTTGATAAACACATTTAATATGATCACAGGTAATAAAATCAATATGCAAAAATCCACTGTATTTTTATATGCTTACAATGAATATTCTGCAAATATATATATATTTTTAAATTCCATTCACAGAAACAACAAACAAAATAATACTCAGGAATTAATTTAACTAAAAAATGCAACCCTTGTCCAATGAAAAACTATAAAAGATTGCTAGGAAAAGTGTTCAAAGATCTAAATAAATTGGTAAAAATCCCATGTTCATAGATTGAAAGATTCAATAATTCTTATGATGCTAACTCTCCCCAAATTGATCTATCGATTCAAAAAAGTCTCCATGAACTTATCAGAAATTTTTTGGTTGAAATTGACAGTGTATTATTAAAATTATTATGTAAATATAATAGCTTTAAAATAGTCAAAATAATTTTTATAAAGAACAAAACTGGAAAGCATAATATCTGACTTCTAAACTTTCAAAGTACAGTAATAAAGACAATGTAATCATTATGTACATACAGATAGGGATATAGACTAACTGAACCAAATTAAAAGTTTGGAAATAAACTCTTAATTTGATTAGTTTTTGGTAAAGAATCAAAGATAATTAAATGGTGAGAGAATGGGCTTTTCAAGAAATAGAAATAGAACAACTTAGTATTCCTATGCAAAAACAACAGAAAAGAGGAATAAAGAACTTAGCATCTTACCCCACACTGTACACAAAAATTTAATCAAAATGGGTCATAGATGTAAACATTGTATAAGAACTAATATCACAAAACTTCTGGAGAAAACCCAGGAGATAATCGTTATGGTCTTTGGCTAGGAAAAAATTTCTTGGCTACAGTACAAAAATATGATTTATTAAAAACATTATATTGTTGAACTTCATGAAGATTAGAAACTTTTATACTTGAAACAGACCATAAAATGAAATACAAGCCATATTTGTAAGTCATATATCTGATAAAGGACTTACATCTGGAAATATCAATATTTTCAAATCAATATTTAAAAGACAAAAATTCTGAGTAAACAATAGGCGACAGATTTGAATAGACATTTTACCAAAGAACATATATGAATGCCTAATATGCACATGAAAAGATGCTCAATATCATTAGTAATTAGGGCAAAGTAATTGAAGAACACAATGAGATAACACCACACACACTGTAATGGCTATAATTAAAAAGACATAAAATGAGTGTTGGCAAGGAGGTGGAAAAATTGGAACCCTCACACATTGCTGGTGGGAATAAAAATGGTTCAGCTACTTTGGGAAAGAGTTTGGCAGTTTCTTCAGAAAAAAAGTACATCTACCATATGGCCCTACCTTTCCACTCCTAGGTATTTACTCAATAAAAATAAAAGCATATGTCCATGCGAAGACTTGTGTATGAATGTTCACACCAGCATTATTCATAACAGCCCCAAACTGGATGCAACCCAAATGTGTATCAACCAGTAAATGAGTAAACAAAATGTGTTGTATTCATATCACATTTGCCAGATATGAAAGACTATATATGGTATATTTACATGAAATGTCTAGAAATGGCAAAGCTATAAGACAGAAAGCAGATAATGGTCTAGGGCTGGCTATGGGAATGAGAATGGACCAAAAATGGACAGGAAGAAACTATTATGTTAAAGAAAATGTTTAATATTGGATTGTAGTGATGGATGCAAACCTTCATCAATGTACCAAAAATCATTTAAATGTAAATTTACAGTGTCCGAGTATATGGCATGTGTGTGTTACCTAAGCTACGAAAAGTAGATATCACCTTTTGGCAGAAGATGGCGGAAATTAGTGCCCCTCTCAAAGATCTATAAAGGTAGTCCTATTCATTTTTCAAATTTGCCAATCTGACAGCTATACACTGTACAGGCCACTCATTCGTCAGCATGAATTTACCTGTTGCAGGTGGAATAACAGTCCCTCAAACATGTCTCTGTTACATGGAAAAGAGGACATAAAGTTGCAGATGGAATTAAGGTTGCTACTCAACTGACCTTGATATCGGACGATTATCCTGAATTATTCAGGGAGGCTCAATGTAATCACAAGGTATCTAACAAAGTGAAAAAGGAGAAAGAAGTGTCAGAGTTAGAGTCATGGGGCGTGAGAAGAATTAGATTGGCCATTACTACTGACTTGGAAGATGGAAGGAGGCCAGAAGCAAAGGTATGATGGTGGCCTCTAAAAGCTGAAAAAGGAAGAAAGAAAATGAATTCTTCCCTAGAGTCTCCAGCTAAAAACCCTCTTGACACTTAATTTTAGCCCAGTGAAACCAATCTCTGATTTTTGACCTCCAAAGCTTTAACATAATAAATGTTTGTTGTTTTAAGCCATGAAGTGGTAATTTGTTATGCTAGCAATAGAAAACGAATATGGCACCCAGCCTCTAGCTGCTGGAAATATTGGCTACTGACGAATCATAGATACGTCTCTCACTGGGAATTGTCCTCAACTACAAGGAATTGTCTAGTCTTGTAGGTTTTTCTTCCTCTCAGGGGATGCAATGACTAGTTGATATGGGGTTACAAAGACATAAGTTGAAGGTAAATTGCAGGTAAGCTTCTTAGTCTGCCCAGTCTTACCTTCATTTTCTTAAAATTGGATATCCTGAGGTCCTTTCCTAATAAACCTTCTGCATGCAAGTCTTCCTTTTAGAGTCTATTTTCTGTGATACATATCGATTAATGCAAATCAGCAGAAAGAGTCTATGCCTCTTCACAGACAGCTACACATAAATCTATGTGTCTCAAAGTTTAGAAGTTTTAGAAACTCTAATTCATTAAAGGTTTTCCATAATATTTCTATTTTCAGATTTTCCTTAAGATAGCATATTTTGATTAATGCCTACATTCCCAGTGGTCACAATACTTTTAATGCAGACTGATTTTGCCAAATTGGGCTTTTAAAAAATATTTGTTTATTTAAAATAGTGGTTTTGTTAGGTGAGGTTGAAATTCAACACACATGTAGGAAAACAACTTAAAACTGTTCTCCATTGACAGCATCTTCCCAACAATACATTGTAAAAAGGACTATATTTTAAATATTAACTTCATGGTTGCCTATAATATATGGAGGTGAATAATAAAGGCCTAACTACATTTTTTTTTGCTTTGAAAATATCATTCATTAATTGTTCAGTATTAAGTTGTGATTTCATTGTTATGGTTTATTTCTAATTTGGTATTGAGGGTTCTCTCTCGAAAATGGTGAGAAGCCAAGATAGCCCCACTTTATGAGAGTCCAGATGAAAGGGGTAGTAGGTAGAGGAGTTAGGTTTTGGTGTATGTGTCAGAAGAGAAACAGTGAGAAAATAAAAAAAAAAAAAAAATGCGTAAAACAGAAGAAATGTATTACTCACGGGTCCTAAAGATGTTAGGGGCACTGATGAAAGTCTATGGGAAGCATGGAGGAGGCAAGAGGTCATCTGGTGGGGGAGGGAGAGAAGAGGAGTCTTTCTTTCAGGGGTTGTGGATTACCTAGTTTACAGAAAACACATGGTAAGAGAGGAACTTATTTACAGGACTCTGGTATTTGACTATTAGGTTTTATCATGTTCAACAGCTGTGAGTGTGTGGGGTTTGGGTCAGTGGAATGAGGCTGTATTTCAAACAACCACATAGGGAGAGGAAGTTTTAGCTAGGCCAAAGGTGATGGGGTAAACTGAGTTTCAAATGACTTAGGTCAGACTTTAAAATGAATGCCAAGACAGCATATGAAACAAATTTATGACAAAGTCTATGTGGGTGACTTCTATAAAATTGACTTCTCTTTGTTATGCCTTGTTCCTAATTCTTTTTGAGTGACACCAGTCATGACTCATAGCTATCACAGATACTGAGTTTCACATGAATCAACAGTTAATAAAATTCATAAGTTTTGCAAAGAGGTCATGCATCTGAGAAGCTCTATTAGTTTTGCTTAATTTCCCCCTTTGTGAAATATAGATAACTTGAAAATTACTACTCATATTCATCTTTCTACTTTTTCTTAATTACTGAACTTTTATTGAGTATAATCAGAGAATCTTGCCACGTATTTGGCAAAAAGTATATCTTTATTACTGAGCTGCTTGTTCAGATGATTTAAATTTACAAACAAAAGAGACTCTAGAGTGATTCCTGTGTGTCAGGTAATCTGTTGGGAGAAAAAAATAATTTCAGTGATCTGATTCTGTATCTAAGGAAACAAGCCTTAAGAGTTTACACCAGGCACAGTGGTTCACTCCTGTAATCCCAGCACTTTGGGAGGCCAAGGTGGCCAGATCAAGAGGTCAGGAGTTCGAGACCAGCCAGACCAACGTGGTAAAAACATGTCTCTAAAAATACGAAAATTAACCTGGCAGGATGGCATGTGCCTGTAATCCCAGCTACTTGGGAGGCTAAGGCAGGAGAATCACTTGAACCTGGGAGGCAGAGGTTGTAGTGAGCTGAGATTGTGACACTGCACTCCATCCTGGGCGACAGAGTGAGACTCTATCTCAAAAAAGAAAAGAAAAAAGAAAAAAAGTTTATATGACCCCCAAGGATACATAGCTAGTGGTACAGAGCCCTTAAAATCAGAAAAACAAGGTGGAAGAGAAATCAGGGAGAATCAAAGCATGAGGAAGATATGACCTACTCTGGTTGGCTTGAAGATTGAGTGGGTAGTGTCAAAAGCATGAGAAGAATATGAATTCTGAGAACAACCATTGATTTAGGGAAAAATACCACACTCCAGATGAGAACCACAACATTTGTTGACATTTTGATTTCAGTCATCTGAGACCTTGATCAATCATGCTGCATTGGACTTCAGAACTAGGAAAACAGAGATCATAAACAGATTTTGTTATAAACAGCTAAGTTTGTGATAATTTGTTGTTCGGCAAAAGAAAAGGAAAATTTGGTTATTTTGTCATTTCCACTGCATGACCCACGAGTAAAACATTTTTTTCTTGGTGTTTCTTTCTTTCTAAAATCATACATTGGGTCATCTAGAAACATGGAAGAAAGAAATACTGCCTGAAATATAATAAAATGCAGGTGCATAAAATTAGAATGAATTTGGAAAAACTGCTTTTACATTTTGATTTGGTCACTTACTGGCTGTATGACCTTAAGCAATCCTATTTTTATTTTCTTTAAGTCTTACATTTCATGGCTGACAAAAAGAGAAAATAACCACTCTAGTTACATCTTAGAATTGTTGTGGAGATAAATAGAAAAAAGTCTTTATGAAGGCAAAATGCACATTATATCCAAACTGAAAAGCAGAATTCTAAATGGGGAGCCGGGAAGAGGAATGGAAGAGCTAAATATGTCCTTTCTGCTATAGTCTTTGCCAGAATCTTAACAGTGATAGTAGAATAGGATCCTCCCACTCCAAATATCTATATATACCATTTCTTATGCGAGTCTGATTCTACCCTGAAAAAAAATGGGCCTGTCTTAGCCCACTTTCACTAATGAGAACTATATTCAGTAAACCGTTTTCTATTTTCAACATACTCTAAAGAATATATAAAAAGCTTATCTGATATCAAGGTCCACTTCATTGCTAAGGAATGGTTGGAAGCCAGGTGAAATGTCTGCTGATCACATATAACCCCAAATACTGTTCATTTATAACTCACACCCTTTGTTCTAGAAGATATTAGGACATGGTTTTTAAGGGTGTAAGCTCTGCATTTGTTAGTAAAGGTACAGTTCCTTATCCTGACCCTTACAAGTTAACTCCACCCTGGATAAGGAATTTAACTTTTTATAATCTATAAAATGGGTATGATAATAATCCCTGAAATAGGGTTCTCATATATATGTGTATATATATGAGATATATATATATAATGATATATATGTATATATATAATGATATATATACATATATACACATATATATGATATATATACATATATATGCATACACACATACACACACATATATATACACATACATATATACACATATATACACACACACACACACAGAATTCCTTGTAATAAACATCTCTCCCTCCACATATGTGTGTGTACATATGTGTATACACACACACACACACACAAAGGAACTGGCGTACACAATTGTGAGTGACCTAGGCAAGTATAAGTTCCACAGCGGGGAAAGCTCTCAGGCATGGGCTGTAATTGCTATCCAAAAGCAGAAATTCTTCATCAAGGCAGCCTCAGCTCTTCTATTAAGACCTTTCTAGTGATTGATTCAGGGCCAACAAAATTATCTAGAATAATCGTTTTATTTAAAGTCAACTGTCTCACATCTACAAAATATGTTCATAGCAACAGTTAGCATTCGACTGAATAAATGAGGGCTGTAGACTAGACAAGGTGACAAATCAAAAGACCATCACAGCACCCAAATCGTGGGCTTCTTTGGGGCATGAAAAGGAATCTATGCAAATAAGGGATGTGTGTGTGTAGTAGATGCCTATTTCATATGCTCAAAAATTCTGCCTGTATGTTATCATTATTGCCTGTTAACAACTGGAAAAGGATCGATTTTTATAAATTACTACACCATTATACCTTTCCAAAATAAGGTGTTTTTCTGAATTTTCATTTCTAAAACAGTAAAATACAGCACCATCTAACTGCTATATTTTAATGTTTTATTTGCCAATAGGAAGAACAATTCTAAACCACTTTTGATGGAAAAAGTAATTAGGAAAATAATCCCTTATTTCCTTGGTACCATGACACTTCTATGATAATATTACCATCAAATACTTCTTGTGAAGTACTAAATTAGGATATGTTGGTTTGAATATTTCATGTGCAAAATCATAAAGACTTCTTAAGGGTTATTGATGGGCCAATAATAATGATTATATATATTCATATATAATTCTGAGTACCATTAAAACAAATTGTTGAATATGTTGTCCCTATACTTGTTAGTTATTATAGCTTTCCATGGTTTTTTTTTAATTTTTATTTTATCTTGTTTTATATATTTTTTAGGGGGGCCGGAGTCTCGCTCTGTCACCAGATTGAAGTGCAGTGTTGCCATCTCGGCTCACTGTAACCTCCACCTCCCGGGTTTTCCTGCCTCTGCCTCAGCCTCCCGAGTAGCTGGGGACTACATGCGTACACCATCACACCCAGCTAATTTTTGCATTTTTAGTAGAGATGGCATTTCAACCATGTTGACCAGATGGTCTCAGTCTCTTGACCTCATGATCCATCTGCCTCGGCCTACCAAAATGCTGTGACCACAGACATGAGCTACTGCACCCGGCCAACTTTCTATGTATTTTTGACACTTTGAGTACCGTTATCAATTACACTATCTTTTCAGACTTCTTCAGTATAGTACTTATTTCTGGACAATTCCCAAAATCTAGTCAAGTCATCTACTGTATTGCATCTCGAACTATTCACCATTTTATTTTAAATACCAAGCCATTGTGGACCAACACATCTTTAAATCACAAAAATAAAAAGGTATTATTGGGAAAATAAAAGCTGAAAAAACAAAGATCAATACATTTTCACATACCCAATTTTTAAATAAATTCACTAGACATTGCAACATTTCAAAATGTTTCAAAAATGAGAAAAAAGAAAAACTATGTAAAATTTGCCTGTTTATTAAAAGTATCCACAGATGAAATTAATATAGATAATTGCTATTAAACTTATAATTTTTGTCATTAGAAAATTCTAAATTCAAGATAGGTTATAGGTAAAATAATGATTTCCATATTAAATATCTGTTTTCACAATTTGAATGAATACCACATATATCAATATTTAAAATGTGTAACCTGACAAATATCCAGGTTGGAATGATGACTATGCTTGGTGGATGATCTATATAAAAATTTTTCTGTGTTTTGTTTCAAAAGAAATCACAGTTGAGAAACCAATCTCAAAGGGACAAATGGATGGAAATGAAGTAAAAGATTTTAAAGCAATTTCGGCATGCTCAGGATATTCGTATCTAACTATTATCCGACATACAAGTGATGCTGCTTTCTCAAAATACCTTCAATTCTTCACCAGTAGTCAGTTCTAAAAATTTAAATTATCTTTTCATGAAATAAATGGATTCCATATTTAATACACTTCTGTGTTAAAGCTGGTAAATAAATATCACACATATGCATGACTAACACCCAGCTCATTCCGCATGCAACTTGAAAGATCTATACCTTGTTCAATGAGGTGAGTCCTATAATCTGACATTTAGAATGTGAAGGTAAGGTCAAATGCCTATAAACGTGGCTCAATACTCCTGAGTTTATCTCCTTGTGGAGTGGTAACAAACAGTTCATAAACTGGCACCAGTGTGGGGTCACACCTTTCATATTAGCATCGCTTTATTCCACAATTTTGCTATACTATTTATAGTAGACAGTGGAGATTCAAAGCAGCCTAATCTCTTAGCTACATTTGAATAAATAAATTTTAAGATTTCTTAGGTTTGAATCAATACATTTGCTGTCAAATAATTTGTATTATTATGTTTCCTTTGCTTGCGTGTGTTTGTGTGTGTGAGACAGCGTTTTTTCTGTGTTACTCCCAAAACTTGTATAAAATTATCAGTTTATGACTTGTTATATGATTTATTTATATTATCTTCATGTGTGCAGAACCAAAATATATCCTAACAACATGTAAAATTAAGAAACATATGATGCCATGTTTCTATTATTAGCTGTTTAATGTTTTAGTAACAATTCCTGGTGTCATTTGTACATTTAAATTAAGTCAAACCTGGATATTATATTATTTTTCACATATGTTAAATCTTATTTTCACGTTCATAGCAAAATATACTAGGTGACTCAGTATTTTCATATAGGAAAAATTTTAATCATATCAAAATTTGGTTTAGTTAAGACTCAAAAGCCTGTGGTATTTGAATACTGAATAATGAATTATGGAGGAATTAAAATGACTTCAAATAAATATAAAATCTAGGTGCTAAATTGAAACATTAAATTATAAGCAGTGATTTGCGTTGTAAAACATCCCCAAAACAATATCATATGAAGTGAATTTGTGTAGTGAGTTACACAGCAACCCCTTAAATAGATATGTCCACCCGGAACCACAAAACATGATTTTTTAAATAAAGATCTTTGCTGATAATATTATGGTAAGGATCTTGACAAAAGGTCATTCTATGTTAGATTAGTCCTTAAATACAATGATGAGTTTCCTTATGAGACAAAAAAGGAGAAACTGAGACATAGCTAGAAAAGTCACATGAAGTTGAAGGCAGGGATTGGAATGAGGCCTCTACAATCCTGGGGAAGAGCAAGGATTGCTGTAGTCATCAGAAGCAGAAGAGAAGCCTGAAATATTCCTCTACAGAGTCTCCAAAAGGAGCTAATTCATCAGCATTTCAATTTTGGACTTCTGGCCTCATGAATTATGAGAGAATTAAAATATCTAGTGTTTAAAGCCATAAAATGTGTGATAATTTGTTACAGCAACCCTAACGAACTAATGCAATGTGATATATTATATTACTAACCCTAGCTTTTTCCCCTCCCTGTTTGCATACACACTTTGTCATGCTACTTTTCACTAAACAGAGAATCTCTTACCTCTCCCCTTGGTTTTGGACTTGGCCATCTGACTTGCTGTGCTAAGAGAATGAGGCAGATGTCACAGTGACCCATTTCTAAGTCCAGGCCTTCAGAGCCCTTCTTTGTTCCTGTCTTTTTTTTTTTTCTTTTTCCTTAAGTTGGTCAGGTCTGGAAAAAGAAGGTGCTTAGGCCAGCCCACTGGCTTGGGAGAACGATGAAAAACACATGGAACAGCATTGCTACGGTCAAGCCCACTCTCAATCGGCTGGCTCCTAGCTAACACTGAGACTAACAATATGTAATTACAGTTTTAAGCCACTATATTGCAATAATTTTTTTATACAGCAACTGTTTACTAATATAGTGAGGGAATGTATTACTTTTTAATATCAAGATATTTGTTAAGAACTATTCCAAGTTAATAACTTATATTTAATTTCCTATTGGAGGACTTTTTAATTGGCTGATATAAAAATGGCCAAGAAAAAGAAAAGTAAGTTCTCTAGATTAGCAGGTCTTAGGTATGTGATCATGTGATCTTTTAAAAATGAACATGAACTGGAATTTGGTATTTTTAACATATTTGTCATATGTGCTTATATCAAGGGCATGATGATGTCTTATGATGTTCAGAAAAATCTACAGCTGGTCACTTTGCTCTCTTACTCTAAATGGTTCAGTTCGTAAAGGTAAACAGGTGAATTGCAAGCTCCCTAACAAGGCTCATCATGGCCTGGCCTCCGCTTATTGACCTGGAGCAGATACCTTTGTGCCCCGTATCATATCCCCTTAGCCCATCTGTGATCTCAGCTGCAGCTGCTAAGGACAGTTTATGTAAACACCAATTCATCTAATGAGAGCAGCATCCAATCTCAAGGGGATACAGCAAGTCTTTCACTTGCTTTCCAGCCTAGTGACTGTCTTCTTACGGTGGAAGTTTTTGCCAGGCTGGCAGGGCTTCTAGGTGCACCCCGGAAATGTGAGGGAGTTAATACCTCGGGACAACCTCAGTTGATAGAGGTTGAATACATATAGGTAAATGCTGTACCTTCCTTTCCTGCAGGAAGATAATTCTAGGTGGTGCTATTTACCCTTCTCAGGAGGGCTGGTTAAACGGACCCCACTGTAAAAAGGAGTAACCTTGATAATTTAGTCATACATTACCTTTTACTTCTTGCCTGTTATCGTTCCTGTCCTTTCACCCTTGCTTCCTGGGATCACCTTCAAAGACACTATCTGTGTTCAAGTCCTTGACTCAGGCTCTGCTTTAGAGAAAATCAAATAAAGACCTTCCCTTATCTTATCTCTCACGTCTCTTCTTCCTTTCCCTTTACTCAATTTTCATCATACTGAGCTTTAGTACTTACAGTTTCAAATAAGTTCTCTCACTCTCATACCCTACTTTGCACGTATTACTGATATGACTACCTGGAACACTTTCCCTAAAACCTTATCTTCTATACATATCTTATCTCAATCAGTTTTGCTTGCTCTTCAAGATCTAGCTTAGGCACCACCTTTTCCATGATGTTTTTCCAAAGAAACCAAGTGTCCTTCCTTAAGTGCTACCATATGTGAATTCATATATCAATGTACCAGTCACCTTGAATAATAAACAAAAATTGTCTTACTCTTTTAGTCCCTACCAGCTGTTAAACCTATCACTATTTTAAGAAAGGGTAGGAAATTTGCTCTCAAGTGCATGAAGCGGTAAGAACACCATATTGTGATATTAGAAATCTTCTGTTGAACAAACATTTATAGACATTTATCAGCACTGTACTCAGATACATTTGTTTCTTAAGCCATGTTTACTGACAGCCTTGTTTTTATCTTCATTTGCTATGAAGACGTCTAAGTATAAACTTATGTTTCTGGATCAAACCTAGCAAGGTGAAAAATTCATGATTTCATTAAGCCATTCTTCCAACAAGCAGTTATGTTCATTTTGTGTGTCAGGCACTTTAATAAGCATTGTTAAATAAGACATTGTTCATGCCATTAAAAGCCCAGTAGGGTGATTCAGGTGATGAAGTAAGTCTAAGGATTTAACTGTATAAATATTCCTTAGAAGAAGAAGGGAAATCTTTTGAGTCTATACATAACCTAAGATAAGACCTAATAAAGATGATTAAGATTTATTGAGAGCTTAATCCTTTCACAGCACACAGCCAAGAGGAGTATCTCAAATGTTCACAACAACCCTTTGATCTAAGTAATTATTATCCCCACTGTACTGAATAGAAATTTGTAGCAAAGACAAACTAAAGCAATGTACCCAAAGTAGAGCAAAACTAAGAGTTTAGGTGAGAATTCTACTCTAGGTTGTCTGGAGCTGTAATTCATGTGCTTGGATACCATACTTCAGTTGTCTAGATATTATATAATAAATTACCAAAGTGTTCAAGTGAATGATAAATTAGGCAAGATTTAATTCAGAAAGAAATTATTGGTAGATTAGTTGTTGATAACTGATACAGTGGCACAATTATGTTTTTCTTTCAAAGTGGAGTTTTTTCAAAGTAGGAGTCAGGAAACTTGCCAAAGCAACTATTTTGAGTAAATTCACACATTCAATCTAGAATTTTTTAAAGTGTTGTAACTCAGAAGAGTATTTTTAAAATTCACAAATGCCATTGCATGACATAGAGAACTATTACATATTGCCAAGGGAATTCATTGTTTTAACAGAGGCTATTCGTTTGATCTTTCTGATTTGCTGCTATTGTGGATGTTGAGGTACACTGCCAGATTTTCATTATTTTTCTTGCCTTCAGATAAAGAAGGTCGCCCTGCCCAGGATTGTGCCTCCTACTTGGGGGCAGGCCATATGCAAAGACTGCCTGATGTGAGAACAGAAAGGCCAGGATGTCTTGCCTCAATTTCTCTCCAGGGTCATCTCAGTTCCCAAGTTATTTGCAGCATTGAGATCCTTGGTGTGACTGAATCCCAACTCAGCTTCTCCTTCTGACCAATTTTTGTTTTATGGCTCTCCTGTAAAAAATACTCTCTGATCACATTTCTATGTATAAATCTCTTTATCCATGTTTGAAACATGACTGTACCCTACTTATAAGCTAACAAGTTAGTCTTACTATAAATGCTGGAAAAAGACACAAGACTTCTTGTTCAGAGGCAGATGGTGTTATCAATCATGGTACAGTAAGAAGCATGAGAATAAAATTATCAGTTCTACCCATTGCCCTGAAGTCCAACAGTGGCAAAATGAAGGACCTATAGAGATATCTACACATACCTATACTATCTTACAAAGGAGGAACAACAAACTAGGGAAATATAACAGGAAGTGAGAAAGCCTGCCCTGTGTCATGGAGGGAGATATTTTGCCATGCCTCAAGATTACTCACTGTATATATAATCCTGAGAAATGGCTTACATAAAGAGTAGTTGGAGCTGTACACTCTTGGCACATGTAACAAGAACTTACAAGATCACTCAGGGGTATGATAAAATACCTCCTCCAACGCTATGTATCAGAATTTGCTTCCCAGGGAAGCCAATCTATGATGAAAATATTTTTTTTATCATAGATTTTTTTTGTCCACTGTAGAATGGACAAATCTACATAGTTTCTTGTCCTTTTATTATTTGCTATTCTCATCATGTAATATGTAGCTTATATAATAAATACAATGAACTGCTAAGTATGTAGCTTATATGATAAGTACTATGGACTAACAAGGATTGCCTTAATGATCATGTTATGCAGCCATTCTAGAAGCAAATGTGTATTTATTTAGCTATTATTTAGTCACTATTAATAATCAGATGTTTTATTAATCTATGTCCTCAGGTAAACTTTATATATGTGTGTGTGTGTGTGTGTGTATGTGTGTGTGTATATATATGTGTGTATATATATAAACTAGTTACAAATAGCTATACATATGTAACTATTCAGTTACATATATAACTAAAGTTTATGTCTAACTATAAAACTATAAAAACTAACGTTTTTATGTAACTAGTTACATATATGTAAAGTTTGTATATATATAACTAAAGTTTATATATAACTTCATATAAAGTTATATATAAAGTTATATACAATTATATATAAACTTTAGTTTTATATATGTAATTATAAAATATGTTTATAAAATATAAAGTTATATATAATTACAGTTATATAGTTAATATATAATATATATAAAGCTATATATAACTATAGTTACATATAGTTTTATGTGTGTGTGTGTGTGTGTGTGTATATATAAGTAAAGTTTACCTGGGAAAATAGATTACCCATTAAATCATCTGACTAATAACGACATTTTTGTCGTTATTAATTTTTTAATTACTGTGTAGTTACTATATGAAGTAAAATATAGGATTCACATCTGGATTTAAGTTTGAAAAAAGGGGAAAAGCAGTTTCCTTTGCTATACCAATTAATTTCTCAATTCAGACAAAAGCTTTCATAGTATCACTGTTGTGGAAATTTTTTAAATGTGAATTACAGTTAGAAGAAATGATAAAACCCAATGGAAAGAGAATAAAAGGAGGAGAGTAGGGTATAAGGTAAAAGCAGAATAAAGCCTTCTGGAAAACTTTTAAAAAGTTCTTCTAAAATAGTTAAAATAATTAACATAATTGATGTTACTTTACATGTTTTCAATACTCAGGTATTTGCCTACATGCTTTCTATAAATTAAACTGAACACTTTCTTACAAGAATTTTCTTGTCATACTTATGACATGAATTTTCTTATCTCAAGAAAGAGAAGAAAAACTTGTAAGCTTTGTTTTTGTTGGGAAATACCAACTTCTACTTCCCATGTCAAATAAATCAATCAATCCATCCATGTATTCAAAGATAATTAGGTATCATTATTGTAAAATACTTCAAAAATATTCAATTTTTAAATATATTTTCTTAAACTACATGGCTCTTAAATGCTTTCAAAATACTTTTGTAAGAGAATTATTGCTGAATCTAAAGAGTATGATTTCCATTAAAGAAGAAACGTGATATTATAAAGTTGTCAAAAAAATTAAGAGGAAATATGTAACAGATTGTTGGTTAGGATTTCTCAGTGAGAGAAAGTGTTCGTGGAAAAAGTTATTTCACTTGAAAGCACAAATAATGTTTAGAATAGAGGCAACGGACAGCTTTATTATACATACCCTCACATTAATTATTAACTGTCTTTTTTATCTAAAGAGTCAGATCTGCTACTCATAAAAAACTTTTGTAGAACAACAAAACACTGTAATTTGACACTTTGGTTTTGACACAATTCAATAACACAAGAAGTAATTTGGGTTGGAAAGGACGAGTTAAAACTGAGACCAAGGCTCTATCTAGTGTGTTACTGTGAATTGGTGATATAAAGGTTCAGGATGGGGTTTAGATATAGGCAGTGTAAAATGAGCCTGACATACTGTGACCAAATTACATCTATGATTCATGGAATTCCCTTGCGATAGAAGATAGGGTTAGACTTTTGTTGTTGCCTGAACTGGCTAACAAGTTCTAGAGCTCTGACATTTGATAGACAATAATTGGATGCAGAACCCCTCCCAGAACCCACTGAGAGATGAAAGGCCCATCTCTACCACAATCAAATATCATTCCATTCTCAGTTCCTTTAGGAAGGGCTGTGAGCTCTGCTGCTCTTCGTGTCTGCCTATCCTCTTGAGTATAATCTTTCACTAGAGTGATACCTTCCCACATGGAGAGCACCGGGTAAGTGTCATAGTCTCTGGTTTTCTCAGCTTATTCTCCCTATATTGAGCTTTTGCCCTCTGAGCAAGCAGGAGAAAAGGCACCTCAGGCCCCAAAATTCTCAACCTGCCATGTCCTTTGTCCTTTGTGGAATGATTTGTCCTTTGTGGAATGGTTTGAGGAAGGAAGTCCACAAATTCTCAGCCACACTGCTTAGGAATTTAGTATTTGCAACTAGGAGGGTGGAGAAGAAAAATTCTGGTAACCTGTCCCTTGTCTTGAAATACTCTATCTTTTGACTAGGAACTGAGGGGACAGGGAATTCTGTTTTCTTAGTCACACTTCCCAGACTGAGGCTTCTCTCAGTCACCATGTGGGGATGAGGATGGGAACATGAAAGGCAGGGAGCAGGTCATGACCAAGTTCCATGACTTTCATTGTTCTTACCAATATTTCGAAGATTTTCTAAAATAGGTATTTATTAATTTTCTGTTTCTTCTTAGGACTACTTTCAGAGACTTTAGGTGGTCATCTGTTTAAATAATTTTTGCCAGTCATCAACAGCATTGCATTGGGATTGGCCCTGCAGAACTCCTCACGCTGCCATTCCTGACATCCAGAGTTGATCAGGGAATATTCTTAATAAAGTTATTAGAACAGATTCCAAATTTAGAGTAATGAGACATCAAATGCATCAACAAACAAGAACTGAGCCAATCAATTCAAAACAAATTATTTTATAGCTTCTCAAAAACTTCAAAAATGTCTTCTACTCAGTTCAACAGTTTTGTGTGAGTCAACGTAAGATGTTACCGAATATATTTGGCCTAATACTGTAGTATTAATTATGTCCCACCTCAAATGCTAGCTTCCCTCAATAGACTATTGTCTATAATTTATGAATTTGCTCTATGATTACCAACCAATTAAAAAATATAGAGAAAGCAAGGTGGCAGAAGAGGTGATTGTGATACATATTTGGGGACTAGGGAGTACAGACAAAGTCATTCAGACAGTAAAGGTAGCACAAAGACTAATGCAGAAGTTTATCCTTTCTGCGTGTTTATTCTTTCCTGTCATATCCTCATCTGAAACTTGAGATTTGAGTAGATGATCTCCAGGTCAGCTGGAATTCTAACACCCTTCGATTCTCTAAGATAATAGTCTGACATCTAAGTGATAATGTTGAGGAGAAAGTTGGAGATAAGGGATTAGAAGCTGGTTGAGAGTCCTGAAGTAGAGATTTATACTAAAGACTGATTATTATTGATCTTGTATTTTAAAAAATGAGAGAGAAACAAGAATAGGTTTGCTTTTTGTAGAAGGATAAATGAAAGAAATAATCCCCAGAGGAAAAGACAGAGGCAGAATGAAAAACAGGACATTTTAAAGCCTTTGATCTTAAAAGTAAAAATTTCAAGAAGAAAATCTGATCAATAATGTAAAGAGACAAAAATATCACAACATATTTGGGGAAAAAAATGTACTTTTCACCTGTCAGTTTTGCAAAGTGTATAATAGTAGTTTGGAAAGGTGGTGAAGATAGTAGCAAGTTTGTGTAAAATAACAGAAAACTCAGTAAAGAAAAATAAAAATTGTATTATAAAATAAAAAGAAGTGCTAAAGCTTTAAGTATAGGGACCTTGATTATATATACATATGTAGGTAACAAATAACAGTACCACTTGAAATAAGTTTAATAATCCTTTCTCTAAAAGGTAAATTCAATTTACTTTTATTTATCCTCTTTTAAATATTAGAGGGCATCTACTGCTTATATCATTCATGGATTTAGTGTGTAACTCATTTTTACTCTGATCATGAGCTTCTAGTTAAAGAGAATTCTACCACAACTTCTTTATCCTTTTTTAGACCTTCTTATTTTTGTTTATGTAAATGAATTTTTTAACATTGTATGTGAATGTAAGTATATTCAATTGACTGTATATAAAAACAATCTGGATACTGACTTAATTTGATTAATTTTTCTTAATAGAAACAGGATTTTCAAAACACATGATTTTTTAAAAATACACTACAGCCCACACAGTTTAATTTTTAAAATTACTAAAATGTGTGCAACCCTCATTATATTTTTGTCAATCTTCTATTCCTCACTTAGGAATTTACCACACCCCATCTGTTGGTAGACTGCAACATTTCAACAATTTTCCTCAACCTTCTCCTCAGCAAGATTTCCTTCAAATGCATGTATTGATACAAGACTGCCAATTACTTCACTGATTTTTCTTCTTTTCTAGTGAAACAACATCTTGATTCCATGAACTTGTCCCACTTTAAGTTGCTTATCCAGAAGAAAACGTATTCTTTTTCTAGCCATCATCTTTACATCTTTTTAAATCTGGAGACAAAATCATGTAGGGAAGATGTAAGGTCTATCTTTAAGCATTTTTTGAGGGGGTGACCTTGGGAGATTTTATTACTTTATCCCTGAACCTCAGTGGCTTCATCTGTAAGATGGGGATAATAATGGCACCCGTGTTATAACTATAAAGATTAAATGTATTAGTGCAAGGAGAACACACTCAACAAATGTTATTTATACATGCTGTTGTCTCAAACAGGAATGTAATGCTTAATACAGAAAATAGATTTTAGCTACTCACGTGTTCTCTTGGCTCCTGAAACATGAGCCCCGCCCCCCGCCCTAGTTCTTTTGAGCCCATCAAGATAGCTGTCCTTGTCCTTAATCTCCAAACGAGTTTGATTTGACACAACTGCCAGGTGGCTTTCATCTCCACAAATGAATAATAAAAGCAATTCTGGCTGTTTTAGGCAACAAAACACTAGAGTTTAATCTTCCAACTTGATTGATTTGGAAGCATTCCTATCAATGTAAACTATTCTGTTTCGGGCAGTGGAGAAACCAAGGCCAGCTCCTCAGTTGTGTTTCCAGTGGGAGATTTGGTTGCTGTCCTGCTGCAGGCTCTGCTGCAGGCTTTTAGTTGCTTTCTTGCTGCGGGTAATTTTGGGCCTCAAAATCATCCTGGGGGAGCAGCTGAACAGAGAGGGCAGATTCTTGAAGCCACTCATAAGTCTGAGAAATTTCAGTTTCTGTTCCTTGTTCTCAAAACCAGCAGTATCTCACTGGCCAACCTCAGTGGCCAAACCACTTCCTGGTTTCAGAAGAGTCTGTACTCTTCATGATGGGTGTCTTCTTGCAAGGCCTCTCATCTCACCTGGTCTATGTGTGCCTCGTCTGTGTAGCTTTTTTTCCAACACCACCTCCAAATCTGTGTATGGTTACTCCTTCCAAGGGTCTCCTTCTACCCCCCTTTTCTTCTTTTTCTTTTCAGAGCCAGCTGCTTAATGATTGGTGGCTCTGCCTGTTTATTGAACTTCATTTCTTCTTCACTGGGCCTTCAGGGTCAGCTCCTGCTGGGATATATTCTGGAGCCTCAATTTTAATTGGCTTCTTTTTACTTTCTTTCCTAGGGCTGCTCTCCATTGACCAGGAGGGCTTGGGGTGGCCTAGTAGGGTGTGTCCCTCTTGCTGGACTTTTTTCTTCTTCATCTTCGTGCTGTGCTCCCTGGGGCTTCCTGGCTTCCATTTCTGCCCAAGACTGCCTGCTCCTCACCCTCCTTCCCCTCACAACAAGTTTACACAGCAACCTCAGCCTTGTAGAACCAGACTGAGAAGGCTGTGGAGTCCTGGGTCCTTTTTTTTTTTTTTTTTTTTTTGAGATTCTTGCTAACTCTGGTCTCCTTTTCACCATGTCTGGGGCATGAGGAACTTTTCAACTCAGAGCCATGTGAGATGAACAGAGGTGACTTCCTCCTCTTTTTCTTCTACCTGCTGAGGAACTCTGAGTGACCCAGGGACTGCTTCGTGGGGTGAGTGACTTCTCTGTCTGGTATACAGTGTGGTCGCAGGTTTTAGGTGGCTCCTTGCTAAGGGGGATGAGGCCCTTTTTTTCTTCTTTTCTTTCTTCACTAGAGGCATCTCAGGTATCTGCCCTTGGACCACATTCTTAGAGGGAGTGCAAGTCTTACAGGAGAAACATCAGTAAAATAATCGTCATTGTTTAAAATTTAGTATTGAGTCTCTGGTTCTTTGATCATTTTCTTCTTTTTATCTGGGAGCCTAAAGCCCAGGTCTGCTTTGTGGTTCCTGGTGTTCATTCTGGTAGGACAGACTTTCCCGCCTCCATGTGAGAGCCCTGTCTTTCAGCATCTGAAGCACTATCAGATGGACAAGGGTACATATTTTTTCAAAGGGAAGAACCCAGACAAATCAATGGAAGTTGCAACATTTTAGCTCAGAATAAGCAGCTTTAAACTAGGAACAAATAGCCTCCAGAGAGAATGAGCTCTTTTTGAGTGAAGCTGAATGAACATTTGTCAACCATTTTCTATAAGAAACCCCTGGACAAAGCAAGAAGTGTATCTGAGTCATAGAATACGCAATTCAAAAATACCTTTGGAAATCATCTCCTACCATTACAGGTAAAGTTACATGCACAATATAATTTAACTTAATGATCCCCTAATCTAACTGATTATCAAAATCACCTGCAAAGTTGTATGTTAAGACAGGAAGGGAGGGATTGGCTGACAAGTTACAGACCCACTCTAAGGCTACTCAGTTGGGAATTTCTGCTGGTGGGGCATGGAAATGTGATTCTGATGATCCACTACATTTTGGAACCACTGATATTTCCAGGACTTGAATCAAGGTCATCCGATTTCTAGTCATAGTCAAATGTTCTTGTTTTTGTTTTGTTTTAACCACATGATGTTTCACAAGGTTTTTTTTTTTTTTTTTTTTTTTTTTAAACAGAGTCTCGCTCTGTTGCCCACGCTAAAGTGCAGTGGCACAATCTTGGCTCACTGCAACCTCCACATTCCAGGTTCAAGCAATTCTCCAGCCTCAGATTCCCGAGTAGCTGGGACTACAGGCATGCACCACCATGCCTGGCTAATTTTTGTATTTTTAGTAAAGATGGGGTTTCACCATATTAGCCAGGCTGGTCTCGAACTGCTGACCTCATGATCCACCCACCTCTGCCTCCCAAAGTGCTGGGATTACAGGGTGAGCCACCATGCCTGGCCTCTTAAGTTCTTTTTTGCATAAAATCTATGACTTTTTTTAAAATGGTATTTCTCTAGTCAGCAAAATGTATGATCTACTCAGTTTTATTTTAAATTAGATCAACTTAGGTCATCCACTTAGGTTTCATTCACTTTTAATTAGAGACTGGCCTAATTAATATCTAAGAGATATTGTCTAGAGGCTGTAAATATTCAAAATTAACAAAAAAATTAACTGGGTGTAGGACTGGAGATTGAGGCCAAAAAAACTACACTTAAAAGTAAACAAATGAATCAATGTAATAAAACTGAATCCAAGCAGATTTTAATTTAAGAGCTAACCAACACAGGAAAGTAGATTACTGATTTATGTCTACTTTTTGCCAGTTTCTACTGTTTTACCTGTTTTTTCCTTTGACTTTAATACATAGCTGCTGATTTATTCTCCTTTCTAAGACTTGGTTTTAGCTTGTAAGTGATATCTCTTGCCAGGATTGCCCGCTTGTCTATTTGGCCATGAATTCCCTGAGGAGAAAGATTCTAGTTTGTGAGAGCCTTGTTTGAGAGCTCACGCTAGAAACTATAAAATATGACACAATGAGTTTGACAATGCTACTTTCAGAGAAAGTCTTACAACCTACATTCGAGATGTAAAATTCCTCTATGTTATATATGCATCATATAATTATTGGGAAATAACTTCATAATGCAGTTTCTAATGAAACTTGTCATTTAATACTACTTAGTCTTTCATATGAATTTTTCTTTAAAGCTATACCTTCTCATCCTGTTTACAGTCAATTAGTTTATTTATCAAGTGCATATTATTATATCAATCTGCTACATGCTTGGTAACTTTAGAAATCTAGACAGTCTCTTTGAATTTCAGTTTCTTTGAATTTCAGTTTCCTCATCTGTAAAATGACTGAATTTCTTTATTCTTATCTAGAAACTCTGGAAAGTTAGACAGTTTCTTTGAATTTCAGTTTCCTCATCTGTAAAATGACTGGATTTACTTATTATCTAGAAAACCCTCATCCTCTCTAATAAGGCATCCCTTTGAAAGACCTTGCTCAAGCAGAGGAATCAGCTGACAGTTATAACTCAGTAGTACATATATAACTCAGTCAGGAATATAAACATAGCACTCTCTTCCAAGGTTCCTAAAATAGAAAGCCTTAAATTCACAATGTTCCAAGTCTTTCATTCAATTTCCCCCACCTATTTCGTCATACCAATGTGTCACATGTATTATCTGCTATTTAAATTCCTTGAGTGCATAGGACTATAATATATCCAAGATGCTTCTCTTCGTTGGACTATATTAAACCAATTTTCTGGTGAAGATAAGGCTGCTCTCACATTTGTCTTTTAACTATTTGAAATTATCTAGATTTTCCTTAATTCTTTGGCCCAGAATCTCTCAATAGTCTTCAGATTTTTCAAGCACTTTTAAAGTGTATCTCCAGATTTATGCACAACTACTTCACTCACAAGCTTAACTACTTGCTCTCTGTCAGTTTTTACAGCGTCAAGAAGAACCATTTATGCACTGCATGATGCCTGTCAGTTAGTCCTTAAGGACCTGTAAATGGTGTGAAAAAAATATTATTGTTCAGTAGGTAAGGTGAAATAGCATCTGTTAACATTGTCATCAGATTCTTTTTTAGAGCAACAATAATCAACGGAAACAACTTTCCGTAATACACATACCTGTATGGTTGAAGTAATTTTAGTTATTTCACTTAAGAAGAGCAATGGTAATTTTTCTGTTGTCAGTTTATATGTAAGGTTTTTAAAATGTTAGAAATAAGAGAAGTAGGAGTCCTTTCTGTGAGTTAAAATATAAAATTAATCTATAATAAATTACAACAAACATATGCAAAGTCACCTCAGAAACAGAATAGTTCTGAATTCAGTGTGAATATACTAACGTTCAAAGATATAAGTCAGAAAGGGGTGTAAGCAGTCATTGAGTGATCATTTATCATCCATGGATGAGTCAAAAAGTGATTTCTATCTCCTCTAGGTTTTGTAGTTTATGTGCACAAAGGTGTTTACAGTAGCCTTGAGTAATCTTTTGTATGTCTGTGGTATCAGTAGTAATAGCTCCCATTTCATTTCTAATTTAGCTTATTTTGATCTTTTCTTTTCTTGCTTTTCCCTCAGTTGTTTTCTCAAATATGTTTTCCAGACTTTTAGATTTCTCCTCTTCCTTGGTAATATAAATTATGCTTAGGTTTAGATAAGCATAACATAGTCCCAAAAGCATAACATAGTCCCAAACTTCTTGGGGTTTCTTTTTTTTTTTTTTTTTTTTTTTTTTGGCTTTGAAAGCCTGTCTTCAAGCTCTGAAGCTCACTCTTCTGCTTGTTCAATTCTATTGATGAGAATTTCCAGTGCATTTTGCATTTTTCTAAGTGTGTCTTTCATTTCCAGAAGTTGTGACTGTTTTTTGTTTATGCTATCTATTTCACTGAAGATTTTTCCTCTCATATCTCGTATCATGTTTTTGATTTCTTTAAGTTGGACGTCACCTTTCTCTGATGCCTCGTTTAACTTAGTGACTGACCTTCTGAATTGTTTTTCTGGCATTTCAGAAATTTCATCTTGGTTTAGAATCCATTTCTGGTGAGCTGATGTGATCTTTTGGGGGTTTTAAAGAACTTTGTTTTGTCATATGACCAGAATTGTTTTTCTGGTTCCTTCTTATTTGGGTAGACTATGTTAGAGGGAAGATCTGGGACACAAGAGCTGCTGTTCAGAAATTTTTGTCCCTTGATGTCATGTTCTCCCCTTCCCCTAGGGATGGGCTTCCTAGGAGCTGAACTGCAGTGATAGTTTTTGCTCTCCTGGGTCTAGCCACCTAGTGAGGCTACCAGGCTCTGGGCCAGTACTGGTGAGTGTCTCTAAATAGTTCTGTGATGTGATCCGTCTTCAGGTTTCGCAGCCATGGATACAAGCACCTGCTCCAGTGGAGGTAGCAGGGGAGCGAATTGGACCCTGTGGTGGTCCTTAGTTGTATTTTTGTTTAGTGCACTGGTTTTGTGTTGGTTGGCCTCCAGCCAGGAGGTGGTACTTTCAAGAGTGCATCAGCTGCAGTTGCATAGGGAGGATCAGGTGGTGGGTGGGGCTATAGAGCTCTCAAGAGATTATGTCCTTCATCTTTGGCAACCAGGGCAGGTAGAGAAAGACCAACAGGTGAAGGAAGGGGTTGGGTTATCTGAGAAGACACCTTATTCAACCAATGGTATTGGGATAATTGGCAAGCCACATGTAGAAGAATGAAACTGGATCCTCATCTCTCACCTTATGCAAAAAATCAACTCAAGATGAATCAAAGATCTGAAATCATAAAAATTCTAAAAGATAAAATGACCTACTAATGTAACACTATGTATTAATAGAGAGCTATGTATTGAATTATAAAATTAATATGTTGTCACCATACTGTCACAAAACAAACTTGTCAAGAAAACAATAATGTCATAAACCAAAAAAAAAAAAGACTGATTAACATTTGAGCTTTTTAACCCTATTTATGTTCCATAAAGTTGACACAAATGTATGTACATTTAATGATTATTTCAATATAGTAGTACTTACACATTTCTAAAGGTTTTATAATTTTGTATTTACTATTTTTAAGTATTTTTAATATCTGCATAATTTTCTACTATATAAACATATTTAAATACATCCAAGTTTTGAAATTTGGGTTCCTCAGAATGTTTACTACTATAAATGAAAATGTGAAACATAATTATCTGCATAGAAATAATTTGTTAGATGAAACACTCCAAAGTGAAAATGTTACATAAAATTATATATAGATATTTAGATAGTAAGATCTTTCATGCATATTAAAATTTTCACATTCAACTAGTAGCGTACAAATGGGAGCACTTTCTCATTCTTTTCTAAAACCATTAACAATCTGATAGATAAAATGACACGTTAGTGTTTATTTGAATTTTTTGAATACTTTGGACATATCAGTTCTATGGACAAATTAACACAATCTCATGATTTAATATATTATTCATTTTTAAATAATCAAAATGGTTTTAAGAATAATTGATAATATGCTTGACCATACCTCCCAGCTTAAGAAATAAAGTATTACTTAGCTATTATTAAAAAGTCAAAAAATTGCAGATGCCAGTGAGGTTGTGGTGAAAAAGGAATGCTTATACATTGTTGGCGGGAATGTAAATTAGTTCAACCACTGTGGAAGACAGTGTGGCAATTCCCCAAAGATCTAAAGACAGAATACCATTCCACCCAACCATCCCATTACTTTTTATATACCCATAGGAATATAAATTGTTCTATTATACACACACATACACATGTATGTTTATTGCAGCACTATTCACAATAGTAAAGACTTGGAATCAATTTAAATGTCTATCAATTATAGACCTGGATAAAGAAAATGTAGTACCTACACAACATGGAATACTATGCACCCATAAAAAAGAACAAGATCCTGTCTTTTGCAGGGATATAGATGAAACTGGAGGCCATTATCCTCAGCAAACTAATGCAGGAACAGAAAACCAAGTACTGCATATTCCCACTTATAAACGGGAACTAGATGATGAGAACACATGGACACACAGAGGGGAACAACACACACTGGGTCCTGTTGTGGTGGGGAGGGTGGGAGGAGGCAGAGGATCAGAAAAAACAACAGTGGGTACTAGGCTTAATACCTGGATGATGAGATAATCTGTACAAGAAATCCTGATGGCACATGATCACCTAGGCAACAAACCTGCATATGTACCCCTGAACTTAAAAGTTGAAAAAGATATCTGTGTACATATTCCTTATCACAAACCTCCGCCAACATTCTATTCTTTCTACTTATACTTTTACTGTATATATGTATATCTTACATACATATATAGTGCAAATATAAAATATATACATATATTTGTTTTGCATGTTTAAAAATGTAGATAAACGGTATTGTAGGGGCCAAGGCTTGGCGCTCTGAAGGTTTGCTTAAAAATTAACTTGCAAAAGGCAGACTAATCGGAGAAAAGGCATAAAAGCTTATTTAATGTATATATACAGGAGCTTTTGGAATGAAAACCGAAAGATACAAGAAAAATTGCCCAATTTTATGCTTAAGTTTAACCAAGTATGGATATTCATGTTGGAATATGATTAAACAAAAAGGTTCTGATCTAATGCTAATAGACTGAGTAGCAAAACCCAGCAAGGCCTGCCTATATAGATTCTTCTTTGCATCTGTCCATGGATTCCCTCCTTCTGGGTATGGGACAGGACCCTCTCTACACAAGGATTTATGTCCTACAGTCAAACAAGGTAGATCAGATAATTTCTTCATGGCCAGCTTTTGCACAGGGAAGTGGAAGGATAGTTAGAGTAATATTTTTAGGTCTTATATCTGAAATGTAGAAAAGATTTGGTTTCTATGTTTAGTATTTGGCAAGAGGGAGTCTAGTTTCTATGGCTAGCCTCAGGGGAGAACAGGACAAAGAAACAGATCAAAGAAAATCTTTTTTGTTCTGAGGCTCTGAGGTCTTCATTTTGGGGCACTGTTTTCTGCACCCCAACAGTACCATATATCCATATACCTTCTGTTAGTGTTTTTAAGATTTATCCATGTTTATAAATGTAGGTTTAGTTTCTTTTTAATTCTGTATTAATGTAAACTTTTGATTTTTACTATTTCAAATAACATCACATACAGTGAGTCATGTATGTTCTTCAGTATACGCATGATTCTCTAGTTTATATTAATGATTTAGTTAATATAATTTATATTGAATGAATACACTGAAGGGACATTGCTGGGCTATCAGATATGAGATATGTTCAAAACTACATATATTCAATTGTTGCTTGTATAATATATAAGACAGTGCAGTTTTTCCATTCAATGATGTAGTACCGTGATGTAGTACATTCAATGCATCCCCTTCCAGTTGTTGTTTGTAAAATACGTAAGACAGTGCATTTTTCCATTTAGTTTACATATATATATATATATATATATACACACACACACACATATATATACACACAACACACATATATGTTGCTATATACCCACTAACAACATAATATAGTTCCAGATGCTCTATATCCCTAATATTAGGCATTTCAAGCGTCTCAATTTTTGCTAATTGTATATATTTCAAATATTTTAATTTACATGCACACACAAATACAGCAGTTTGTAGGACAGGGACTGCTCCATCAAGGAACACAGGTTTCTTTTATCCTAGTGGCTCTTCACCAAGCAAGCAGAAAAAGGACAAAGTCTGGAAATTCATTGGTTGAAAGTTGGGGTATGGACCAGACTTAGAAGTGATGCATTTTATTTCAACCTACATTCCATTATTCATTTTTGGCATATCTAACTGTAAAAGAACAGTCCAGATGTATGCTCAAAAGATAAAGAAAAACAATCTAGTGAACAAATAGTATGCGTCTGCCATAAGATTGTCTGAAGTAATCTCTCTTACAGTTTTCTATTTAATTTCCATAAATTAAAAGAAATACACATACATATGTATATGTATGTATATATCTATATATGTATGCATGTACATATGCATGTATGCATGTCTATATAAACATACATAATGTGTAAATATACACATGTATATATGTATGTGTATATCTGTATATACACAGGTATATATGTATGTGTATACATGTGTTTATACACAGATATATGCACACATATACATATACACATATACACACATATACATATATACACACGTACATATATACATGTGTACATATACTCACATGCATGTATGTGTGCATATATGTATGTGTATATATGTGTGTATATATAGACCATTTGTGTTTCCTCTTCTGTAAATTGTACTTTTATATCTTTCATCTTTTTTCCCATTGAGCTCTTCATTTTTCCATTATAGTTTAGGGTTTCTTTATATATTTTGAATAATAATCTTTTTTGTTACATAAATAATTGTAAAAACAAATGAATAAACAACATCAACAGTAACAGTAACACAAAGAAAAATATAAGATGGGGCCATATATTTGTAAAAAACATGCTTGGCTTGCGTGCCATACAAAAACAAGCTAAGGACTGAATTTGGCCTATATGCCAAACTCTGTGCCAATATCTGTCCTAAATGTATTAAGTGTAGCTGTTTCAAAGTCCATGTCTAAGTATTATCTGGATACTCTATGATTCTGTGTTTATTTTCTATCTGTAGCTTCATGTTAAATCTGATATTGTGGTTGTATTATATGTCAGAACGTTTTTAATATAAATTGCTTGAAAAACAAAACGGTATCATTTTACTTCAGGTAAGATACAGGTTTGTTTCTTGCATGTGGCTATAAGCAAATCATCCTGGATTAAAAGAATTTAATAGTTGAGATGATTCAGAATTGGGCTTTGGTTCCTTATAGAACGGTCTGTTTGTGATTTACTCTCATGTGTAGGGTACAAATGTGTCATTCTGTATTAAAGCTCAGAAAATTTATTTGTTCTACCTTAGACACTTAACTCCAATGTTTGTACCCCAGCCCGAGTCTCTCAGAATTGTTCAGATTCTCTCTCTCTCAAGAAAATCTGGGTTACTGTCATCAGGAGATGTACCCTGAATTGTCAAAAATCAGTATTGTGGTTTTGAAATCCTCCTGTTTCACTGCCATAGTTGATAACCACTGATATTCACTCATCCACTATTACGTTCATAAGTACGTCTACTGCCAAATGTATCCTTTCACTCATGACCTGTCTTGAACACTGAATTCATCTACATAACTATCGACATAATGATGTCATTTGGATAATTTCTCAAAGGTATCTTCAATATGAAAAATCTAAATATGAATTTATTCCTTCCCCACTACACATACACACACACACTGATTTTTTATCCCTTTTTATTTCTATCTCAACAAATATTACCTACAACTACCAATGTTCTTAAATCCAAAACATAAACATTCTCGACTACAATGTAGCAGGATGTAGCACATTCAATGCATCACTTTCTAGTTGTTGCTTGTAAAATATATGACAGTGCAGTTTTTATTTGGTTTCAATTTGTCTAGTCTAAATCTTCTTAGTTTCAGAATTCCACAATAAGCTACTACTCACTCATTCTCCTCTTCTACTGCTTTTGTCATACAGCAGCTAGAAATATATAAATATGTGTATACATATAAACATTATATGCACTAATATAATGTATACATTTGTTATACAGCCACTAGAAATATATACATGTATGTATACAAACATATGTACTAATATAATGTATATACATATTAAGTAATGTACATACATGTGTGCAGAGAAAGAAAATAAAAATTAAATCATATCCAATTTAATATTCTTAAACAGTATCCCAGAGCTCAAAGAATAAAACCTAAATACTTTACAGTGTCCTACAGGACCTATAATGATTTTTCCCTACTTACATCTTCAGTCTTTATTGTCATGTTTTTGTGATGTACCGTCATCCACCAGACGTTTTGCCTATTCTTCTAACAACTCAAGCTTTCTTACCAGTTTAGGGATTCTTTATATGCTCTCTCTTTAACCTGGAGGACATTCCCCCATCTCTGCTCTCTTTCTGGCTAACACTAATCCATTCTTTAAGTCTCAACTGTACTTCAACTTTTCTTAAGAGGTTTTCTTTGATCCAACAATAAATGTTGTTTTTATATCCTCTCATATACACTGTGTTTTTTCTTTCATATATTTGGTACAAAATAAAAGTAGATATTTGTGTGTTATTTGTTGAATATCTGTCTGTCTCTTAAATTACAAATTTCATGAGGGCACACTGAACCTGTTATGTGCCTCTTACATATAGGCTCTCAATATGCACTTGTAGATCGATTAATTGATTAATGAATGTAAATCAATACTACTTCTTTTCAAAACTTCCCCTTTAGAATATTATATCTAGATTAAGGAATTTTTTGTAACTTCTAAACTCTGTATCAGGAGGCTGAGGCAGGAGAATGGCGTGAACCCGGGAGGCGGAGCTTGCAGTGAGCCGAGATCGTGCCACTGCACACCAGCTTGGGTGACAGAGCGAGCGCGACTCTCAAAAAAAAAAAAAAAAAAAAAACTCAAGAGTCTCCTCTTCCAGGAGTACTCAAACTGTATCTTTCTCATTGTTGTTATTGCTACCACACCAAAAAGCCATCAGCGGTACTCTTTTATCAGGGCTTTATATGTTAATATTCTCATGTAATTAAACAGAAATTCACGGCGACCACAATGTTATAATGAAACTGCTACAGTATTGCATTGCTCAATATTAGGACTTTTAGAATGAATTTGGGGTAATATCTATAAAAATAAAACAAGTAAACATCTCTAGAGACCCCTGTCCCTCCAGAAGGAATGTTAGTATACTATCTATCAACCCCTGTTCCTTGTATCGGATTACATAGGAATTTAGGAAATTTGAAAAATGACAAGATATCCTAAGCATAGACATAGAACTAAGGCACATTTCCAAAAACAGAAAATGCACATAACTTCTAAACTGGGATTGGAGCAAATTTTTTAAAAATCCCTCTAATAGAAGAGTTTATAATAATTGTTTTTACCAAGTTTCCTTAGGTTCCAAAATCTAAACACACACTCAAATACATTTCCATAAAATGAATGGCATATTGGAAAGGTGTGAACATCTCATGGACATGTAATATCAAAGCTACTTTACAGCTGGACTTTAAAAAAATCAGACTCAGAAAGTTTGGAGCTAGAATTACCTCTGTAACTGAGTGACTACATCATCTCTCCTATCTCGTTTCTTCTGTGAGTCTTCATCCTCTGCTCATTTCTCTCCCTATCAGCTTTCTACTTGCAGTTCTTGCCCTCTTGTCTATTCCAGTCCCTTGTGAATCTGGAATGCACTCACAACAACTCAAATCCAAACTCGACATTATCATTCTGCTCAAATACTTAACAAAAGTCAACTGGAGTGTCTGTATGCAGTTCACATCTTCAAAAGGGAAAAACTGATAGGTTCGTAACTAGAAGAATTATGGCTCGGCCCCAAGTTACATGCTATATTTGATATATCATTCTAGTCTGAGGGATGGTGAGCCCTGGGAAGGAAAATAACACTATGGCACTATGCCAGAGGTTATAGGCACTTTTGCAGCCATATGTCTGCAGCAGGCAAAGCTAACTTTCAGAATGAAAGAGAAGACTAGGATATAATATCAGCTCTCTGATTCTGGATTCTAGGTCAAGCTAACAGTGGCCTCTCGTTGCCCATAGCAAGTGGGTCAGGTTTACAAATGGTTAGCCCTCCTCCTTAGTTACACTAGTGAATACTTTTTTGCCTGAATAGCTGGGCTGCTTTGTTTTGTTTTTAATTGAATACCTGTGGCTGTGGCATACACTTTCCAATTTTCTTCAAGCCCTAACAGACCCACTAGCAGGCTACTGTTATTGAACTGGTTCTAGGAGGCACTGAAATGTACAACCCTAATGTTAGAGAATTTAAGTGAAAGTCTATAATATGTATATTTGCCAAGATAATTGTTCTAAAGCTGTTGAAACACTTGATGTATTGAAATATCCTTGTAACTAAGAAGAAAGGATTCTTCTTCTTCTTAACATATGATGTAAACTAAATCTTGTGATGGACAGCTTTAATACACTCTTATTTAAGAATCACAGAAACTCTTAAGATGTTTATTATCTGCATTTTGAGATTAGAAATATCAATTCTAGGCTTGAGGCCAATCTCTCCTGCTCACTATCCATGTTTTCTTGAAAAGTTATTGAAACTGCATTAGTCTCAATATCTTCCTCAGTGAAATAGTAGTGATAGCATCTATATTACAGATTTAATGTTAGGATTAAATAACAAAACTATTTAAAATTCCTTACCTATAATATATACATAAATATTCCCTTGCCTTTTGCTTAATAATATTAGACAACACAAGTTTAATCATTCAGTGAATCATCTGTCATCATCTGTACTGTACTCTTGGGCTGCCCCTAGTTATTACTTTAGGAAGTATTTCTGTAATTCTTAAATTTATGTCTATATACTTAGGACCAGTGATATATATTTGAGTTATTAATTGTATCACCCTGCCTGCTAATATTGAAGAAACTATTTAAAGAGTAGTAAAATCTTTTGAGTAAAGAGGCAGTCTTAATAATTGTTATTTTTTAATATTTTATCATTTATAATGGTTGGCACTGTTTTCTGTAAATGTACCATTACCTCTAACATTATAACATTTGTGGCAACTGTGATTTTGTGGTATAATAAGAAATATGTATGTGGTCTTTTTCCCTAGTTTTGGCATAGGGCTTCTAAAACCCTTGGAATTTTCTGAGTGATAAGGGTGAGGGAATATCTTATCTTATTCATTATAAATCCTTTCAACCATACCGGAGTTTATGCTAATGAGGGGACTCTTGGATAGCTTCTAAATAGCTTCAGGATGGAGGTTGGTTACCAGAAAAACTAGTCTGTGACTAGACAGTTGGAACTTTCAGGTTCACATCCCGACTTCTGAGGAAGGGAGAGAGGCTGGAGATCAACCATCAATGACCAATGATGCAATCAGTCATGCCTACCTAATGAAACCTCCACAAAAAACCCCTAGCCAACAGGGTTCAGTGAGTTTCTAGGTTGGTGAAAATATCCATATGCCAGAAGGGTAGGGCACGCCAACCCCACGAAGACAGAAGGTCCTGTGCTTTGAACTCTTCTGGATCTTGTTCTATGTACCTCTTCATCTGGCTGTTCATTTGTGTCCTTTATTATAAACGGGTGACAGTAACTACACTCTTCTGAGTTCTGTGAGCCCTTCTAGCAAACTATCAAACCCGAAGTGGGGGTTGTGTGGACTTCAACTTTGCAGCAAAGTCAGACAGCAATGTGTACATCCTCTGTCCCCAGTACTTGAGGCTGGCATGTGGAGTGAGGAATGTCTTGTGGGTCTGAACCTGTGGAGTCTAATGCTAACTCTGAGTAGTATTAGAGTTAAATTGAACTGTAGGATACCCAGATGGTGTCCAGAGAGTTGGAGAATTGGTTGCTGGTATAAGCAAAACCCTCCACACATTTAGTATTACAATTGTTATGAGTGAAGGTGGGGGCACTGTGGCTCATGCCTGTAATCCCAGGGTTTTGGGAGGCTGAAGTGGGTGAATCACTTGAGGTCAAGAGTTTGAGAGCAGCCTGGCCTGGTGAAACCCTGTCTTTATTAAAAATACAAGTATTAGCTGGGCGTGATGGCACACACCTATAGTCCCAGCTACTTAGGAGCCTGAGGCAAGAGAATCAGCTTAAACCCAGGAAGCGGAGGTTGTATTTAGCTGAGATCATGCTACTGCACTCCAGCCTGGGTGACACAGCGAGACTCCATCTCAAAAAAAAAAAAAAAAGAATTATTGTGAGTGCAAACAGCTCAGATACCCTAACTGAATTATTCTGATGTTGTTGATCCAGGGTAATCCATGCATATTTAAAATGTCATTGTCAAATCATTCTGATGGAGCAGAAAACGTATCAATTCATTTCATGTTATGACACATGTAAATCTGATTACTAGAAGCCTTGTGTCTTAGTTAGTGATTTATTTTCTTTAGAGTGTTTCATCATCTCTGGGAAGTTCATTGTGATTTATCTTTGTGTGGAAAATAGATTCTTGCTTCATGTTTTGCTACAGCCTTCAGATTTTATTCCCTCCTAATGACCTCTTCTAAAGAATTTATGTACTTATGTATCTGACATAGTGACATGAGAGATTTGGTTCCTTCGGTAAAGGATGTTTTTCTTGATGTGGAGCACAAAGTGTTTGGGGAGCATCAGGAAAAGATAATGCTGAGACAGTCAAGGCCAATTGGCCCATGAATGGGTCTCAAATACTACATTTACATTTTAATCTTAAAGTGATGGAAGAATATTGAAGGAACTTGAGTAGTTTAGTGGCCTGACTTTTTGCACATTATATGTTTCCTAAGTGCCTATCACATAGCCCTCCTTTGAAAAGATTATCTGATCACAATGTAAAAGATAGAGTTAAGAAAGATAAGATTTGGAGCTATTGCAATAACTCTAGTGGGCCTTGGTTAAGGCTTGAAACAAGACTATAGCAGTTTTGTAGTCTGTTACCGCTGCAACAACCAAATGTTTTAAACTGAGTCATTTTTGAATAACAGAATTTATTTCCCACAGCTCTGGAGGCTGTAAAGTCCAAGATCAAGGCACCAGCAGATTTGGTGTCTGGTGGGGACTTTCCCTTACTTCTAGATGGCACCCTATCGCTGCTTTCTCACTTGACAGAGGGATGGAAGAACAAAAGGTATGAAGGCTATCTCCTCATATGGCAGAACTGATGAAAGAGCTAGTCAGCTCTTTGAAGTCTCTTATATAAGGGCATTAATCCCATTCATGAGGGTGAAGCCCTGGTGATTTACTCACTACCCAACAGGTCTCATGTCTTAGTACCACCACAATGGGAATTAAGTTTCAACATGAATTTTTGAAGACTACAAACATTCAAACCATACCACTGAGGGATACCAATAAAGGGAAGGGTTTAGAGATAGTGAAAGAAAGAGAAGGGAAGAGGCTTAAAATCAGATTCTTGCCATACCATTAATGGGAAAAAAGAAAGCATTTTGCAATTAGGGCCAGACATGACAGAGGATAATCTCAGATTTACAAATTAAGCAGTTTTGTCATTGTATTATTCATTTTTTTGTTGTTGTTCTCTGGCTTCATTCCCATTTCTTTTTATATTTTCAAAAACATCTTAATTTATGTAGTAAAACATATTATGTCAGAATTACATATCAACCATTTTTGGAATATGAATACCTGGCAAAAGTTAAAGGCCTGTATAAGAAAATTTAAGTCAAAATAAAGATTATTACATCACAGCTTTTCCAGAATGTATGCTGATGTGGGGGAAGGATATATTGCATTAAAAAGCTTAGAAAGTAGTAATACTCTATATTCTGCACTCTATATTCTCCACCTATTCTTTTCATCCCCAAAGAAAAAAAAGGAGTAAGAAGAGAAAAAGGAAAGCAAGTGACAATGTTTCAAGGGCCCTTATATCAGCCTTAAGAAAAAATATTAGTCTACCACATGGCAAAACTGATATTAGGTTAGGGATTATGATGAAAGCTTTTGGGTGATTTTTTTTTTCCTTAATGTGCTATTATGCTCCCAAATCCCTATTCAAAATAGAGTTCACTGGGGTAAAGTATTATATTTCAGGACTCTAGGTAATTAAATATTTGCACAGTCACAACTATATTTAGATTTTCATAATCTTACCTTTCCTGGTACAATGTTCCATATATCTAGTTCTAAGTCCACCTTTTAGATAGGGCAACTGGGTAATCAGCTTGGTCCCTACTCTTGCTTTGGGGAATGAGGCAAATATAGGGCAATACAAATTTAGAGGCCTAAGGTAGTACTGATCCTAATGTTTCAAGGAACAGAAGGAGGCTTCTGTGGTTACAGCATAGAAAACAGAAGACATTTTGGCATAAGAATAGATCAAATATAGACAGGAACCAGATAATATAGGATATGACAGGGAATTTAGAGGTTGTTTTTTACTTGCAAAATAAAGCCATTGAAGTTTTGTAAGGAGGGAAGAAATATAATTTGATTAATATTTTCATCGGGCTGCTGTCTGAAGATTAGAGAGATGAATTAAGGAAAGGTGATCCAAAGGGAAATTGGTTACATTTCAAGAAAAAAATAATGATAGTTTTCACTAGAGTGGTGTGGTAGAGATGGAGAAAATCGGGGGAACCTAAAATATGTGCTGAAGTTAAGAGTCCATGGGATTTTCCAGTGTTTTGAGTGTATAAATTATGGGGAAGGAAGAAATAGAGAACAGCTTCTGTTGTCATTGATAGCTTTGAAAACAACAGTTTTAGGGAAGTGGTAGACACAGAAGCCCAGAAAAAGTAGGTTGAGGAGACAACTGGAGATTGGGAAATAGAGACATTGAATAGAGAAAATATTGTGAGGAATTTTACTGCAAAAATAATGAGGAGATGTGATGGCTGCTGGAAAAAATAAGGGGTCAGGTCCCGAGATAAGTTTTGAGGGAGTTGCTTTTGTTTCTGTTAATTTGAGGTCAACTGTTTGTATAATCATGGAAGTAATCCAATAAAAACAATGTTAACTGACAATGTTGGGAAAATATGGAGAACTTTTAAGCTAGGTTGGAAGGAATTCTTCAAAAAACATTTTTTTAAAGTTTGTGTTTATCTTAGTTTATTTTGCATTGCTATAAAGGAATACCTGAGGTTGGGTAATTTATAAACAAAAGAGCTTTATTTAGCTCATGGTTCCACAGGATGTATTAGAAGCATGGCACTGGCAACTGCTTGGCTTCTGGTGAAGGCCTTTGTACTACATCAAGACATGGCAAAGAAGGTCAAAGAGGAACCAGACATGTGCGAAGAGAGAACAAACCTGAGGGGTGTCCTGGCTTCGTAACACTCTATCCTCTAGGGAACTAACCCCTGTCTATTCCACCAGAGTGAGAACTCATTTACTACCATGAGAACAGAACCAAGCCAATCATGAGGGATCTACCACCATAACCCAAGCACCTCCCATTAGGCTTCACCAACACACCATATTGGGTGTCAAATTTCAACATGAAACTTAGTAGGCACAAACAAATGGTATCTAAACCTCAGCAGTCCTTGAATGTTAAAGGTTTTATTTGAAGAAGTTTTATAATGTTTCAAATAAAATCATTGTAGTATATCTAAATACTCTTGTGATGAATTTAATCTTGCTTTTTAAAATTACTAAGAGAGCAAGTTGGAAAGATTTGTAAAACAGATCTTTCCATTCCCTCTTATATATGTTATTTATATTCATTTTTAGTCTTTATCATTCTAGAAGTGTTTTGACAGAGACCACTATATTCTCCACCTATTCTTTTCACTACTTCTGATTTTAGAATTTGCATGTTTAGCTATACAGTTATTGGTCAATCATTTTATGCTATCAGCAAAACAACAACAACAAAAAATACTGAAGAAAAATGCATTATTACAGGTCTAGGTTTGATCATTCCTTTTTTTTTTTTTTTTTTTTTTTTTTTGGCTACTAGAGTTTCAAAAGAGAACTGATCCAGCATACCTGAGGATAGTAGCTCTGCGGGGTGTAGTCCTGGTCCAGACCTATCCACAGTTAAAGAAATCATAGTATTTCCATGTAATAATTTGGTGTTCTTTATAGTAGATAATCATAGTGTTTGAGTGGGATTAAAATGAATTCATTGCTGATGCTTTAGGCAGTAATAGAGAATTGCCTGAGGGGTCATTTGCAACTGGCTTCAAGAGCAGTGTGAACTTGAAATGCTTTCTATTTCCATAAACAGAACTTGAAAGTCTCAATATTGGGATACAGTTGTTGTGTTAAAATATAAATGACAAATGTTCTCTGGGTTACACATCTTTTATCATTAGCCAGTGTAAACTTCTCCTGGGTGTGTTTATGGTGTAATTCCTTGATGCATGTATTTGTGGTAAAACAGGGTCATAGCTACTGCTGCTGGATAGAACTGTGGGGATGCGCTATCATTTAAAGTGTGCTTGCCTTAAATTTGTAATTCTATATACTTCATGAGTCTAAGACAGTTTTAGCCTTTAAATCCAAACTCCAGATCTCTGTATTTAACCTGAGTGTTTAATTAGAAGTTTTACTTGACCTGTTAATTTCACTGCATTTTATACTAGGTGGATGAAATGCAAGGTGCTACAAAAGAGCTCTTTTATTTGAAGTATGTGTTTGTGGCATGGGGATCTTGAAACTTATAACCTGATCTCTTTTTTCACTATAAATCAAAACCAAAATTGTATCCTCCTTTTTGAACAGCATTACTAATAATGTAAAATGTAATTTACAAAAACAACAAAAAACACAATTGACAGGATTTAACGTATGTTCTAAATGTCAAGCCTACCAGATATTTTAGCTTCATTAGCTATGGGCCCTAGATTGCCAATGATCTTAGATACAATTGCAAGGTAGTGAAAACACTTTTAATCTTATTTCCTTATGCAATAGTGATTTAATCTCCAGAAACATCTTTCCAAGTTGTAATTCCATTGGTGCAAATATTTACTTGTCCGTAAAGCAATCATTAATCACTAAAAATGCATACAAATATACATATTCTCTATAAATTTAGTGGATTACAGCCAATTAAGGGTTAAGCTTTTAGCAGACTAATATACTACTATTTGTGTTACTTGGAGACTCTCCAGAGATGACTTTTGGCAAATATATAAAAAGATGGTTAAAGTCTTTTCTTTATAAGTAACTGGAGGAGTCTAGATCTAGTCTCTAGTCAAAAAGCTACTGCATTATAAAGAACTGTCCATGGAAAAACATTTTGGGGGACAGTAAAATGGCCTGGATTTATTTATCAATTTACTCAGTCAGCATACTACTATTGCTTTAGTGCCTTTTATGCATTAAGCACACTTCTAGACATAGAGGATGGAGTAGTAAACAGGACAACTTCTTGGCTATCTAGGAGCTTACATCCTAATGAGAAGATACACAATAAACAGTACATTACATCAAACAGAGCTATGAGTAACCTAAAGCACACTGCAGGGCATAAAAGACTGTGGGAAGAAGGGTGTTGCTATTTTATAAGATTAATTAGGAAAGACTTTAATGATACAGGATGGAAAAATCCATGCAGCTATTTTGAGAAAACCGATTTAGATAGAAGCAAAGTCAAGTGCAAAGGCACCAAATTTTGATATATTTAAAAAATGCAAAGGCTAGTATGGCTAGACTAGATAGGAAAAAGAGAATATGAAGATATTGTGTTGTAACAACATAAGAACATAAAGTTAGAAAGACACTAAGACCTGATGATGTAGATTTCACAGGTGATTATAAGTATTCTGGCTCTTATTCTAAGTAAAATAATTAGCCCTTGGATGGTTTCAGACAGAACGATACCATCTGACTTGTTTTACAAAACAATCCCTCTTGTTGCTAGGTGAAAAATGAATGTATCAGAAGCAAAGAATGGAGACTGAGAAAGCAGTTAAGAGATGATAAAAAGATTGGATTTTTATATCTACTGAGGATTGAGCTAATATATTTAGAAATGGATGTACATAATATGTAAGCAAAAGAAGGAAGAAAGATAACATAGATTTTATTCTACAAAGGGAGACAAACTGAGCTGCCATTTTTGGATATGGGAAATAAGAAGAGTAGGGTTGTAAAGGAAAAGGAAAAGTGTTCGTTACCGGATGTATTTTTTCTTTCTCATGCTGCTAATAAAGACATACTGAGACTGGGTAATTTATAAAGCTAAGAGATTTAAGTGAGTCACAATTCAGCATGGCTGGGGAGGCCTTAGGAAACTTACAATCCTGATGGAAGGTGAAGCAACCATGTCCATCTTTATGTGATTGATGGCCAGAAGAAGTGCCAAGCAAAAGTAGGAAATCCCCTTATAAAACCATTAGATTTTCTGAGAACTCAGTCACTATCACGAGAAAAACAGCATGGGGGTAACCGCCCCCATGATTCAATTACCTCCCACTGGGTCCCTCCCATGACATGTGGGGAGTTGGGGAACTAAAATTCAAGATGACATTTGGGTGAGGACATAGCCAAATCACATCACTGGACATGCTGAATCTGAGATACTTATTAGACATTTAAATAAATACGCTGAGTAGGCAATTGTAAATATGAGCATTCCATTCCAGGAAGGGTTCCAAGCATAACAAGCAAATTGTAGATATAAATTTGGGAATTACAAGCATATAGGAAATATACATAGTACTTAACACTTAAAAACTAGAAGATATTATTGTGGGGCTGAGCTTTATAGAGAAGTTGAGGATTTACCCTGGAGGCACTTTGACTTTGAGAAGTAGAAGAGATAGGCCAGGTGTGGTGGCTCATGCCCCAACACTTTGGGAAACCAATACGGGTGGATCACAAGGTCAGGAGTTTAAGAGCAGCCTGGCCAAGATAGTGAAACCCCTTCTCTACTAAAAATAGAAAAATTACGTGGGCGTGGTGGCAGGTGCCTGTAATCCTAGCTACTCAGCAGACTGAGGCAGAGAACTGCTTGAACCCGGGAGGTAGAGACTGCAGTCAGCCAAGATCTCACCACTGCACTCCAGCCGGGGTGACAGACTGAGATTCCTTCTCGGAAAAAAAAAAAAAAAAAAAAGTTCGAAGAGATAGTTAACATTTTTGCGGCTTTATTGAGATATAATTAACACAAAAATACATACTTTAGATCCTTTGTAATGTTTTGATATATGGATATATTGTGAAATAATTACCACAGTAAAGTTAATTAATATATTCAATACCTCATATAGTTACCTTTTGTGTGTTTGTGGGTAAGATCTACTCTCTTGGCAGATTTCAAATATAGACTACAATACTATTAAGTGCAGTCAATATGCTGTACATTAGGCCTCCAGAACTTATTCATCCTAGTACAGTCAATATGCTGTACATTAGGCCTCCAGAACTTATTCATCCTACATAACTGAAAGTTTGTAAACTTTGGCCAACATTTCCCCATTTCTCCAGCCCTCCCAACACCTGGACACCATCATCCTACTGTTTTTTTTTTTTTTTTTTTTTTTGGTTCAACTGTTTTAGATTCCACATATAAGGGAGATCATGCAAAGCAGTATTTGTATGTGTCTAGTTTATTTCACTTTTGCTGTATTTCCGGCTCATCCATGTTTTAGCAAATGGCAAGGTTCCCTTCTTTATTAAGGATAAATAATATTCTATTAGATAAATAGATACATATAAAGACACTCATCTTCTTTCTTCAATTATCTCCCAGTGAAGACAGGTTTTTTCTACATCTTGGTTATTGTGAACAGTGCTGCAATAAACTTGGGTGCAGATATTTCTTCAACATACTGATTTCATTTCCTTTGGATACATACCCAGAAGTGAAATTACTGGCTGGTATGGTAGTTATACATTTAACTGTTTTAGGAACCTTCATACTGTTTTCAATTATGGCTATGTCATTTTGTATTCTCATCAACTGTGTACAGTGTTTTCCCTTTCTTCACATGCTCATCAGTACTTGTTGTCTTTTGTCATTTTGGTAATAGCTATTCTAGCAGGTGCGGAGTGATACCTGATTGTGATTTTTAGTTGCACTTTTCTGATGCTTGGCAATGATTAGCTCCTTGTCATATACCTCTTGGCCATTTGCTTTTCTTATTTGTATTCAGGTCTTTATCCTATTTGTAATATGGTTATTTTGGTTTGCTATTAAGTTGTTTCAGGGTTTTTTTTTGTTTGTTTTTGTCTCCCGGAGTCTCACTTTGTCACCCAGGCTAGAGTGCAGTGGCACGATCTCGGCTCACTGCAATCTCCATCTCCTGGGGGTTCAAGCAATTCTCTTACCCCACCCTTCCGAGTGGCTGGGTTTACAGGCACCCGCCACCATGCCCAGCTAATTTTTGCATTTTTAATAGGGACAGGGTTTCACCACGTTGGCCAGGCTGGTCTCGAACTCCTGACCTCAGGTGATTCGTCTGCCTTGGCCTTCCAAAGTGCTAGGATTACAGGCACGAGCCACCGTGCCCGGCCTGTTTCAGTTTTTTATATATTTTGGATATTAAACACTCATCAGCTGTATGATTTGCAGGTATTTTCTCTCTTAGATTGTATCTAATCCTTTGCTGTACAGAACTTTTTAGCTCGATATAATCACACTTACCTATTTCTGCTAATCTTGCCCATGCGTTTAGGGTCATATCCAAAAAATTATTACTGAGACCTATGCCATGAAATTGTTTCTCTATTTTTTCCTAGCATTTTTACAGCTTCAAATTTCATGCCATAGTTTCAATTCATTTTGAGTTGATTTTTTGTATACAGTGTGAGATAAAAGAGTCCAACTTCATTCTTCTCCTTATGATTATTATCTAGTTTACTCAACACCATTTATTGAAAATAACTATAGCCTCCCCATTGTTTTATTCTTGATCTTAAAAGAAAAGCTTTCATTTTCACCATTGAGAATTAACTGTGACCTTATAATATATAGTCTTTCTTATGGTGAGATGCATTCCTTCTATTTCTAAATTGCTGATAGATTTTATAAATGATGGTGAATATTGTCAGATGCCTTTTCTGCATCTATTGAGATATTCTTTTTGTCCTTTATTTTGTTAATGTGCTACATTACATTTATTGATTTGTGTATGTTGAACAACCTTTGAATCCCAAAGATAAATTTCACTTTATCACAGTCCATGATCCTTTTAATGTACTGCTGAATTTTGTTAGTATTTTGTTGAGAATTTTTGGATCTATGCTCATTAGGGATATTGACCTATAATTTTATTTTCTTGTAGTGTTTTTGTCTGGATTTGGTATCAGATAATCCTACAATTTTGGTACGTTTATTCCTCTTAACTTTTTTTAGAAGAGTTTGAGAAGGATTGGCATTAGTTCTTCTTTAAATGTTTGATAAGATTCATCAGTGACACAATGTTGTCCTAGGCTTTTCTTCCTTGGGAGTTCTCTATTAATGATTCAATCTCCATAATTATTATTAGTTTGTTCAGATTTCCTTTGTCTTCATGGCTTACTTTTGATGGGTGGCATAATTTTAGGAATTTATTTTTATGGGTTATCCAATTTACTAGTCTGTAATTCTTTATAGCTGTCTCTTTTGATCCTTTGTATTTCTGTATTATCAGTTGTAATGTCTATTCTTCCATTTATAACTTCATGTATTTGCATCTTCACTTTTTCCTTAGTCTAAGTGTTTGCTAATTTTATTTTTTTTAAACACAAATCATTTTGATTTTTCCAATAGATTTTTGTTCTCTATTTCACTTATTTGTAATCTAATCTCTAGTATTTCCTTCCTTATGTTAACTTTGGGCTTAGTTTGCTCTTCTCAGAGTTTTCTGAGGCATAAAGTTTGGTTGTTTGACAACCTTATTTAACGTAGGCATTCACCGCTCAACCTTCCTCGTACAACTCCTTTTGCTATACTCCATCAATTTTAGTGTCAACACACACTATTTGAGAAGTATATTCTGCTGCTCTTGGATAGAATATTCTTTATATTTCTCTTAGGTACATCTGGTCTATAATGATGTTGAAGATGTAGTTTTCTAAATGGTTTTCTGTCAGGATGATTTATCCTTTCAAAAATGGGTAAATAAGACAGACAGAAAACCCTATTATTATTGTATTGCTGTACATTTCTCCCTTCTGTTTTTAAAATAATTTGCTTTATATATTTGGATGTTTCAATACTGGGTGCATATGCATTTACAGTTCTTTTATCTTCTTAATGAATTAACCCTTTTTATCATTATATAATGACTTTCTTTATATCTTAATTACAGTTTTTGACTAAAAGTCTCTATATTTCTGATGTAAATTCAGCCATTCTACTTTCTTGGTTACCATTTGAATAATCTATTTTCATCTCTTCATTGTCAACCTCCGTGTTTTCTTGAAGCTAAAACTATGCTCCTGTAGATGGTATGTTGTTGGAAAACGTCTGAATGGATTTAACATTTAAAACCATGTGTTAAGTCCATGTCTTTTGAATGAGGAATTTATTTACACTTAATTATTATTAGACAAGTGATTACTATGGACATTTTGTTAGTTTTATTCTGACTTCTGTAATTCCTGTTTTTTTTTTTTTCCTCTATCTTTCTTTGTGATTTGATAATATTTTGGAGTGTTTTGCTTGGATTTCTTTCTTTATATCTTTTGTGGATCTACGAGAGGCCTTTTTATGGTTTCCACAAGGCTTCCATAAAACATCTTGTAACTGTAACAGCTTATCTCAAGCTTTTAACATCACATATAAAAATTCTACATTTTTACCTCTCCACTAAATGTAGAATAAAAATTCTACATTTGAAATTTTTGATGTCAAAGTTTACATGTTTTTATAGTGTATTCATTAATGAATTATTGTAGCAAGTTAACACTTTTTTCTTTGTTCCTTTATACTAGAGTTATGTGATTTATGCACTATTATTATAGCATTTGAGTATATTGAGTATATACTTCCCTTTATAAGTTAATTTTACACTGTCATATATTTTCATGTTTTTTTTTTTTTTTTTGGTTTCAGTTTGATAAACTCTCTTTACCATTTCTTGTAAGGTAGGTCAACTGGTGATGAACTCCCTCAACTCTTCCCTCAACTCATGTTTTTCTGGTAAAGTCTTTATCACTCCTTCTCCTTTATTTCTTAAGGGCAGCTATGCCAGATAAAGTATTCTTGTTGACAGTTCCTTTCCCCCTCCTTTGGCACTTTGAGGCCTGTGAGGTTTCTACTGAGAAATCCACAGGTAACCTTATGAACGTTCCCTTGTATATTACAAGTCATCTTTTCTGCTTTCAAAATTCTATCTTTGTCTTTGATTTATGTGACATATTTATGTGTCTCTTTGTAATCTACTTTTAGTTGACCACATTTAGGATCTTTGAAACTCATGAGCCTGAATGCTTATAACTCTCCCAGTATTTTGGATGTTTTTCTATCATTATTTCTTTATGTAAGTTCTCTGTCCCTTTCTCTCATTCTTATCCATACTTCACTATCATAATGAGTATAGTTGACTTATTATGGGATCTTTATTATTTATTTGGGATCTTTGAGACTCATGAAGCTCAATGTTTATAAACATTATCTCAGTATTTTGGAAGTTTTCCATTTTTATTTATCAAATAAGCTTTCTGTTCCTATTTCTCACTCTTCCCCATCTTTTACTCTCATAATGAGTATAACATGAGGGTTAGGGACACTGATGCCTTGCACAGTCAAAAATTTATATATAACTTTTATTCCCTCCAAATGTAACTACAAATAGCCTCAGCTTTAGAATTTGTTTTTTATGGTTTCTATTTCTTTGTTGAACTTTTTATTTTGTTTATATACTGTTATTGGTATCAGTGAGTTATGTATCTGTGTTCCCTTGGGGTTTGCTGAGCTTCCTTAAAATAATTATTCCAAATTCTTTGTCAGACAATCTGTAGAGCTCAACTTCGTTGGGTAAGTTATTGAAATATTATGTTCTTTTGGGGGTGTCATGTTTCCTTGATTTTTTATGTGTTCCCTGATGTCTTGCATTTCTCTTTTCACAACTAAAGAAGTAGTCACCTCTTTAGTATTTACTGACTGGTTCACAAGAGAAAGCTCTTGACCAGTCAGCCCATCTTAGGTTTCCGGAATTCTCTCTAACATTTTATATGGGTGCACTTGCTTCATTCTTGTTCCTTCTTGGTGGGATGGTCCTAAGGATTGTATGTCTTCTCTTAATCTTGCAAAGCCAAGCCAGGAGCTGAGAGCCTCCCATTTATTTTGTTTTTTTCTGTGGCAATATACTGAAGTGTTAAAGGTTAAGTGCCTCCTAATCTGCAGAGTCAAACTGGCTATCTCTGTGTGCTCATGCACAATATGCAGACGCTCTCCTACACCATCTGCAAGAGTGTATGTGAGCTACTGAGAGGGTTGGGGGCATCCAAAATAATGTGAACACTCATGACCTAGTTAAGTATTTCTCAGGTAATATATCCTACAAAGCTAATGGGGAAGTCTCTTGTTGGAGAATCCAAAGCAGTTAATAGAATTCCTTAATCTTTGTTTAATTGTGTGCCCTAGTTGCTCTCACACCTTTCTCTACTCTTAATTGCCCCCAGATTATTCAGTCATGACAATCCCCTCAGTGTTCGTATGGGGCAAGAAGGAACTGAGCCTCATGGGCAGCCTCGCCCACAGCCAAGGATGCTGGATGATCACACATCTTACCTTTCCTTGTGAAAGAAATCACAGGCTGACTAGCTCTCTCTTGGTACTGGGCTGTGTTTCCTTGACGGAAGAGCAATGCAAGTAAAGTAAAACTGTCTGCTTTCCCCCTTTTAAGTACATCTATTCTCAAATCTTCTACTCCAATAAGGTCTGAGATCTCCCCAGTGGACTCCTAGCCTCCCATAAGGTACTCTTGTCGGTGGTTTGTGTCAAAATTGGTGTTTTTCTAAGGAGATGAAATCTGAAAAATCCTATTTCACAATCTTGTTAACGTTATTCTCTCTTGAGATTTTTTTAAAAAGCAACTAGTAAGTAGAAATGTAAAAAGTGGCTAATGAGGTAACAATTGTTTCAAGAATACACAAGTGATCAATCATGTCAAATCAGCTGATAGGTCAACTAAGTATTGAAATTTGATCATGGGAGATCTTGACAGGAAGGTAGTAAGAGTTTAAGACGGGTACAGAAACAGAAACCTTTACTGTTCTGGCTAGTGACCCTCGTACTTATAAACAAACTACTCTATTAATTGTTGTTGTATAAACAGTATAAAATCATTACTCAGTAATTGTACCTATAACTTATAATTTTCACAGAATACTTTATGCATTATGTTTCTAGGACACAATACAGAGATTATGTTACCAAGGTAGCTTTGGAACATTCATATATTTCCCACTAATCCTATTTTCTCCAAGTTTTCTAAAATGTTACCATTGTTTAATTGTCATGTCATTTTTGTGAAGATTAATAAAACAGTGCATCACTCCCACACTCAGTTTCACTGTGCTTCAAGGTGGAAGTTTGATCAGTACATCAGAAAATGCTCCCTTCTCCTGTGTACCCCACTGCCACGCTAGCACATTTTGTAAAAATAATAGTGAGATATAATCCACAACATAAACATCAGGCATCCCTAGAGATATTTGCAGATGCTGCACTGAAGATAACCAGTATCAGCAACAGTGTTTGAACCAAGCGCAACTCCTGACTATAACACCACATTCCACACTAAGGTCCTTACAGAAATAATGGTGTACTCATCTTCAAGCATAAACTTCATTGACCTCAGTATCTACAGTCCAGTACAGCATGTGCAGTTTCCTGAAAAAATTACAAGCCATACATACAGACAAGAAGAGATAAAGAAATCTTTATAACTAGACTCAGATATGATACAAATTTTATAACTATCAGAAAGTAAATTTAAAATAACTGATTAAGGCAAAAGCACTCATAAAAAATAGATAGCACGTAAGTGAAAACAGGTAACTCCGGCAGAAAATTAAACTATAAGAATAGAATGATAGACCATATTTTGGGTCATAAAACAAATCTTAACAAATTCATAGGAATACAAGTAATTCAAAATATATCTTCAAATTTCAATTGAAATAACTTCTCAGATAGTTGTTAAACAATGTATCTCTACATAACCCACAGGTCAAAGTAAAAGTCTAAATAGAAATCTTAAGATATTTTGATCTGAGTGAAACTGAAAATACAACATATCAAATTGATAGGATGGAGTTAAATCAGTGCTAAGAGAGAAGTTCATAGCATTAAATGCTTTTAAAGAAAAAAAAAGAAAGAGCTAAAGTCAGTAAAACAGAGAAAGAGGGAATACTTCCTCATTTTATGAAGTCAGCACTACTAGTGAGTATGTAAAATATAGCCGTTTTGGAAAACAATATAGTAATATTTTAAAGTTAAATACATATAAAGTACCACCCAGGTATTCTACTCTCAGAAGCTACCAAAGGGAAAAAAGCATATGACTGTACATAGGTGTTTTAATAATCAGTCTTAGCAGCATTATTCATATTCATCTCAAATTAGGGATAAGAACATTCATCAAATGGTGAATAAATAAACAAATTGGTACGCACACACTCACACATCCCAGAGGAATACTGTTCACCAATAAAAAGAACAAAGTACTAATAAATGCTACAGCATGGATAAATATAAAAATTAAGCTAAATAAAATAATTAGAAACAACTAACAGCACATGTATAATTCCCTTAATATGAAATTCTAGCCTGGCCATATTACTGTGACAGCAAGGAAATTAACAGCCACCTAGGGCTAGAGTAATGGGAGGGAATTCATTGCCAATTGGCAAGATAAAAATATGGAACTTTTTCATATAATAGATGGATAGAACAATGGAACTATTCTGTATCTTTGTTGTGGTGGTTGTTACATTACTGTGTACATTTGCCAAAATTTAGTGAGCTATAAATTTAACTGGGCAAATTTTCTTTCATGAAAAATATCATAAATAACTTGAATAAATGAGTTCATTGTTAGATACAACAATAAACACACAGGCCGGGCGCGGTGGCTCAAGCCTGTAATCCCAGCACTTTGGGAGGCCGAGACGGGCGGATCACGAGGTCAGGAGCTCCAGACCATCCTGGATAACATGGTGAAACCCTGTCTCTACTAAAAAATACAAAAAACTAGCCGGGCGAGGTGGCGGGCGCCTGTAGTCCCAGTTACTGGGGAGGCTGAAGCAGGGGAATGGCTAAACCTGGGAGGCGGAGCTTGAAGTGAGCTGAGATCCGGCCACTGCACTCCAGCCTGGGCGACAAAGTGAGACTCCGACTCCGTCTCAAAAAAAAATAAATAAATAAATAAAAACACAAAAACAACAGTTCTGCTCCACTTTGACATTTATTCCCTATTTTAAGAAATATAATTATTTCCAGAAAGTCAACATGTCCAGAAGTTCTAAATAGATCATTTGGGCTACAAAGACAAATAGGTCTCATTGAAATTACTTAATTGTCTACCTTATATTATACTACTATGTGAAACTTTCCTCTGGTGGTTTGTTATTTCATTTGTCTAGGGAGCTCATATGAATGTGTCTTTGTAAAGACTGCAAGTACCTATGAGATTCTTCCTTCTTTTGACAACCAAATAATTTGAAGTGCAAAGACAAGAATAATTTACAGGACAGAGATTCTTCTCCATCTCATTTTCACTTCCCTCCTCCATGACTCCTAATCATCTTTCTGCAGGGTTGTGCTGGGGCAACCTGTGCTTTCGCCCACATCCTTCTCCAAGTGTCACACCTGGTGACTCTGAAAGAAAATGCTCTGAATCAATATTCTTTAAAGCAGATAAAGTAGCATGTTCCGATTCCCCATGACAAAAATCTCTGTCATGTCAGGCCAACTTCTATGAAACAAGGAATTATTGTTTGCCCCAGCTGAAGCCACATTCACAAAAACCTATTTAATGAAAGGAAAATAAAGAGGGCTTGTGGGAGTTTTCAATCCATTTCTTACTGAAGATAAGAGGTCTCTTTCATTTCCATTTCCTTAAATTTCTGGCAAGTCTAGATATGAATGTTTGCAAATAACTTTTGTCACATAATTTGTTGTTGGTGCTCAGTCTATAAAGAAGCAGGGAAAGAAGAGATGTGTATGCATTCAAAATGGAATATTCAATGTTTGCATCTCCAAAAACTATTTGGGCATTTATTATTGAAACCTTTATGTTAAAACTTAGAAAACAATTACATTTAGAAAGATATTTCTACATACTACCAGACCTGCTTTTTGTGATGATGCCAACATAATATTCAGAATATAGTGGTCACCTCTTATCTGTGGTTTTGCTTTATTTTTTTCAAAAGTTATTGGGGGTACAGGTGGTATTTGGTTACATGAGTAAATTATTTGGTGGTGATTTTTGAGATTTTGGTGTATCAATCACTCAAGCAGTATACACTGCACTATATTTGTAGTCTTTTATCCCTTGCCCCCTTCCATCCTTCCCTTGAAGTCTTCCAAAGTCCATTGTATCATTATAATGTGTTTGTGTTCTCATAGCTTAGCTCCTACATATCAGTGAGAACATATGATGCTTGGTTTTCGATTCCTGAGTTATTTCACAGTCCAAAAATATTAAGTGGAAATTTCCAGAAATAAAAATTCATAAGTTTTTAGTTGCAGGCCATTACAAGTAGCGTGATGAAATCTCACACCATCTCACTGTGTTTCACTAGGGTCGCAAATCATCTCTTTGTTCAACATATCCACACTGTATATGCTATCCACCCCTTGTTCACACAGTAGCCTCCTGGATTATCAGGTTGGCTGTTGGGGCTTCACAGTGCTTGTGTTCAAGTAACTCTCATTTTACTTAGTAATGGCCCCAAGGGATGAGAGTAGTGACACTGGCAAATCAGATATGCCAAAGAGAAGCTTCACAAAGTGAAGCTTCCTTTAAGTGAAAAGGTGAATATTCTTGAAAAAGTGAATATTCTCAACATAATACGAGAAGAAGAAATTGTATGCTGATGTTACTGAGATCTATGGTAAGAATGCATCTCCTATCCTTGAAACTGTGAAGAAGGAAAAAGAAATTCATACATAGTATATGCGGGGCTCGGTGCTATTAAATTTTAGGCCTCTATTGGGGGACTTGGAAAAGTATTCCCTGTGGATAAGGGGGGCACTACTGTATAGTGAAGAGAAAGAGGCAAATTAGTTCATCTCCAAAAGCATTTTGAATTAATCATGCGTCCTCACTTTAACATCACTTTTAGGTGCGTTTTATAAAATGGCATTTTGTTTCTTCAAGAAAATATTTATTGGGCACCTTTTTATGCATTAAACCCTATTCTAGGTACTGGTCGTGTAACAAAGAACAAAAGAGACACAGCACTCCACCTAAGAAACCTTTTATTCTAGTGCAGATTCTTACAATTGAACACAAAATAGGCTGAGTGTGGTAGCTCATGCCTCTCATCCCAGCACTTTGGGAGGCTGAGGCAGGCAGAATACTTGAGGCCAGGAGTTAGAGACCAGCCTGGCCAACACAGCAAAAGTAAGTCTCTACTAAAAACACAAAAATATTAGCCAGGCATGGTGGCACATGCCTGTAATCCCAACTACTCAGGAGGCTGAGGCACGAGAATCTCTTGAACCTGTGAGGCCAAGGTTGCAGTGAGCCAAGATCATGCCACTGCACTCAAGTCTGGGTGACACCTACCTCAAAAAATAAAATAAACACAAAACAAAGATATAGCAATAACAAGCGGTAAGTTCTAGGAAGTAAAAATGTGCTATGAGAGAGATTAAGTAACAAAATACAGCTTTGAGAAATATGTAGATCTTGCTGAAACATTAAAGTTGAGTTCAGTGTCATGTGTGAGTTAGCAGAGAGAGACGGCAATGGGGGGGAGACGGTGATGCAAGAATGACTTTAGCGGTTTGTCGAACTCAACTCCCTAGAGCTAAAACATTGGAGCAATAAAAAAATTGGCGTAAGATGAGTTTGACACAACAGCAGATAATATAGGGCATTTTAAAAAGGTAGTAAACTTCAGGAGGCTGAGGCAGGCAGATTGCTCGAGTCCAAGAGTTTAAGATCAGTTTGAGCAAGATGGCAAAACTCTATCTCTACAATTAAAAAAAAAAAAAAAAAAAAAAAAATTAGCTGGGCATGGTGGTGCTACTCAGGAGGCTGAGTTAGGAGGATCTCTTGACCTGGGGAGGCAGAGTGCACAGTGAGTGGAGGTGGAGACTGAACCACTGCACTTCAGGCCTGGGGAACAAAGCAAGACTCTGTTTCAACAACAACAACAACAAAAATCAAAAGTGGGTGATGTCATACGCATTTGCCACATCGGCCAAATTTTCATTTAATTACCTGAAAATTGTCTTTTTAAAGTTTGCTTGAATTAGAACCTTTATTTATATGTTTTGGCTTCTTCCCTCAGTCCCTGATTTTTTGTTTGTTTTTGAAGACCTCCCATGTTTCTACTCTGACTGCCCTTTTGTCACAGCTCTTCCTCTTATCTCTGCTGGCATTAAAGTGGCTAAAGTCATTTTGGAGGTCCAACTAAGAGGAGTTTATAACGTGGACACAGTAAGCTTAGGATTAGTGAAATACATCTTAGGGGTTTGCAATAATTATCAAGTACAGTTAGGCTACTGCTAGCCAGTCAGTGTAGGTACAGCTTCCTTGAGAACATCTTGCTGTGCTGACTCATCTGCATCTTGAAATAAAAGTACAAAATCAGATTTTATTGTGATATAGATGTGCCCTATGGTGCCCACCTCTGGACTTATGTAGGCAGGAGAGAAGATGCAAAGAAAGACGTGGAATAGCTGAGGGTTGAAACTATGCGGACTACACCCAGAACCAGGAGAGGCAGTTAAATCTCTGATGCTTGTGTGTTGGGGGTTGGGAGGGTGATGTGTAGCTGTATAGTCTTCTATCAGAAAGCCAATGTTAAAATAAAGAATTAGTAGCTGTTTTTCATACTAGGTGGAATTCTTTTTCAAGATAATCATTTATAACACTATGTAAAGTCGAATTCCTTCATATTTTTGTTTGTAGGAATCTATTTTGCTTCCTAGCGCATGGTCAGTTTAAACTGCCATAGGTGAAGGAAACTCTTGATATTTCCCTTTAAACTCTTCCATAGGTCTCAGTCACTGAAAATTTCCTGAAATCACGGTTTGTACAACTGATCATGCCTTTATATGTTATTATCCCTGTTATCTACATTTCTGTCTTCAAGCATTCTCCATCCTCCCTCTCTACACCAGCCTTTTCCAAGTATGTATTCAATTTCCTTTTCTAAGCACTGGTCCTAGAACCGGATCATTTAAAGGTTTCATCGAGTTGGAACTCAAAAGTCAGAGTGATTCCACATTAACATTTAAGTAGGAACCTGACAGTGATAACTCAAATCTTATAGATTTGGCACCAGGATTTCCATGGGTCATACATTGCTCTCCAAACCTCTGGTGATTCAGTGCAGAACAGCAAAGGCAGTGAGTGTGCCTTGCTTTGCCTTTACGGTGTACAGATGGAATGTTTATAAACCCTGTCCTCTTCTGAACATCATGAAAGAGCAGTTTCCAGAAAAGAAAACATACTATAATTCATTTTGTAAAGTGAATAATTCTTCTTTAAATCACCTAACCACCCACCCATTTTTCTTGCCTGTGTATTTCAAAGCTCTGCATTTATTTCATCTCCTGCTGCCTTCCCAGAAGCCACATTTTCAATCTTATCAGTTCTTTTTTCAGCAACTATAATTCCTTTTTGTCTTTTCTCTTTCTTTCCAATTGAAATTTCTTCTTATAAATCTCTTGAAGGTGGTGCACTTATCCTGCTTCTATTGCTACTTTCCTTGGCCATAGTATCAGTCTCTTCCCTGAAATTCTGAAATGATCATCTTAGCTAGTTTTTCTTCAGTCACCTTTTTCCCCTTCCTACTTCTCCACCTTACTATTCCCCCAAATGCAGTCCAAGCAATTGTTACAAATACAGATTGACCTGAAGCTCCTGTTTAAAGGACTTTTCATTTAGAGTAAAGGTAAAATCCCAGATCTTACCAGTTCATCTCAATCCATCCTTCCTCTCATTCTCTGAACTCCCTGACGCTGGATCTTTTCTATTCCCTGAAGGAACTCTCCCCTCCACTTAATTTGCCTAACTGCCTCCCTCTCATACATCAATGCTTAGTTTCATTGTTCTGTGTTCAAAGTCGCCTTAAATGATGAACCAGATTGGGTTAGCTACTCCATTATTTCAAAAACCCTTACAAATTTTTTCCTAACAACTTCAATTTCTACATTTATGTTATACTATTATTGTTAAATAATAAATTATGAAATTAGTTGCATAATCTCTACCACGATAGATAAAATAAAAGCTAAAAGGGAGCAGGCATTTATCGATTTAATATTAAAGCCCAATGCTTTACAGTTCCTTGCACACAGTAAGAGTATAGTAAGTCTTTGTTGATTTAAAAAGAAAATGAATGAATTGTATTATTCTAGAATTGAAGGCTTTTAATGATACCCTTCTCAAAATTCTCTTGTATCTTGACTTTTAGGGAACTACATTTTCCTGATTTTGCTTCCACATGTTTATTTCTCTTTCTCTTCACTTCTTTAAAATATTTCTTTTCCTCATTTATACCTTCCAACTGAGAACATTTTTTAAAGATTAGCGCTTGCTCCTCCTCATCACATTCAATTTATCCCCTATTGGAGAACCCTTCCGTTTTCAATGTCTTGCCCATCATAGGGGTTCTTTGGAAAAATAATTGTACTAGTCTATGGCTCTACCACTCATTTAATGCTCGAATCTTCTTCACAGCATCCAAACGAGTGGCCATTAAGATACCTTTAGATTGGAACTGCCCACCTTTGAAGCAACCAAACACAATTTCAGGCACTCAAGAAGTTTTTAATAGTGCTACATTTTATCTCATTGTAGTATTTATATATGTATCTTCTTAATATCTGAATATAATTCTCATGATCCCTGAGGTTTTTGTTCTTTAAACCAATCCTCACATGCTATGATTTTACATTTTCAAACTACCTCATTAATTGGGTTTTGAATAGAAGTAGTTTTGTCTCTTTCCCTTCTAAAATAGAGGGACCACTATGGAATGTAATATTCCAGTTCTGATCCGCAACCTATAATTGCACTACCAATTTCATTCATCACAGTCAAGAAAGCATCACTAACGTCTATCTCAAACGATAATGTGTTCTTTTATTGTACACTCAATTGGTCACATTTTTATTAAGAATTCTGTCAGTTCTTCCATATACATACTGAATTGTCATAAACGCAATAGGTTCTAAGCCTAATACATTCTGTTTCGAGGATGTTTCATCGTAATTTCATTTTTAACCTCATGTAATGCGATCACAGATATGGCTACTCAGTAAAATTTCATCACTATTGAATATAGTAAAATATTACATGGCAAGTACATACAATTAATTGTTTTGCTCTTTCATTAGTTCTGTGACCCATTCTTATTCCTGGCCTTTCTCTACCCTTTGATAGAGATTTCCTCCTCATTTATTTTATACTCACGAAATATTTCACATTATACTATCGTACAGACATTTCAATATAGCATTTCTATTCTTTTGCTGTAAATTTCACCAAGCATTTCCAAGTTATATATATAAACCAGCAACATACAGTAACCACCACAGAACAACATTTGCTGCAGCCTTTCAGGAAGATCATAAAGTAACTCGAAGAAATGATGTAGACATAAATAAAATTATAAGACACATTAAGCAAGTACTCAAAACTGTGGTCTAATCTCTATGAAACTACAGCTATGCAAAATTACTTAAGAATATAGAGCTTGGAGCCATACTGCCCAAGATTAAATAGCAGCTCAGGATGTTCTCATCCAGTATTTGCATATAGATTACAAGAGTTAATTTATTAAATTATTTTATTGTGTGTCCCAGAGTATTCAGGTATTACTTCAGCATCTAGGACACTGCCAGGCATATGCAGAATATGCAGCATTATTGAATTAATAAGTCAAGGAATGAGAAAAATCATGGCTTTTTTCATAAAGGCTTCTTAAAGAAAATAGGTCTTTCTTGTTCACTATTCCTTCAGTTATTTTTCATATTGACAAACTCTCTTGACAGGGTATGTATTATAGACGTTATATAAAGAAACATCAAATATCTAATTTTATGATATCAAATATCCCGTGTAGAATAAAATAATTCTTATGTTTTTAAAAATGCCTTTCCAAATTTTACTCAACTAAACCAATTCTACTTTCAGTATCATCAAGTGACCCCACAGTTCCTTTTGCTTTTAATTCTTTTGGCAATTGAGATTTCAATCAGCCCTACTTTACAAATCAAACTGTAACTTTATTCTACATTATTAATGCTAAAAGTGTACCATAGGGAAATGAATAAAGATGTTATATAGTAGAAGTGAATATTGTTTAGCTGGCTGTTTATGAGTACATCTGATGTACAGACTAAGTAAATCCTAAACCCTGAAGCACCATGATAAAAACGGAAATTCTTGGAGAAAAAAGTTTGTTTTTCTATACTTCCATCCAAAATCTGTTTCCAGACACAGTAGTTTATAATCCATTCTTCGAACATCTCTAAATTTTCACTTTTTATAGGTAAAATATTACCCACTTTTTTCCTGAACATTTTGTAGACTTTACACATATTAAAGTACTTAAGAAAATAAAAGACTACCTTGAGGTTTTAAAAATAATCATTGTGATATTATTACTTCCCATAGGTAACAGTATTAAAATATATGGTATATTATTCTTAAATTAACATAGATATTAATTTTCAGTATATCCATAATTTTAACATGCCAGGCACCAGGGGCTATAATTTATCTATCATATCTTGTGAATACAAATATTTTAAATCCTTTCAAATAATGACCAACATAATTAGTGTAACCATAAGATTTTCTGTTCAGACTTAACAATAATTATGCTAGAAGACTAACTATAAACTTGTAAACTTGGTCTGTTCTAGACAAAATAGAGTAATTGATCTGTAAATATGTTTGGATTAAAATATTCATACCCCAGATGGGTGCGATATTTTAGATTGTTACCAAACAGGCTTCATCGTAAATCAACAAACCTCAGGGTCACATGGAACATTAGGGGTCATCTTGGCCAGCTTCCCATTAGGATATTTGAATATACTCAATAGCATTTTCTGAAGTCCAAATTTAAATGCTCTCAGTGATAAGAAACTCTGTCTTTTCAAAATTGGATTACTGGACAACTCTAATTGTTTGCAATGGTTATTTTTTCCTTAAATCCGCTTTATTGAACACTTACTTATTTGTCGTAGATTGCCCTTCAGAATTTAATGAAACAAGATAAATTAATTTTTTACACAATACTCTTTTGAATACATAAAAGGTAGCTGTTGTGTCTGTACTGAGCCCTTTCTCTTCCTGGAAAAGAAATATGCAGGTTTTAATTCTTTCCATTAGCGCCTCACCCTGACTATTCTCCAACAGATGTTTCTGATAGAAATGTTCTACATTTCTATCCAAATATAGTATGCATATCACATGAATATTATTATATTCCCCAATTTTGGCTGAGAACAAATAGCCTTGCTTTGCTCTTTGACAGTCATAATGCATTGGGGATTCTGTGTTCAGTTACAGTGGGATGATACCTTGAGGCATATTTAAGGGAAATCACAATTTTATTTAATCCAATATTATACTGATATTGACGGCCACATGTATATGTATATGTGCTTCTTGGTGCCTTTTCTTTAATCCAAATCTCTTTACTCCATATTTTTGAAGAACATCTGTTAGGTTATTGAATGTTCACAGTTTAAAAATATATTTTTAAATGTTTTACCTCAGTATGTTGAAAATAAATATACATATAGAATAGCCCATGCAAAGAGAAATCAATTTAAGCCTAATGTTCTCTGAAACATAATGTCACAGTGATAGTATGGGAAAGAGAATTAATCACTTGGTTAATTAGGTGTTTCACTTACAGAAATGAGCAATAGTATATTTCCACTTATGATAGAATAATATATGAATTATGATCCCTAGCACGCGCTACATGAAAACATGTAAAACAGTATGTTTTTAACGTTATGTTTACATTATTCCAGTGACTTGTATTTGAGTACCAACACCCAAAGAACTGATTTCAAATGAGCTTGATAGTGCAGCAAATTTAGTGTGTGTGAGATTAGTCCAGATGCAAATGTGCAGCTACAGCAGCTGTGGATTCTGTGCAGACACATTGCTGCTTGAGCTTTAAAATAATCAAACTCCTAGCCTTGTGCTCATAAATTAATTATGTCTGGAATTCTTATTGAAGGCAAAGAGCTTCAAACAAAACAAGAGAAAACGGAATTGTTCTACAACATGATCTCTTCTTCACTAGAAAATAGGTCGAATACCAATTCAGGGAATTCTGAGGATATTTAGATCATGTGAAAAATATAAAGAAATTAATAACGGTTCGATGAAGCTCACTCAATAAAATATATTAGATCATTCTGAGTTCTCAGCTCTGAAAGACAGAGATCACTAAAAGATCATATTCCATCCTTCGGAATTTACATATCAGTGAAATGAAGGACTATTTCCATGGAACACAAATGGGCTCCGTACATTGTTGAATATCAGGATGAAAACCATGGGAACTTAGGCAGGGGGGTAGTTTGTTAGAAAAGCTTTATGATACTGGTGGGACAAGTCAGAGAGGATTGGGGTCAACAGTAATGAAAAAGAAGAATCACTAAGGGTATGCCACATAATTAGAGTCCTCATAGACAAAGATGATTACACTGAAACACTTCTGGCCAAGATGCTCTTGCCTAAGGAGAGGATCTCCCTGACTTTCTATTTAAAGCAGCAATGAGCTGCAGGCAAAACACAAGATCCAAATATTGCCAGGGAAGAAAAGCGTCTGCCTTTCATAACCCTCTGTCTTCATATAAGAAAGAATATGTCTGGCAACCTTATGGGTTTGAAATCTGTTTATAGCACTCTGTGAAAGGTTTTCGCTAGCTCTGTGTTAACACATGGCGGGGGTGGGGGTGTTATTGTGTCTTTGATCCCTATTTATCTTTTAGCATATCTATCAGAGTCGTGAATTATTTTCCTACTAATTCTTCTTTTATCTCATACAATGAATCATTTGACCCTAATCTGTTGGCCAAATGTTTGTCATATTTACATTATTAAATTGCAAAATCTTTGACAGATGAGGTCTTTTAAATTATGAATTAATAATAATAATGACAGCAACTCTGGTGGCAGTAATTTCTATTTATCTCATTTAATCTTCACAACATCACTATACCTTCTCAGAGTCATACAGACTAAAGTCAAGAAAAGTGAAACAACTTGTTCAAAATACAGAGCTAGTAACTGACAGAGATGGAATATTACAAGAAGTTGAATGATTCGGAAGGCTGGGCTTCGGTGCTCTACGATCTCATTTAATGCTGCAATATGCTTTTATGTGTATATTTATTCCTTATGTCTGATTTACAAAATGTTCAATTCTTCCTATTTCTGTTTTCACCATGCATGCAAATATAAAATACTTATTCGATTAGCAACTGGGATGATTAAACTTTCTTTGCCAAGTATATCATAAAAATAAATCTAATATAATACATATAAGCTTTTTTCCCCAGCTTTCTTCTCATTTCATAACTCAGGTAGGAAAAAAATCCTCAAATTTTATATCCTTGAAAAGGGGTTAACAATTAGGGCTTAAAAAAATACTATATATTTTTATTTTCTACTGAATTCGTAATTCCTTGGATATTTCCACCTCTAATGCTTATACGCCATGGAACTAAGAGGCCACTGACCAGCTCAAAGTTCAAAGTAGTGTTTCTAAATATCGGTAGGAACACATAAGAGTCTGGAAAGACACTTTTTTGTTTGTTTAGATATTTTAAAGAGTTTCTGAAAATGTTTAACTCCCTTAATATTTCAAGAGTCCAATCTGGTGATGAAATCACAGAGTTTAACTTTAGGCCAGTGTGAAGAGTGATTAGAGAAAATGCCAGTGTTCCTGCCACGAGCTCCAACCTTTATCACCATTGCTCTTTTTTGAGACTGCAGCTTGACAGAGAAGGGCTTGGCAATATCTATATAAATATAGGGAAGTAAAAATTAATTGAAATAACTGATTTTTTTAGGGCACACTGTGAGGAGGCTACATATCCTTGGAGACTGAGATTGTGGATATGCACCATGAAATTTGACAAGCAGTGAAATGGAAATTGTTGTGAGAGACACCTTGATAGACAGGCTTGAGGTAGGAATCCTGACTCACTGTGCCATGTGACCAGCAAATAGGTTGTCCACGAGTTCCCATGAACTCCAGTGAAATGATGAGCTAATAGAAACAACAGACTAGAAGAAGCCTGACATGGAGCATTACCATGTAGTGACACTATATTTAACATTTTGAGTGTCTGGATGGTACTCACTTCTGAATTTTTAGACCTGACCAGAAAGCCCTGGAGGAGGGCTCTTTGATATCACCTGAGAAAGGATCACAAAAAGGAGAAAAAAATATAAAAGTATTCGTTATTCATGACACAGTTTCAAAAATAGCTTTATAAATTACCAACTCAAGCAACTTTATCAGTTTGGACTCAATTTGCTGTTGTTTTTCTCAGTTGTTCTCCAGTAACAAATGTATTGGAGGAACTTACTATGATCCTTTTAATTTTTACAATCGTTATTCTTAAGCTTCCTTCAGCATAGATAGATCTACCATATCTCCTTGATCAACTCAGCCCTCCAGTTTCCCAATCTCTTCATTCCTTTTCCTCTCTCCTTATACCTCCAATGATCCTTCCCTTCTCCCTAGTACCCAATGTTTTGCTTTCATTTTACTGCAGAGATAGAAGGAATCAGAAGAGAACTCTGTACTTTGTTTGCCTTCTAATTGATATCATCAGTTGCATGCTTGCCTCCCCATCCCAAAATCTACTCCACAAATTGACAATCAGATTGATGGTTCGAATATATAAATCAGATCACGTCACTTTGTAAGTACCTTCTCACTGCATTTCAGATACATCAATAGGAAATACATCCAAACCTCTTTTCAAAGTTGACAAGGTCATATAAGATTTTGCCTCAGAAGACCTATATAAGCTACTCTTACATCTCTCTACCATATCCCATTACATCCTAGGGACTCTTGTTTTTTTAAATTTCCCTAAATATGTTAGCTTATTTCTATGCCAGGGACATTAAATTTATTCTTACTTTCATTTGGAGTATTTTCCCTATTGATGGGACATGTAATTCATGTCACTTTTTTAGAGAATACTTCCCTGACACGTATCTAAAATAGCCCTGGCCCACATCACTCTCTATTTCCTAAACCCTGTTTTATTTTCTTTTTAGCACCTATTACTATTTTACTTACATGTTGCTAGCATTTATAACAGTCCCGGGAACTCAAAAAGTTTTTTAAACAATTTAAGTTTTTGAAGATGGCCGAATAGGAACAGCTCCAGTCTCCATCTCCCAGCACGAGTGACACAGAAGACCGGTGATTTCTGCATTTTCAACTGAGGTACTGGGGTCATCTCACTCGGGAGTGCCGGACAATCGGTGCTGGTCAGCTGCTGCAGCCTGACCAGCGAGAGCTGAAGCAGGGCGAGGCATTGCCTCACCTGGGAAGCGCAAGGGGGAAGGGAGTCCCTTTTCCTAGCCAGGGGAACTGAGACACACAACAACTGGAAAATCGGGTAACTCCCACCCCAATACTGCGCTGTAAGCACACCGGCACACCAGAGAATATATCCCACACCTGGCCGGGAGGGTCCCACGCCCACTGAGCCTCCTTCCTTGCTAACACAGCAGTCTGCAGTCTGCGGCAATCTAACCGCAAGGCAGCGGCGAGGCTGGGGGAGGGGCGCCCGCCATCGCTGAGGCTTAAGTAGGTAAACAAAGCCGCTGGGAAGCTCGAACTGGGTGGAGCTCACAGCAGCTCAAGGAAACCTGCCTCTCTCTGTAGACTCTGCCTCTGGGGACAGGGCACAACTAAAAAATAACAGGGGAAGCAGCAGAGGCCTGTGCAGATGGGAACGACTCTGTCTGACAGCTTTGAAGAGAGCAGTGGATCTCCCAACACGGAGGTTGAGATCTGAGAAGGGGCAGGCTGCCTGCTCAAGTGGGTCCCTCACCCCTGAGTAGCCTAGCTGGGAGTCATCCCCCACTAGGGGCAGTCTGACACCCCACACCTCACAGGGTGGAGTACACCCCTGAGAGGAAGCTTCCAAAGCAAGAATCAGACAGGTGCACTCGCTGTTCAGCAATATTCTATCTTCTGCAACCTCTGCTGCTGATACCCAGGCAAACAGGGTCTGGAGTGGACCTCAAGCAATCTCCAACAGACCTATAGCTGAGGGTCCTGACTGTCAGAAGGAAAACTATCAAACAGGAAGGACACCTATACCAAAACCCCATCAGTACGTCACCATCATCAAAGACCAGAGACAGATAAAACCACAAAGATGGG